>NC_037683.1:45221290-45539299 GCF_003255815.1 Theropithecus gelada | reverse complement strand
TTTTGAGACGGAGTCTCGCTCTGTAGCCCAGGCTGGAGTGCAGTGGCCGGATCTCAGCTCACTGCAGGCTCCGCCTCCCGGGTTCACGCCATTCTCCGGCCTCAGCCTCCCGAGTAGCTGGGACTACGGGCGCCCGCCATCTCGCCCGGCTATTTTTTGTATTTCTTAGTAGAGACGGGGTTTCACTGTGTTCGCCAGGATGGTCTCGATCTCCTGACCTCGTGATCCGCCCATCTCGGCCTCCCAAAGTGCTGGGATTACAGGCTTGAGCCACCGCGCCCGGCCTCATTTTTCTTTTTTCTTTCTTTTTATTTTTTATTTTTTTTGAGATGGAGTCTCCCTCTGTCGCCAGACTGGAGTGCAGCGTCACAATCTCCACTGCCTGCAACCTCCGCCTCCCGAGTTCAAGCGATTCTCCTGCCTCAGCCTTCCCTATAGCTGGGATTACAGGCGCCTGCCACCACGCCCAGCTAATTTTTGTATTTTTTGTAGAGACGGGGTTTCACCATATTGGCCAGGCTGGTCTCGATCTCCTAACCTCAAGTGATCCACCCGCCTCGGCCTCCCAAAGTGCTAGGATTAAAACATGTATGAGCCACTGTGCCCAGCCATGAAGCCTTTTCCGTCCTTTCTTTGTCTCATCCTGTTTGGATTAAAGGCAACATTTCATAATTTATGATAGTATTTTATGCTTCCTCTACTAGATTGATTGGGCCATTATGCAAATTTCAAAGCTTATACTATGATCGTGGCCATCTAAGTTATTAACTAATAAAATTCATTACTGAAAACAGAGTTGGTAGTTGACTTTTGAGTCATGTACTTTGTAAGGGGGCTACATAGCATGAAAGACTATTCAGTACTATTAAAAGTTAACACTTTTGTAGGGCAGATAGCCCCATAGTTTTCTCAGTATATTATTTAGAAACTTTCCATTAAACATAGTGGATTGAACAGCTAAGTTTACATCGAACACTTCCTAAAACCTTAACAAAAAGGGATAAAAAGGCAAAACATTTACAAACAATAAAAGGGGAGACAAAGGGATGTCATTAGAAGTTTGGAAGATATAGATAAGTGATATAAGTGGTAGTTGTTAGAGCATTTTGGAGAAAACTGAAAGCTAAGTGCTTGCAGTGAGAAAAGGCATCAAGCAAATGGATGAGAGCTCCAGAAAGGCTCAGGAATCAGAGGTACCAGGAGCTTCTGAAATCAGGGAAGTGAGGAGGGAAAACAGGAAGATGGGTGAAAGCCTGTATTGGAAGCAGTTAGAACCCTAGATTCCTTTCTCTACCTGTGCTGCATAACAGCCTCCTCTTCCCCATCCCAGCAGAAGATGGGAGGTCACAAGGCATTCTTGTACCAAACACAGCTCAGATGCGGATGATGAACCATTCTGAACCATTCTGAAATGGATGCACAAAGTCTTCATATTGAACAGTGAACCACCATCTCGAATTCCCTTCCCTATTCAACTTTGAGAATGCTGAAACCAGGATTTGTATCCTATTTGCAGTGAGGGTGGGGAAAATAGTAGAAGATTTATCTCTAGGGAAAAGCTAAGATAAATGTCCTACTATATCAGTGGTTGGGAGTTCAGGTTCCTGCCTGTTCATCTTGGAGAAGAGCCTTCAGGGTATTGAGCAGCCCCATCATACACATAGAGCCTCGAATCAGCTGTGCAACATACTTCTTCACTTTTTTTTTTTTTTTTTTTTGAGAGGGAGTCTCGCTCTGTCGCCCAGGCTGGGATACAGTGGCCGGATCTCAGCTCACTGCAAGCTCCGCCTCCCGGGTTTACGCCATTCTCCTGCCTCAGCCTCCCGAGTAGCTGGGACTACAGGCGCCCGCCACCTCGCCCGGCTAGTTATTTTTGTATTTTTTAGTTGAGATGGGGTTTCACCTTGTTAGCCAGGATGGTCTCGATCTCCTGACCTCGTGATCCGCCCGTCTCGGCCTCCCAAAGTGCTGGGATTACAGGCTTGAGCCACCGCGCCCGGCCCATACTTCTTCACTTTTAAGTAGAAACAGACAACCAAAAATCACTAGAAATTTGAGAAAACTTCTAACATGAAAGTCGGAGATCAAAACAAATGGAGTAAGGTAGGGAGAGGAAAGAATAAAAAATAGATACTGAGAAAAAAAAAACGCAGATATGCAGGGAGCAGGAGAAAATGGCTAAAAACTGCTAATTAATATTCTCAGATAAGAGAAGTGATTTTCATTCTTGACATAGGAATAAGATGAATAAAAATGAACATTCCAAGAGATAGCTCTTCAAAATCTAAAATGTAACCACAGAAATTAAAAGCTCAGTAAAAGTGTTGGAAAATGAAATTAATTTGAAATGTTTTAAAAGTAGAACCTGGCTCAGCTGGGCGCGGTGGCTCATGCCTGTAATCCCAACACTTTGGGAGGCTGAGGCGGCAGGTGGATCACTTGAGACCAGGAGTTCGAGACCAGCCTGGCCAACATGGTGAAACCTCATCTCTACTAAAAATACAAAAATCAACCAGGTGTGGCGGCATGCACCTGTAATCCCGGCTACTTGGGACCCTGAGGTGAGAGGATCACTTGAACCCAGGAGGCAGAGGTTGTAGTGAGCCGAGATTGCACCATTGCACTCCAGCCTGGGTGACAGAGCGAGACTCTGTCTTAAAAAAAGGAAAAATAATACCAGAAGAAATATTCCAGGCTGGGCACTGTGGCTCATGCCTGTAATTCTAAACCTGAGAGGCCAAGATGGGATGATTGGTTGAGTCCAGGAGTTCAAGATCAGCCTGGGCAACATAGTGAGACCCTATCTCTATTTTATTAAAAATTAAAAAAAAATTTAAAGTTAAAAACAAAAAAGAGAACTATTCCAGAACTGAAAAATACGAGTTTTCAAGAATGAAGAGGCCTAACCTGGGATGAAACAGTAGATGAAAATAGATTCACACCAAGGCCTGTTCTAGTGGAATTTCAGAAAACGGGGAAATAATAAGATTCAGGAAGTTTTCAAAGATAAAAATGAAAGTTCATACACAAAGACTGGAGAATCAAAACCTAAATGACTATAGGTTTTTCAGTAGCTGTACTAGAATCAAGAAGAGTATATTGCCATCAAAACCGTGAAGATTATTATCAACCCAGAATTCTCTGCTTAACCAAATCAGAATCAAGTGTGAAGATAGAATGCAGTCATTTATCAGACATGCAAGATCTCAAAAAAATTTACGTCCCGTGCACGCACCCTCAGGAAGTCACTGGAGGATGTGTTCCACCAAAATGAGAGAGTAAACCAAGAAAGAAGAATACTTAGGATCTAGGAAACTGGGGCTACATTGTAAGATAGAGGGGAAAGGAATCCCTAGACTGACAATTGGGTAGCTGGCTGAGAAGCTGGTCCAGAGTGGAGCAGAGGATGTACACATCTGGTAGAATCTCTCTAAGTGGGGAAGCAGTTAGCAGATGTGTGTGAACATGTTGAGAGGAGGTAAAGTGTTGAAGAGGGTGGAGTTCAATTTGTGAGGAATAACTGACTCTTTTATTTTTATCTTCAGGAAAAACAAAGGTATAAAAAAATGGAAATGCAAGAAGAGCACCCTGTGTGGTTTAGCTGCAGAGCTGATATTCAGCCAGCATGACCACATTGGTTGTTAAAATATTGGTGTATTTATATACTGACTGGTAAATAACCACTGTCTCCAGTGCCCTCCATGTTGCCCTGTTACTTCCCTTAGACACCCTGGACACTACTCCCTCCCCTCTTCTCACAATTAAAAGATTAATAATTGGAAAGGCAGGCGTCTCCCAGGACCCTACTGACCTCTTGGCCTCTATTTTGATGGTTGGTGTCAGGGTACCAATTAAATATTTTGAACATTATCCCTGCTTAGTTGTGAATGCTATTTACATGATCATCATAATGCAAATATTAACTTAGCTAAACATTTTGATAAAATTATAGTAGGAGGATACAGGGAAAAGATGTATGGGAAAGGGAGGGAGTTGTAGTAGAGCTAAATTCATATTTCTCATACTAGGAAATGTATACATAATATTTGAAGCTGAAAAGAGTTTTAAACCATGTAAGCATTTAGTTTAGAAATACAGAATTAAGGCCGTGCACGGTGGCTTACACCTGTAATCCCAGCACTTTGGGAGGCTGAGGTGGGCGGATGATGAGGTCAGGAGATCGAGACCATCTTGGCTAACACGGTGAAACCCCATCTCTACTAAAAATACAAAAAATCAGCTGGGTGTGGCGGCAGGCGCCTGTAGTCCCAGCTACTTGGGAGGCTGAGGCAGGAGAATGGCGTGAAGCTGGGAGGCGGAGCTCTCAGTGAGCCAAGATCGTGCCACTGCACTCCAGTCTGGGCGACAGAGCGAGACTCTGTCTCAAAAAAAAAAAAAATACAGAATTAATAACAGAAGAAACAGCTAAAAGTGTTTAAAAGTTGTTCCTTAGGGGGAGTGGAAATTGTATGTGTGTGGAGGTGTGGTATGATGGTTGCTGTTTTCCATCATATGCCTTGTAAACCTATTGGCTTTTAAAGTTCTGAATGTTACACTGAAGAAAAAAATTAATTAAAAATAGAACATCATTTCCACAAACAAGTAGTCTTCTAACCAACTTGATTTTCTTTTTCTTTAGTGGCAGTATGATCACCTCACAGCTACCTATCTTCTGCTTCTAGCCAAGAAGGCTCGGGGAAAACCAGTTCGTTTAAGGCTTTCTTCTTTCTCCTGTGGACAAGCCAGTGCTACCCCATTGACAGACATCAAGGTAAGTGTTACAGCCTGTTGTGTCTTGCCACATGCCCTCCCTGTTCCTGAGTGCGTATACCACTGGGATGGTAAACTTTCTGGTGTCAAGGAGTCAGAGGCAAGACGTTTTATGATTTCAATATTTTTGATGAGAAAAATGGGAAGATCTAAAGTTGAGCTCTAATTTTTTTTTTTTTTTTTGAGACAGAGTCTCACTCTGTCATCCAGGCTGGAGTACAGTGGCATGACCTCAGCTTACCGCAACCTCTGCCTCCTGGATTCAAGTGATTCTTGTGCCTCAGCCGCCCGAGTAGCTAGAATTACAGGTGTGCATCACTATGCCTGGCTAATTTTTGTATTTTTAGTAGAGATGGGGTTTCGCCATGTTGGCCAGGCTGGTCTCAAACTCCTTTCCTCAAGTGATCAGCCTGCCTTGGCCTCCCAAAGTGCTGGGATTATAGGCATGAGCCACCGTGCCCGGCCTCTAAAATTCTGAATGTTAAAATGGCATTTTACAAACCTCCTCCCCCAGCCCCTTCTTTTACATAATAGCAATTCCTGATGGCTGTAGAAAATGTTTAAGCCACAGATGAGAATTTACCTATAAACCTACTACCTATGGAGGATGTAGTTAACGTTTACTGTATCTTTTCAGTCTTTTTTTTTTTTTTTTTTTGAGATGGAGTCTCACTCTTGTTGCCCAGGTTGGAGTACAGTGGCATGATATTGGCTCAATGCAACCTCCACCTCCTGGGTTCAAGTGATTCTTCTGCCTCAGCCTCCTGAGTAGCTGGGATTACAGGCACACATCACCATGCCCAGCTAATTTTTGTGCTTTTAATAGAGATGGGGTTTCACCATGTTGGCCAGGCTGGTCTCAAACTCCTGGCCTCAAGTGATCCTCCCGCCTCAGCCTCCCAAAGCGCTGGGATTTTAGGCATGAGCCACCGTGTCCAGCCTCTAAAATTCTGAATGTTAAAATGGCATTTTACAAACCTCCTCCCCCGGCCCCTTTTTTTTTCATAATAGCAATTCCTGATGGCTGTAGAAAGTGTTTAAGCCAGGCCGGGCGTGGTAGCTCATGCCTGTAATCCCAGCACTTTGGGAGGACAAGGCGGGTGGATCACAAGGTCAGGAGTTCGAGACCAGCCTGGCCAATATGGTGAAACCTCGTCTCTACTAAAAATACAAAACTTAGCCAGGCATAGTGGTGAGCGTCTGTAGTCCCAGCTACTTGGGAGGGTGAGGCAGGAGAATCGCTTGAACCAGAGAGGCGGAGGTTGCAGTGAGCTGAGATTGTACCATTGCACTCCAGCCTGGGCGACAGAGCAAGACTCTGTCTCAAAAAAAAAAAAAAGAAAAAGAAAATGCTTAAGGCACAGAAGAGCTAAAAGGAAAATAGAATTTACCTATAAACCAACTACCTGTGGAGGATGTAGTTAACATTTATTGTGTCTTTCCAGTCTTTTTTTAAGTATGCTTTTATATAATTTACATGCATTTAAGTGCTTTTAAAGGACACATTATTGAATTGCAGAGAACAGATAAATTGTTGGGAATAAGATCTGTGATACAGAATATATAATACTTTATAAGACATAAAATATTTTGATAAATATTTTGATATTTATGTTAAGGGTTTAGGCTTTTGTTTCTTTTAAAATTTGCATACCGAAATGGAGCATGTTGATTAGTGTTTCTTCTTGTGTTATTCTGAGCAGTAGCTAGAGCTCCTGCAGTTCTTGCATGAGAGGGAGTTATAACCAAATTATTTTTCTCTACTTTGCCGTCTTTGTCTCAGTTTTCTTTGTCGTGGACTTCAAAAAAATTTTTTGTTTTATTTTTTGAAACAAAGTCTTGCTTTGTTGTCCAGGCTGGAATACAGTGGTGCAATCATGGCTCACTGCAGCCTCAACCTTCCAGGCTCAAGCAATCATCCTGCCTCAGCCTCCCAAGTAGCCAGGACTACAGGTGTGTGCCACCACACCTGGCTAATTTTTAATTGTTTGTAGAGATGGAGTCCAGCTGTGTTGCCCAGGCTGGTCTTGAACACCTGGACTCTAGCAATGCTCCCTCCTTTGCCTCCCAAAGTGTTGGGATTATTGGCATGAGTGACTGCACCTGGCCCGTCATGGACATTTAAAATGGTGAAGAAGCTTACATACATAGAGGCACGTGTCATTCCTAAATGCTTGTGTTAGTCCTTGTTTTCTGTGTGATTCTTTGTATTTCCCATGGCTTAAAATTCAGCTATCCAAATACTTTGCCAGATGGGTATGGAACTTTGTAATGTCATCTTCCCTCAGATTAATTCAGGTTGCAATGTAAATAATCTTAGCACTAGGAAATTGCACCTCATCCTCAGAGAGAGGTAGTTGGCCCTCTATGAAATTCAAGATAACACAATTGACTATGTGGATGAAAGTTTTTTCTTTTTTTCCCCTTTGTAGGCCTCAAAACTGTAAAAAAAAAAAAAAAAAAAAAAAAGTTAAAATGCCACCTCTTTTGTGATCTTTTGTTGAATTCCCACTCCCTCAAATTCCTTTATTTTTTAAAATTTTTTTATTTTTTATTTTTTATTTTTTTTGAGACGGAGTCTCGCTCTGTTGCCTGGGCTGGAGTGCAGTGGCCGGATCTCAGCTCACTGCAAGCTCCGCCTCCCGGGTTTAAGCCATTCTCCTGCCTCAGCCTCCCGAGTAGCTGGGACTACAGGTGCCCGCCACCTCACCCGGCTAGTTTTTTGTACTTTTTAGTAGAGACGGGGTTTCACCGTGTTAGCCAGGATGGTCTCGATCTCCTGACCTTGTGATCCGCCCGTCTCGGCCTCCCAAAGTGCTGGGATTACAGGCTTGAGCCACTGCGCCCGGCTCAAATTCCTTTAATATCTCATTTAGGTCTCCTTTTGGTACTCATCAGTCATGTGCTACAGGTATAGTGGGTCTTATGTCACTGCCAGACCTAACCTGCCCCCCTTTTTCCCTCCCTGCTTGGTCAGTACACTGGCTGTTGTGTAAAGAAATCTCTGAAGGGAGATAATCTTATTCCTGCATGGTTTTCTAGTCTGTTGGCGGAGAGTTTTAATGGCTGGTAAATATTCTGTGCCTAGGCAGCTCTTTTGCACATGGACACCGTGAATCAGCCAATCCCTCATCCGGCCCACACTGCCAAACCCTTTAAACTTTCAGGTGCAAGTAACACATTTGGGTCCCGGGAAATGCAAAACCCTGAATTTTGCTTCTGCTCAAGGTAATTGGAGAAAACTATTAGATACCTATACCTCTATGTTTAGAAAAACCACTTTCATTAAATTTTAAAATTTATGACACCTCAGTTAAGGGGCCTGAGACATTTTCCTGAGCCATTGGATTGTCTTTTTTTTTTTTTTTTGTGAGACGGAGTCTCGCTCAGTTGCCCAGGCTGGAGTGCAGTAGTGTGGTCTTGGCTCACTGCAACCTCTGCCTCCTGGGTTCAAGTGATTCTCCTGCCTCAGCCTCCTGAGTAGCTGGGATTACAGGTACATGCCACCACACCCAGCTAATTTTTGTATTTTTAGTAGAGATGGGATTTCACCATGTGGTCAGGCTGGTCTCGAACTCCTGACCTCAGATGATCCACCTGCCTCAGCCTCCCAAAGTGCTGGGAATACAAGCGTGAGCCACCATACCCGGCCTGGATTTTCTTATATCTGAATTGACCTGATCTCAATTGATCTGCTTATATGAATTATAAGTGGAAAAGACCTGGAAAGATATTTACTCTTATCTTCCATCTACTACATAATGAACATTTACCTAATAATTTAATTATTTGCAAAGTCATATTATTGAATCAATTTTATGGCAGATCAAGAGACATTTTAGTGACAAGAAGTGAAATAGAAATCAAATTTTGGGTTCTCTTCTGATCTTTATGCAAATTGCTGAGACATGAAGCAAGTCACATAGTCTGGTTGTACTGTTCTTCCCCTTGATAGAATTATCCCTTTTCTCTGGGGTGTTTATAAGAAAGTAAGTAATCCTGATAATCAATCAATAGATGGCCCTTTCAGTGAAACAGCAATACAGACTGATCCAAGAATCACAAATGACCACATCATCATCAGTGTCATTAGCATTTTCAGGCCCCATGCTGGGCTGCTGGGAAACAAATCTGTGTAAAGTATGGTACTTGTTCTCTAACAGTCAAGTTGAGGCAAGACATATATATACATAGATAATACTGCATCATAGTAGATGATGGGGGCCAGAGAAGTGGCCAGAGGTGCCCTGAGGAGCTTTAGAGGACAGGAATGATCACCATGGGATCCAAACTGGACCAACAGTCGAGTTGGAAAGATGGAAAAGAAGTGGCACAACATTCAGGGCAAGATAAATGGAATCAGCAAAAGCATGGGCACCTAATTTTGCTTGATGTATTCTGTTGACAGTGGCTGGACTTGTGTTTAAAAAGAGTTCAAGTAGGGGAAGAGAGAGAGAAAGAGAGCGAGCGAGCGAGCAAGTGAGCTGGAGGGGTGGACAAGAGCCAGATAGTAGAAAACCTGAAAATGCACATCAGAATTTTAGACTTTATTCAATAATTAATGAGGAGCCATTGATTTTTGAGCAAGAGAGAGAGACATGAACATGATTTTGAAAAATTCGTCCAGTGGTGTATACAATTCTTCAGTCAGGGGTGATGTGTGTGCTATTAGTCCCTACCGGAGTACCCGTGACAGCCGTCATTCATACAGCACTGTACTTCCCCCCACCAAGCCTAGACTTAGCTTTAGGATTTTTCTCAGCCTAACTCTTCAGGCACCCAGTTCCAAATGATGGTAACTGGTAATCCTGGAGAACTCTGTCATCCTTGGTTGGGAGGGTGGAAAGATGAGTGGTACAGACAATATTGTCTGTTTGAATAGTCTAGGTATGAGAAGATTTGTCCTTGATCTAGGATAGTGGCAGTATGACTTTGGGAAGAAAAGGATGAGATATAACAAATTCAAGTAAAATTGCTTGGCTAGATTAACAAGATATTAAGGGAAAAGAAAGAAAGGAGAAATAAAATGCAAGTACACCCACAGTCTTGAATTCAGGGTGTAATTACTATACCCTTAGTTTATAGAGGAGGAAGAATGAAAGAACGTAAGTTACCTGGTGGCATTGTTAGCACAAGACCCCAAATGTCCTGTCCCTGGGAGATCCTTCATAAGGCTAATTTTCTTCCTGGTAGAAATTACTCACTACCCTGTATATTTTTACAAAGAAGAAACGTATATTTCGAAGTTGTTTCCCCTCCATCGTCTACTTTGTCAGATCTTTTTATTTGTAAATTTGCAGTAGAGTCGTCTGGTATTATAGTGATTATGTGGTAATGAAAAGTAGTATGCCATATAACATAAGAATGTTGCAAGACATATTATTTGAGAGTCAGACATTTTCCTTTCTGATAATTTGAACTGAAATTTTCTGACTTCCTTTTTCTGACTGGATGGTCAGCTCCTTCATTATAGTGTCTCCTATTCATTTTTGTTTCCAAGGCCTTGCCCTATGCCTGGAATACAGTTTTGTGCTGCATAAAGATAACATTGGACTGCATTTATGATGATGGTCCCATAAAATTATAATACCATGTTTTTACTCTACTCTTTCTCTCTCTCTCTTTCTTTTTCTTTCCTTCCTTCCTTCCTTCTTTCTTATCTTTCTATCTTTCTATCTTTCTTCTTTCTTTCTTTTTTTTTTTTTTTCAGAGTCTCGCTGTATTATCCAGGCTGGAGTGCAGTGGCACAATCTCTGCTTATTGTAACCTCCACCTCATGGACTCAAGCGATCCTCCCACCTCAGCCTCCCAAGTACATGGGCCTACAGGCACATGCCTGGCTAATTTCTATTTTTTGTAGAGACGGGGTTTCACCATATTGCCTAGACTGGTCGCGAATGCCTGAGCTTAAGTGATCCCACCTGTGTTGGCCTTCCAAAGTGCTGGGATTACAGGCATGAGCCACCACGGGGACGGCCTTTTTCTATGTTTAGATTTGTTTAGATACATAAATGTTTATTGTTGTGTTAAAGCCACCTACAGTATTCAGTACAGTAACATCCTACACAGGTTTGTAGTGTAGGAGCAATAGGCTATAACATATAACCTAGGTGTGGCCTAGGTGTGTAATAGGCTCTGACATCTCAGTTTGTGTAAGTACCTTTTATGATGTTCACACAATGATAAAATTGCCTAATAACACATTTCTCAGAATGTCTCTGTCGTTAAGTGATGCATGACTGTATTTTAAATATTGAATCATAATACTGTTGTCTTTAAGTTCTTCTGTCTTTCATTGAATAGTCAAAGAATCGGAGTCTGGAAGATGTGACCACAAGTGATGAAAATTATGTGACTGGATTAATAGACTATGATTGGTGTGAAGATAATTTATCAACAGGTGCTGCTACTCCCCAAAAATCACAGGTTAGTAATTTTTATTACTATTTAAGGCAGAATCTATTGTTTCAATTATAAAAACAACCAGAGTAATGTGAAACCAAGGTGTGCTTGCAAATTTAATGAATGCTTAAGCCACCGAAAACGTTAATGAGAGATAACTGGAATATGAATGAAAGGGAAGTCAATTATATCCAAGTTGAAGCAAGCCAAGATTCTATTTTAGAGCTCTTTACTGCTCCTTTATTTCCTGTTTATTATTATTATTTTTTAAGACTGAGTCTTGCTCTGTTGGCCAGGCTGGAGTGCAGTGGCACGATCTTGGCTCACTGCAACCTCTGCCTCCCAAGTTCAAGTGATTCTCGTGCCTCCTGAGTAGCTGGGATTACAGGTGCCTGCTGCCTCTCCTGGTTATTTTTTGTATTTTTAGTAGAGACGGGGTTTCACCATGTCGGCAGCTGGTCTCAAACTCCTGACCCCAGGTGATCCGCCCACCTCAGCCTCCCAAAGTGCTGGGATTACAGGCGTGAGCCACCGTGCCCAGCCTTCTTTTTTGTTTAAAATGAGGTATAATGAGGTATACTTTACATGTAGTTAAATAGGTAAAGTCACCTTTTTTAGTGTGTAATTCGGTGACAAATGCATACAGTTGTATAACCACCACCAAAATTAAGATATAAAACAGTTCCATTACTCCTCAAAATTCCCTCATTCCCCTTGTGGTTAACTTCCCCTCCCAACTCTCGGTGGCAATTGATCTGTTTTTCTTTCCTTTTGATAATCTTTTTATTGTACTTTAAGTTTGTTGAGCTTTTTAGATTAATGAAGATTAGTATAGATTAATGTTTTTCATCAAATTTGGGAAGTTTTCAGATATTTTGTTTGCCCTACTCTCTTTGTTTTATCTTCTGGTACTCCCCTTCCATGTATATTGGCACACTTGATGATGCCCTGCAGTACTCTGAGGCCCTGTTCATTTTTCTTTATCTATTTGCATTCTGTTTCTCAGACTAATTTCAGTTAACTTGTTTCTAAGTTTCAGAAGTTTCAGATTCTTTCTTCTGCTTACTGAAAGTGCTGTTTAATCCCTCTAGTGAATTTTTTGTTACAGTTATTGTACTCTTGAACTCCAGAATTTGTTTGGTTCTTTTAAATAATTTTATCTTTATTCATACTCTCTATTTATTGTGACATTGCTCTTACACTTTCCCTTGGTTCTTTAGACATTTCCTTTTGTTCTTTGAATATATTTAAAAACTGCGATTTTCAGTCTTTGCTTGGTAAGGCCCATGTCTGGACTTCTTCAAGGACGATTTCTATTGACTGCTTTTTTTTTTTTTTTTTCCTGTGTATAGGCCATCCTTTTTTTTAAAGACGGAGGCTAGCTCTATCACCCAGGCTGGAGTGCATTGTGTGATCTCTGCTCACTGCAACCTCTGCCTCCCGGGTTCAAGCGATTCTCCTGTCTCAGCCTCCTGAGTAGCTGGGATTACAGGCACCTGCCATCGCCTGGCTAATTTTTTTTTTTTTTTGTATTTTTGTAAAGATGGGGTTTCACCAAGTTGGCCAGGCTGGTCTTGAACTCCTGACCTCAGGTGATCTGCCTGCTTCGGCCTCCCAAAATGCTGGGATTACAGGCGTGAGCCACCGTACCCGGCCATACTTTTTCACTTCTTTGCATATATATGTCTTGTAATTGTTGAAAACTAGACATTTAAAATAATATAATGTGGCAGCTCTGATAATCAGATTTATCCCCTCCTCAGGATTTGGTATTATTGCTGTTTGTTGTTGTTGTTTAGTGACTTTTCTGAACTAATTCTGTAAAGTCATTTAGGTCAGTGTTGGGCTGCATTTATGATGATGGTCCATGAAATTATAATACCATATTTTTACTATACCTTTTCTCTGCTCAGTTAGCATAGTGATCAGCTAATGCTTGGCGAGGTTTCCTTAGATGCCTGGAATCAATATGTCTCTCAGTCTTTGTGCCGGCTCTGTGTACATCTGGGGTATGCCTTCAGCTTTCAGCCAGGCAGCCGACAACTCTGCCTTAGATTTCACTTCCTATTTGTATAGAACCTCACGGTCAGCTTGAGGTGAGATCTTAGATCCTTCCAAAGTATGGCTTTTTTTTTTTTTTTTGAGATAGAGTTTCGCTCTTGTTGCCCAGGCTGGAGTGCAATGGCGTGATCTCAGCTCACTACAATCTTTGCCTCCTGGGTTCAAGCGATTCTCCTGCCTCAGCTTCCCAAGGAGCTGGGATTATAGGCATGTGCCACCACACCTGGCTAACTTTGTATTTTTAGTAGAGACGAGGTTTCACCATGTTGGTCAGGCTGGTCTTGAACTCCTGACCTCAAGTGATCCACCTGCCTCATCCTCTCAAAGTGCTGGGATTACAGGCATGAGCCACCACGCCCAGCCCCTTCTAAAGTGTTTCCTGAGCAAATGCACAGCCCTGGGTATGAGCACATCCTATACATGTACATTGGGCTTGTAGATTCCCTGGTATATTTTGGAGCTTTTCCAAGTCACTGTGGACATCTTATTCTCCAACTTTTTCTTTTCAGCATTTTTGTTAGTCTATTGTCATCACCAGCTGTTACCCACTGCTTCGGCGGCAGTAGCTGGGACTGTAGGCATGTGCCATCATGCCCAGCTAATTTTTACAAAATTATTTTGTAGAGACAGGGTCTCAATATTTTGCCCAGGCTGTTCTCAAACTCCTGGACTCAAGAGATCCACCCGCCTTGGCCTCCCAAAGGGCTGGGATTACAGGCATGAACCACTGTGCCTGGCACCTCTAAATCTTTTTAACAGATGCCACTGGGGAAAAGGCTTTTCACACTGGGCAGGCTCTGAGTAAGGTCAAATGAAGACAGCTTTCAGGCCGGGTGCGGTGGCTCATGCCTGTAATCCCAGCACTTTGGGAGGCCAAGGTGGATATATCACCTGAGGTCAGGAGTTCAAGACCTACCTGACCAACATGGAGAAACCCCGTCTCTACTAAAAATACAAAATTAGCCACGTGTGGTGGTGCATGCCTATAATCCCTGCTACTCGGGAGGCTGAGACAGGAGAATTGCTTGAACCTGGGAGGCGGGGTTTGTGGTGAGCTGAGTTGGCACCATTGCACTCCAGCCTGGGCAACAAAAGCAAAACTCCATCTCAAATAAAAAACAAACAAAGAATTAAAAAAGACAGCTTTCATAGTAGGGTCTTGTAGGGAACTACTGGCCAGGCTAAATAATGACAATTTTCTGAGCATAAAACTTTGAAGGAGCTCCAGCCTGTTCTGCCCCGTCCAGTGGCTCCTAGGTTGCTGGTTTTCATCATGATTGTGGGCTCTGAGTTTCTAAGACGATTATAGAGCTGGAGAGAGGGGAATGGGGATAGGTAGGACAAATTAAAACACCTCAAAGCTTACTTTTCTACTTAGCTGTTTTCTATGAATAAATGCTGTGATCCTTGGCTAATACACAGAGTTCTGAAAGAAAAGAGGTATACTTTGTTTATGGATAGGGAGATTTGAAGGTATAGATCTCATTTTTTCCCAAAATGAATTTTAAATTTAATGTAATCTGAACTTTTCAGTGGATGTAAAATAAGTCAAAATGATTCTAAAATGTATGTGGAAATACAGAGGGGCAAGAATAACTAAATCATGCCTAAAGAATAAGAAGATGGGAGGAAACTGGTTAACCTGATACAAGAACTATTATAAAATTAAAGAAATTAAGATTTCCTTAATAAATAAAAAATGAAACAATGAAACCTTTCATACCTTGTATTTAGGTATATCTCTTTAAAAGTAACATAGTTAGGCCGGGTGCGGTGGCTCACGCCTGTAATCCCAGCACTTTGGGAGGCCAAGGCTGGCAGATCACGAGGTCAGGAGATCGAGACCATCCAGGCTAACACAGTGAAACTCTGTCTCTACTAAAAAATACAAAAAATTAGCCAGGCGTGGTGGCGGGCGCCTTTAGTCCCAGCTACTTGGGAGGCTGAGGCAGGAGAATGGCGTGAACCCAGGAGGCGGAGCTTGCAGTGAACTGAGATCGCGCCACTGCACTCCAGCCTGGGCGACAGAGCAAGACTCTGTCTCAAAAAAAATAAATAAATAACATAGCTAGATTCGGTATGCAAACTGAAAATCTGTCTTTTGAATTGTGAGCTTACCCAACTTACATTTCTTTTTATTATGGATTTATTTATTATATATCTTTCATTTTTTATGTTTCCTATTTGTCTTTTTCTGTATTCCTCCTTGTTTCTTATTTTTTTGCTGTTAATTTCCCCCCACATTTTATTGGTTTCTATTTGATTTATATTCTTTTAATGTTTACTCTAAATTTTTAACATATTTAACCAAATATATAGTAAGTCTGTAGTTTTTTGTGTTTTTTTTTGAGATGGAATCTTGCTCTGTTGCCCAGGCTTGCGTGCAATGGCATGATCTCTGCTCACTGCAACCTCTGCCTCCTGGGTTCTAGTGATTCTCCTGCCTCAGCCTCCTGAGTAGCTAGGTTTACAGGCACCCGCCACCATGTCCGGCTAATTTTTTTGTATTTTTAGGAGCGACAGGGTTTCACCATGTTGGCCAGGCTGGTCTCGAACTCCTGACCTCAGGTGATCCAGCTGTCTCGGCCTCCCAAAGTGCTAGGATTACAGGTGTGAGCCACTGCACCCGGCTGTGAATCTGTATCTTTACTTTCCTTCTAAACAATATGAAGGCCTTAGAACACTTAATCTCTGATTACCCCTCCTGGATTACATGCTATTGATGTGTCCAGGGTATTAGCTCTTGAATGTTTTTAGCTTTTTATTTTGAAATATTTATGGATTCACAGGATGTTATTGAAGATATCATTC
The DNA here is from genome assembly GCF_003255815.1 of Theropithecus gelada. Taxonomy (NCBI): domain Eukaryota; kingdom Metazoa; phylum Chordata; class Mammalia; order Primates; family Cercopithecidae; genus Theropithecus; species Theropithecus gelada. Next base: position 45,523,255 of record NC_037683.1, on the reverse strand, counting down.
TACTTTCTTCTTGCTTCTATTGTTGCTATTGAAAAACTAACCTCAGTCTAGCACCTTTTTAGTTAGTCTGTCTTTTCTCTCTGGCTCCTTTTAGGGCCATGTCTTTCCTTTTTGTGTTCTGCAGCTTCACTGTTAGGGCTACTGCATTGCACACCTCCAGGGAGCACACCATCTGAGTGGTGTCTCTGTGGATATTGTCCTCTACAGTTGTATAATCTGGTAAGTAGAGATGTGGATTTCTTTTATGTATCCTGTTTATGATTCATCATGCTTTCTATGTATGGGGATTTGTATTTTTAATCAAATTTGGAAAATTTGTTGAATAATATACTGCTTTTTCTTTTTTCTTTTTTTTTTTCTTTTTTTTTTTTTGAGACAGAGTTTCTCTCTTGTTTCCCAGGCTAGAGTGCAATGGCGCGATGTCGGCTCACTGCAACCTCTGCCTCCCAGGTTCAAGCGATTTTCCTGCCTCAGCCTCCCGAGTAGCTGGGATTACAGGTGCCTGTCTCCATGCCCAGCTAATTTTTGTATTATTAGTAGAGATGGGGTTTCACCGTGTTGGCCAGGCTGGTCTTGAACTCCTGACCTCACGTGATCTCATGACTTGGCCTCCCAAAGTGCTGGGATTACCGGTGTGAGCCAGCGCGCCCAGTGTGCTTTTTCTTAAAAACAATATTTATATACATTTGTAGGGTACAAGTACAGTTTTCTTACCTACATAGTGGTCAAGTGAAAGGTTTTAAAGTGTCACCTGAATAATGTACATCGGACCCCTTAAGTAATTTCTCATCACCTACCCCTTCCCATCTCCTCACCCTTCCAAGTCTACATTTTCTGTCATTCCACTCTCTACATTCATGTGTACACCTTTTTTTGGCACCCACTTATGAGTGAGAACATGCAATATGTGTCATTCTGTGTCTGGCTTGTTTCACTAAAATAACCTCCACTTCCATCCACCTTGCTGCAAAAGATAGGATTTCATTCTTTTTTATGGTTGAATCGTATTCTTTCTCTCTCTCTATGTCTCTCTCTCTCTCTCTCTCTCTCTCTCTCTCCCTCTGTCTCTCTCTCTCACATTTCCTTTATCCAGTCATCCGTTGATGGACACTTAGGTTGATTTTGTATCTCTGCTATTGTGAGTAAGTACTGTGATAAATATACAAGTGCAGGTATCTTTTTGATGTATTGATTTCTTTTCCTTTGGGAAAAGAAGTAGAGGGAATTGCTGCTTTTGCATTGTCCATATTATCTGTCTCTGTAACTTAGAATAGCCTTATGTTGGACTTACTTTATTTCATTTTCTGTTTCCTTAAACCATCTTTCATGTATCTTATATCTTTTTCTCTCTTGACTACATTCAGAGTAATTTCAGATTTATATTTCTATTCAAATGTCTCTATTTCCTTTATTCTGTTATTTGGCATGTGCATTGAACTTTTCATTTTTATCATGTTTTTATTTCTAGAAGTTTTTATTTTTCAAATCTATTTGAACAGTTTTGGTAGTCTTCTTCTTTTCTCATGTTTTTGTTTCGCTATTTTAAACATGCAAACATACTTATTTATGTTCTGTATTTGATAATTTTAATACCTGAAGTCTTTATGCTTATAGTGCTTGTGTCTTTTGGAATTTCTTATGTAGGTTTATTTTTCTTTGAACTCTATGGGAATTATCTGAGGCTTGGGTTAAGGTCTTGAGTTGGGTTGGACTGAAGCTTTTCTTTCAGGTAGGAGTTGTGCTTGCTTCTACCAGGTTCCTCGGGCACAACCAGCCTAGGACTACTTTAAGTTAAAATTAGGCGTGAGGTTTCTGGAACCATGCAGGTTGTATTAATTTGGACCTTTATTTATTTGAAGACTGGCCTGTGTTTACTTACAAATTATTAAAAGAAGCTTCATTTTTCTCCTCCCTCAGAACCAAGACCAGGACACTCTTTTTCTTGCCTATTCCCTTTGAAGAGCAGATTTATATTTAACTCAGCCTTTCATTATAGTTATAGCGCTTCCTGGCTTTACATGGGAGCTTTGGATCTAACTCACCACCTTACAGAGGCCCAAGGCTTCTGTGGCTGTAGAAACACAAGCTGTAGGTTATCAGAGATAGAAGATAGATGCCCTTAGGCCAGCAGAGAGTTTCAGCCTTGGTTACACCTTTGGATTCATTCTCAGGTTTTTAGTTTGGCCTCTTAGGATTTTCCTTATTCTCTTGCAAGCTCAACCATAAATTTAAAAGGATTAAAAAGTATTTTTTATCCAACATTTCTGTTAGAGTAGTTAATAACATGTTTTTTCTGCCCTAATTGCTGACTAAACTTTTTTTTTTTTTTTTGGTATATATCAGAGGCAAGCCGTGACTATCTATAGATTATGCCATAATGCCATAATCTATCTAGGTATGGAAAGCATTTCTTAGCGATTGATTTGTGGCCATTCACAATATTGCCTAGGATCTGAGTATGTATATACACTCAACCTGTATCATGTTGACAATTACTGTCAATAGAACAGACTAAAGTGTTCTACATGTATTAAAGAAAACTATATATTTTCAAATTTCCTAATATTGTCAATAACACCTTTTGATAATTCATTTTAATAAATAGTACAAGGGGCTGGGCGCGGTGGCTCAAGCCTGTAATCCCAGCACTTTGGGAGGCCGAGACGGGCGGATCACGAGGTCAGGAGATCGGGACCATCCTGGCTAACACGGTGAAACCCTGTCTCTACTAAAAAATACAAAAAACTAGCCGGGCGAGGTGGTGGGTGCCTGTAGTCCCAGCTACTCGGGAGGCTGAGGCAGGAGAATGGCTTAAACCCGGGAGGCGGAGCTTGCAGTGAGCTGAGATCCAGCCACTGCACTCCAGCCTGGAGGACAGAGCGAGACTCCGTCTCAAAAAAAAAATAAATAAATAAAAATAAATAAATAAATAAATAAATAAATAGTACAAGGTAGTTTGCAAATGATTAAGGAATGTTGTAAAGAAATTGACTTTTCTTCTTCAGTGTGCTTTATCAAGTAACTTTTTTTTTCCAGTTTACCAAGTATTGGACAGAATCAAATGGGGTAGAATCTAAATCATTAACTCCAGCCTTATGCAGAACACCTGCAAATAAATTAAAGAACAAAGAAAATGTATATACTCCTAAGTCTGCTGTAAAGAATGAAGAGTACTTTATGTTTCCTGAGCCAAAGACTCCAGTTAATAAGAACCAGCATAAGAGAGAAATACTCACTACACCAAATCGTTACGCTACACCCTCAAAAGGTATTTGCTAAGTGAATTAAGCAGTAAGAAGTTTCATTTTTCTTACCACATTAAGTAAACGTATAGCAGGTCAGAAGTGACTAGCATTGCTTCCAGGAATTTCTAGAAGTCAAGATGCTTTTTTATCATGTCGTTTGCATTAGTTGAAATGAAAGCATATTTGTCAATTTCAATTTCTTCTCAAATGATACCGAGTTTTTCCTCTTTTTCACATTTATAAAATTGAATCATAGCATCGTAGGATATCAAAGCTGAAAGGCAAGTTAGAGTTCATTTAATCCAACTCCCTTTTTCATAACTAAGATACCTGAGACTCAGAAGGAGTGAAGTGATTTGTCCAAGGTCATATACCCAGGTTTAGACCTTGCACGCACCTTTACCCCGACTTACGACTCAAGCTGACGCCTCCATCGAGCCTTTACTTATCTGGAGCTCCAGTTCTGGTGTCTGGTCCTATTCTGCCCTGTGGTATTACTGCCTGTCCTTAACAGACAGGGTGAATCTGTGATGCCCTTCCAGATATCTGTCTTTGTCCAGTTACTACAACTTCCTCATTCCCCTTGGTTTCCTCTTCAGTTTAGTCATCACCAGTTATTTAAACCATTTCTTTTATGATACTTCACTGTTTTGGTTGCTGGCCTCATCTGGACACATTCTATTTGGTCAGTCTGCCTCTTAGAATACAGTACCTAAAACTAAACTGAGTTTTCTAGACTGGGTCTCACGAGGATAGGGTGGTAAGTGTCATGACAGTAGAGACTCTCTGCCTTGTTTATTGCAGCATGGCATGGTCTGTAGTAGGGGCCATATCTGTCTGGTACATAGTATATAGTACTAGGCCTGATGCCTAGTACATAATAGGGGCCATATTTATGTAATGAAATAATAAGAGGCCAAAGGAATTTTATTTTTGGTGATCCTGTTTGTGTCACTTTAAAAAATGTTACCTAAACTTTATTAGCCTTTTTTCCCCTAGCAATTGTGACCTTCTCTAGTTTTAAGATTCTAACAAACCTAAACTCTGGAGCATTGCCATGTGAACTGCTGTGAAACCGCATCCTACCTTTGTGCTTCTAGTTCACTAATGCAGCTTGTAGCCGGTTTGAGGGGTTAACTTCTTATCTATAAAGATATTACGGAAGACTTTGCCAGAATATTTGCTAGGAGTCCCATTTTTATGTTAATGACATTTTCTGTTTCATCAACTCAAATAACACTTTCCCCCCAAAATGTGAGACCAGTTTGGTGTCCTGATGTGTGTGTGTGTGTGTGTGTGTGTGTGTGTGTGTGTGTGAGATGGTGGGTGGGGGGGGCGGGCACTTCCTGTGGTGGTTGTGAGAATTCAGTGAGATAGCATCTACCCTGCAATGGTAGCTGCTATTGCATTCTTTCCCAATGAAAGGGTCTCTTTCTGTTCTTTCTCTTACTGTAAGTACAATACCCTCTGTGAATCATGGGATTGGGCAGGGAGATAAACTGGACCTCAGCTCACCTTAGCTCATTCAAGGCCTTTTTTTTTTTTTTTTTTTTTATTTCTTTGAGACAGAGTCTCGCTCTGTTGCCCAGGCTGGAGTGCAGTGGCGTGATCTCGGCTCACTGCAACCTCCACCTCCTGGATTCAAGCAGTCCTCCTGCCTCAGCCTCCCTAGTAGCTGGGATTATAGGCACCTGCCACCACGCTCGGCTAATTTTCGTATTTTTAATGGAGATGGGGTTTCACCACATTGGTCAGACTGGTCTCGAACTCCTGACCTCAGGTGATCTGCCTGCTTCAGCCTCCCAAATTTCTGGGATCATAGGCGTGAGCCACTGTGCCCGGCCCAGGGCTTTTTTATTTTAAAAAACTTTTAGTGCCATAATCCCTTCTATTATTGACATTTTTTACTTTTTGTGTAACTCTGAAGGTTTTACAGTGTGGGTAGTTTGGAATTTATTTTACAATCTTGAAATATTATCAGTTGACATATGTTGTCATGACAAGAAAGATTGTGTTGGTCAAAGCTATTATTATTGGTCGTTTCTCTTTAAACACAAGAGCCACTTAAGGAAGCAAGTGGCTGAAGCCATGATTGCTAGCTTCCATTGGCGCTTTGCTCCTCTCCTTTCCTTTCCTTTCCTTTCCTTTCCTTTCCTTTCCTTTCCTTTCCTTTCCTTTCCTTTCCTTTCCTTTCCTTTCCTTTTTCTTTTTCTTTTTCTTTTTCTTTCTCTTGCTCTTGCTCTTGCTCTTGCTCTTGCTCTTTCTTTTTCTCTTTTTCTTTTTTATTTCTTTTTCTTTTCCTTTTCCTTTTTTTTGAGACAGAGTTTCACTCTTGTTGCCCAGGCTGGAGTGCAGTGGCATGATCTTGGCTCACTGCAACCTTCGCCTTCCAGTTTCAAGCAATTCTCCTGCCTCAGCCTCCTGAGTAGCTGGGTAGCTGGGATTATAGGTGTGCACCACCATGCCCAGTTAATGTTTTGTATTTTTAGTAGAGATGGGGTTTCAACATGTTGGGCAGGCTGCTCTCGAACTCTTGACCTCAGGTGATCCATCCACCTTGGCCTCCCAAAGTGCTGGGATTACTTTGGGATGAGTAATCCCAAAGTAAATTTGGGGTGAGTCCACCATGCCCAGCCCTGCATTTTACTTTCATTGTGAGTTATTTTTGACATAAATATTAATTTCATTTTTGTCACTCCTACACAATGCAGGCATTGGCAGTTTGTTGAAGGTCAGTTCTGTATGGTGATAGATACTGTCTGTATACAAAGATGAAAACTGTTTTTATAGATCTTTCTGATTGCTCTTATTTTCTTGTTCTTGTGCAAAGTGAGAATATAGCCAAATAGTCATAAACAAAACCAAGCCCCTAATCTCTTTTACAAATTTTGATATTATATCTTTGTTTTTATAGTGTGAATATTATCTCTAAAGGGTATAAAACTTTTAGATCATGAGCTAATCAGCATAACCAGATTTGTTAGTACAAATTTGTCACAAACTATCTGGAATGCAAATACCCTACTTAGAATAAAACATAAAATTCTGGAACAGAGAATATAAAAAAAATCAAAGCTTACATCTCTCTTTTTTTTTTTTTTTTTTTTGAGATGAAGTCTCACTCTGTCTTCCAGGCTGGAGTGTAATGGTGTGATCTTGGCTCACTGCAACATCCGTCTACTGGGTTCAAAGGCTTCTTCTGCTTCAACCTCCCAAGTGGCTGGGATTACAGGCGCCCGCCACCAGGCCCGGCTAATTTTTCTGTATCTTTAGTAGAGATGAGGTTTCACCATGTTGGCCAGGCTGGTCTCGAACTCCTGACCTCATGATCTGCCCTCCTCGGCCTCCCAAAGTGCTGGGATTACAGACATGAGCCACCGTGCCTGGCCAAAGCTTACATCTCTTTAATAACTTATGTCAAGCTTTCACAGGGGTCTGTTCTTTTTGCCTAACATGAGTTTAATCGGGCTATGAATTGAATTAACACCTTTTAATTAAATTAGATCAATTAAAAGCATAAATTGGGCCCGTGTACAAATACAGATTGACTTTTATTTTTAGAAAAAGAATCAGTAATTATGAGATTTGTATTTTTATGATCTGTTTAGATTTATCATATGATGTTTATAATAAAATTAAAAGCATGGCCTCAATTTGCAGTGAAGAAAAAAAAGAAGAGCCACACATACAAGGCAAAATGATTTTGTTTTTATTATAAATCACATGGAAACATTTCTTGAAAGAGTTAGAGCCTTTGACATCACAGGTCAAGTGATTATACTATTTCTGAGTCAATGAATAATGTTATTATTATTGAATAATGTTATTAATGATGTTATTCTATTATTATTAATAATAGAAATTTCAGAACCATAGTATGTGCTGCATATGGATTGTGTTTGTTCTGTTTCTAATAGCTAGAAACCAGTGCCTGAAAGAAACTCCAATTAAAATGCCAGTAAATTCAACAGGAACAGACAAGTTAATGACAGGTGTCATTAGCCCTGAGAGACGGTAAGTGTTTGGTTTTTTTGTTTTTTTGTTTTTGTTTTTTTTTTTTGAGACGGTCGCCCAGGCTGGAGTGCAGTGGCCGGATCTCAGCTCACTGCAAGCTCCGCCTCCCGGGTTCCCGCCATTCTCCTGGCTCAGCCTCCCGAGTAGCTGGGACTACAGGCGCCGCCACCTCGCCCGGCTAGTTTTTTGTATTTTTTAGTAGAGACGGGGTTTCACCGTGTTAGCCAGGATGGTCTCGATCTCCTGACCTCGTGATCCGCCCGCCTCGGCCTCCCAAAGTGCTGGGATTACAGGCCTGAGCCACCGCGCCCGGCCTAGTGTTTGGTTTTTTTAGGTTCTAATCTTTAGTGTATGTAACCAGATTTCCTTTTTCATATATTAATAGACCTGATTAAGGTAAATCATCACATAGATTCTGTTGGAGAGTAGGAATATCTGTTTATATGTGGATGACCTGTGGCCATTCCTGGACATGTAGCCACTGCCTTCCTCATGGGGTAGAATTGTGAAACTGATCAGCAGTAGGACGGCACCTTAAGTACAACAGGCTGGGAAGACAGTGGACCTCATCTCAGCCAACTAGTTGCCTCTCTGAGGCCCATCTTACCCTTCTCTTTGGCCAGTGAAATATAGATATCCACTAACAGATTGTAGTCCTCCCAAATCGTAAAGATACTCACTGTTGTTTCAAAGAAAATCCTCTGTATGAAAAGTTCTGCAGCATAGGTAACCCTTCAAGTTGCTATTCTTTTATAGCAGTTTCTTAAAGGCATTGTCTATTTTGGAGACAATTGGGAGAATTAGAATGTGAACAGGGTATTAGATATTATGGAATTATTATTAATTTATTGATGTGATAATGGTATCATCTTTATGGAAGACAGCATCCTTATTCACTGGAGATGTATACTGAAGTGTTTCAGAGTGAAGTGTCATGATATCTTCAGATGAGTTACTTTCAGTTGGCTTAGCAAATAAGTAAATTTAATGTATATAGGTAATACATTAAATTACTTATAAGTAAATTTAATGTATTACCTATATACATTAAATTTATGTATATAGATATATGCATTGATATATATATCAGTATATATATTATCTATATCCATACAGAAAGCAAAGTGGCAAAATATGAACAATTGTTGAATCTAGGAGGATATACTGGTGTTCACTGTACTCTTCTTTGAACTTTTCTATATATATGACATTTTTTTAAAAGGAAGGGGATAAATAGTTTTGCTGAGTGGCAGTTGCCTGGTGGAAGGGTGACAGCTCCTGTCCAGGAGGAAATGGCTTTGGTGCTTCCTGATGAGGAGAGAGGTGATCTGGCCCTGGCATACCTGAATGAGGCACCCTAATGTGTATGAAGGGACAAAAGTTCGCCCTTGCAGACCCCACAGGCCGGAGGTCCAGCTCTCCTCATGCCTTTTTTGTTTTGTTTCAGGTGCCGCTCAGTGGAACTGGATCTCAATGAAGCACATATGGAGGAGACTCCAAAAAGAAAGGGAGCCAAAGTGTTTGGGAGCCTTGAAAGGGGGTTGGATAAGGTTATCACTGTGCTCACCAGGAGCAAAAGGAAAGGCTGTGCCAGAGATGGGCCCAGAAGACTGAAGGTAAGCAGGCTGGAATTCTTTCATATGGATTTCAGAAGCTGACTGCTAATGGATTGCCTTTTTTTTTTTTTTTAAAGGTACTGAATGAATTTATTAGTGTTTTTTATTTGAGTATTTATTCACTTAGTTAATATATGTTTTTTGAGCAACTAAAATATGTATGTTATTGTGCAGTCGGTAAATAGATACAGTCACTCCCTTCAAGGAGCAAACAGCTATCATTCAAATATTCAAGAGCAGTTGGAGGGATTGGTCACAGGGGCAACATGGAGGTGAGGAAGCAGTGGGCACAGATGGAGAACTGAGAGCTGCCTTAAGGAGGGGGACTTGAGCTTAGTTGTGTCCCTGATTCATGGATACTTTGTAGGCCCTCATGAAATATTTGAATGCATGGGAAGATAATTGGAACTTTGAGTGTGGTGTGTGTCAGGAAAACAGTGAGTGACAAGTGGAGATGGTAGGCTGGAAGGGCCTCAAGGCCTGGCTAAAAAGATGTGGATCTTATTTAATAGACCCAGTATGCTTTAAAAGGGTTAATGTGTCACTGGTGTGGACAATATATTTGGTCAAGGAAGGAAAGGAAAAATAAACTATTAGTTGATATAAAGTACTTTTTATTCTTTTGGATTCTCTCTGAGCATTCATTCAAACACCTAATGAATACATGTTTGTTTTGTGGAAGGGGAGTAATTAAGAGGTAAAGGGATGAATGAGACACAGCCCGTGTCCTTGAGGAACTCTTAGGCTGGCTGTGAAAACAGGCTGGGATGTTGTTCTGACACACTGGGCTCAGTGCTATAGTAAAAACACGTTCCAAGAGGTGTGGACCCAGAGCGGGGGAGAAGATGGTAGTGTGCCCATCATTTGGGGACTGGGTCTGTGTTTAGTTTTTGCACTGAGACTCTCGTAATGAGCAAATCTGGGTGGTTTGAGGGAAGGAAAATGCTGAGCTATTGGGCAGAAGGGTGTTTCAGAGGAGAATGTTCTGAGATCTCATTTGTGTTCTGTCTTAAAGTGGAAGAAGATAGGATTTATCCACTAGCAGTCATTGCCTTGAACTTACGTAGTGTGCTGAGAAGTTTACGTTACATACGGCTGTTTATTAGGCATATTTTATTCTTTTGTTCTGAAATTTCTCTGGTTGGAGATAGTTAAGTATTTCAAGGACTGACACTGGGATTTAAAAAAACCATAGTACCATTGCACTGAAAAATGTTAAATAAAATTAAGGAAACTAGTTCAACCATATATATGTATATATACATTATTGAGAAGCTCAGCAGTTACCAAATACTAATGGATAATGTTCTAAAAATGGTCACTTATGTAAATATTTTGGAACCTGAATACATTTTTCAATAGAAACTACTGTGGTATTAGTTGGCTTTCTAGGGAGTTCTCCAGTACCTCCAGAATGTAGGAGAAAAACCACAAGATTGGGAATGAGAAGACCTGGGTTCTGGCTCCAGCTTTGTACTATATAGCTTTGATAAATCATTTTATTCCTGATCTCCTCAGTTTCTTCATTTGTAAAATCTGGAAAAATGCCTACCCTGGCAACCTCACAGGGCTGAGATGTAGAAACAAGACTCTACGTATGGGATGCTACGTGGCGTATTAAATACTTTATTAGTATAAGGTGGTATTTCCAACATCAAGGATTACTATCAGTGTTGAGCACTTTACCCCCCCATGTATAGGCCCATGGTCTAATTAGCAGAGTGCTAAGATCAAAAACTTTAACTTTAGATCTTTAACACTTTTTATTGCTTTTAAGTTTTTGCAAAACTGAAGGACTGTCTTTGGGAAATTAACCTTATTTTTTTCCACCAACTTCAAATACTGTACTAAAAACTATACACTTACCAGAAGAGCTGCAAGGATAGTAGAAATAATACCATAGTTTTTTAAGATAGCAAATCATATGTAGTTATGTCCTCTTTTAGGAAACAGTCTTATTAAAAATCCAAAATTTAAATAGATAAATTAGGATTCATTCTTTATTTTACCAAAGCAGTAATTTATATTGTGATTTGAAGGTGTTCAGTTTATTATTAATATCGTCTTGACAGAGCCAATTTAGTTTGGTGAAAAGAGTGCTAGATCAGGAACCAAGAAAGAGAGGGTCCCTTTGTTAACACTCAGTTTCACAACATTTGCTATATGGGTGTATTGTGTGCACTATTATTTATCTGGTATTTTCTTTATGTTGACTCTCCTTTAACAAATAGATTTATAGAGATATAACTGATATGTAATAAACTTGCACATATTTTATTTTATTTATTGTTAATTTTTTGAGGCAGAGTCTTGCTCTGCTGCCTAGGCTGCAGTACAGTGGCATGATCATAGCTCACTGCAGCCTCAACCTCCTGGGCTCAAGTCATCCTCCTGCCTCAGTCTCCTGAGTAGCTGGGACACATGCCACCACACTTGGCTAAGTCCTAATTTTTTGTAGAGACGAGGTCTCACTATGTTACCCAAGCTGGTCTTGAACTCCTGAGCTTAAGTAATCCTCCTGCCTTGGCTTCCCAAAGTGCTGGGATTACAGTCATGAGCCACCACACCTGGCCAACTGTGCATATTTTAAAGTACAATTAATATGCTTTGGCATTATATATAACATCTGTGAAACCATTACCACAATCAAGATAATTTTTTAAAACTCAAATTTATTTAAAAGGAAACATATATCATTAGGTTTTTTGTTGTTGTTGTTAATTATGTTTTCTAAATCAGATGGGAACAAATACATATTTAATACAAATATGTTTTCTAAATCAGATGGAAACAAATACATATTTAAAAATATTTATCCATGTGCCACCCAGAATTACCTTGTATATCTTATATCACACTATGAGAAGCACTACCTTAAGAAACTTATATCTCTTCTTTGGGCAATAGGTTCTTATTTTGAAAAGTTGGATACTTTTTTCCCTCAGCATTTTATTTATACAATGAACTCAAACCTGAAAGATATAGAAACTAAGGTTTTGTTTGACAGTGAAGGTACTTACCAGAAAGGGAGGGATTTTTGTGTGTCCAGGACCCGCTAAAACAGTGCCTAGCACATAGTAAATATTCAAAAAATAGTTGTTGAATGAATGAAGGATAAATATCAATTAGGAATGAAATTATCTCTCAGGATTAGGCTCTCAGTCAATGAGAAAAAATAACATGACATTACTTTTTTAAAGGAATACCTGTTACATTTATTTCCTCATATAACTGTCATAAAATCAGCTCCTGGAACTCTATAATATTCTTTTTTTTTTTTTTTTTTTGAGACAGAGTCTCGCTCTGTCACCCAGGCTGGAGTGCAGTGGCACGATCTCAGCTCACTGCAAGCTCCGCCTCCTGGGTTTATGCCATTCTCCTGCCTCAGCCTCCTGAGTAGCTGGGACTACAGGCGCCCGCCGCCTCGCCTGGCTAGTTTTTTGTATTTTTTAATAGAGATGGGGTTTCACCGTGTTAGCCAGGATGGTCTCGATCTTCTGACCTCGTGATCTGCCTGTCTTGGCCTCCCAAAGTGCTGGGATTACAGGCTTGAGCCACCACGCCCGGCCTGTATTCTTTAAATAATCCAGAAAGAATTAAGGAAACATATCCAACTAACTACAAAGCAAACTTCGTATGGTGTTTATCTTTCTGTGGTATACATTTCAGGACTGTTAATGTCTCTTAAAATAGTGTGGGAAGGGGAAAACAAGCACAGCTCAAACAGTTAGATGGATGCTCTTTAATATTTATTTCTTTAAAAGGATTGGTAGGAGAGGAAGATGAAAGTATGAAAAGGAAGCTATGGGTGTGGTTACTAATAACCATCATTTCTCCAAACTTTCCCAGTGTGCCATGAACTCACTAAGAGTTGACTGTAAATTCCTTTGGTATTTTTCAGGAAATAGTTCCATTTGAAATGGTACTATATTGAGGAGTTTTGGAACTCTTGATCTGGTGTGATAGTCTTTGTGTTGATGTAAAAATTTACTTCTCTTCTTTTTCTTTTTTAAGCTTCACTATAATGTGACTACAACTAGATTAGTGAATCCAGATCAACTCTTGAATGAAATAATGTCTGTCCTTCCAAAGAAGCATGTTGACTTTGTACAAAAGGGGTAAGAAGCACATTTACAAGCTGTTGCATTTATTACTTAATGTCTTTTGGACTTTGAGAAAATAGGGATTGGTTGGGTGCTGTGGCTCATGCCTGTAATGCCAACATTTTGGGAGGCTGAGGTGGGCAGATCACTTGAGGCCAGGAGTTCAAGTTCAGCCTGGCCAACCTGGAGAAACACCATCACTACTGAAAATACGAACAAATTAGCTGGGCATGGTGGCGCATGCCTGTAGTTCCAGCTGCTTGGGAGGCTGAGGCATGAGAATCACTTGAACCCGGGGGTGGAGGCTGCAATGACCTGAGATCACACCACTGTACTCCAGCGTGGGTGACAGAGCGAGACTCTGTCTCAAAAAAAAAAAAGGGAAAATAGGAGTTGATCTCCCCACCTCTGTGCTTTAGAAAAAATATATTTCTCCCACCTCATTCCAAAAGCTTTTAAGGTAGTGTTATTGCTTATAATTTATTCTCTTTTGTTTGGTTCAAGCTATAAAAGTTTTAGAAGCATAGATATTGTTCCACTTTCAAAGTTAGACTTTTTATTTCAAAATAGGAAAATTCAAAATTCTTCTAGCTTTCTTGTAGATCCTCTATTTTCCTTTGATTTTCTGCTTTACAATAATATTTATAAATTATAATTAAATTTGTGAGACATTTCAAACAAATCAGGGATTTATATAGAATCCTTCTCTTCATGACTGGCTGTTTTTCAGGGCTGGATTTTCAGTGCTTTAGGAAGTTTTTTCACCTTATTTCTCTCCTTTTGAAGGAACTGCCATCAAAAGCTCCTTGGTTATGATCTCCTGGTCTCAATAGCCAGGCCTCTTCTGGTTACCCAAGATGGCCATATTTCTAAGCATTTCCATTCAATTATTTCCCTTTAAAATTTCTTTATTAAAGCAGCCAGTAGAGACACGCATGGATTTAAACATGTAAATAGAATAGTCAATATAGAGTAAGATTTTAAGAAACATTCTTGTACAGATATAATTTTACTTTTTACTTACCTATGAATGTTGGCAAGCATTCCTTCTATGAACCCTGGCATTCCTCTCAGGCTTCATTAGAACACGTCTCTCCCACTCTGATCTCTTCTTCATGCTTGGGGCTTATGAGCCTCTGGGCATATCTCTGTCACAGGCCTCTCAATGATCTGTTCTCTAACATGTGACTAAATTGTTCTATGCCTCATCTTCCTGTCAAGAATGTTAACTACAGGGTGCTCCTTTTGGCATTTCTGATGTTGACTGCGTATTTTTGAGAGATCAAGCCTCTTTCCCAAAACACATGACTAAGTTACTAAGAAAAAGAATATTTTGGTACATAACAGTGTGAAACAGAAAAAAGTGCATAACAGAAACAATGTAACTTCTCCACACATCTGCGGAACAGCACCTAATCAGGAACCCTTAAGTATTTGGGGAATTGAAACTTAAAATCAGTTCTATTTATTGAAGATTAGTAAGACAAAACTCTAAAATAGAATGTAAACTAATTAAAAATTATTTACATGAATTAAATTTATCCAACTTTTCAGGGTCATACATATGTCTTAAGATGAGTTTCAGGCTTCATTTTGACTGGGCCTTTCCATTCTCAGAGTAGATAATGCGGCAGTTCTAGCTATAAATGCTATACATTTCAGTTATGGAAATATATCATTTCCTTGGGCTTTTTCTTCTGCTTTTCTTTCTGCCATAAAGTGATGTGATGATCATAACCTCTTATTACTAATTAGAAAAACCTCAAAAACACGTGCCTTTCTGACAGGTTAGTGGCTTCAGCTTTATTTATATGAAAGACAGAAGTTTCTGACAAGGCTCACACATACGAAATATTATCTTTCTTGCACTTTCCTTTGTTGTGAATGTTGTGGAAATGCCCAGTGTTTGCAGATTACACTGTTGAAAGGGTTACGTAAAGAATGCCAGATTTCTTGAGCATGAATGGCATGTATAACTATGAAATAGGGGCTTTTCTCTGGAGCAAGGGAGAATTCTAATAAAGCCTTTTCATGCTTATTCTTAGGATCCTAGTTCAGTTTCTGGGAAAACACCAGTCATACTCTATTACTAAAGCATAGTTAGGTCATTTGGAAACTGTAAACAGTAATACTTGGCTTAATATGAAATAATGGTTCATTTCCTCCACTGGCCTCCTAGAGGCTTAGAAAACTCTTATACAGAATATGGTTCTCCTACTAACTAGCTTCTTATCTTGTTTTTTGCAGTTATACACTGAAGTGTCAAACACAGTCAGATTTTGGCAAAGTGACAATGCAATTTGAACTAGAAGTATGCCAGCTTCAAAAACCGGATGTGGTGGGTATCAGGAGGCAGCGGCTTAAGGGCGATGCCTGGGTTTACAAGAGATTAGTGGAAGACATCCTATCTAGCTGCAAGGTATAATTGATGGATTCTTCCATCCTGCCGGATGAGTGTGGGTGTGATACAGCCTACATAAAGACTGTTATGATCGCTTTGATTTTAAAGTTCATTGGAACTACCAACTTGTTTCTAAAGAGCTATCTTAAGACCAATATCTTTTTGTTTTTAAACAAAAGATTATTTTGTGGATGAATCTAAGTCAAGCCCATCTGTCATTATCTGTTACTGTCTTTTTTAATCATGTGGTTTTGTATATTAATAATTGTTGACTTTCTTAGATTCACTTCCATATGTGAATGTAAGCTCTTAACTATGTCTCTTTTTAATGTGTAATTTCTTTCTGAAATAAAACCATTTGTGAATATAGCAGGCTTCTCTTCTTTGTATTTGATTTTGATCCAAATAAAACCTCAAATGGCTTCCTGACTATTAAGTAGAGACTATTTGGAGTATGTTTTATCTGTTATCAAATATGCCTTGGGCAGAAAAACAGATAAGAATTCATTTGCATAATTTTTTCCTGTCTCTGATTTAAGTAGGATTTATTGTGATCGTTAACTAAGTCACAGCTGTGGTTACCAGAGTTAAACAACACATTTAATATGTTGAATAAAAGAGTATTGACTTCAGTAAGTATGTTTGGTCAACAAATGATAAGTATCCAAACTATGAACCCCCCCTGAAATGTTACTTTATGGTAATTTCCCTAAGTCTCAATGTTGGCCCCAAATTTGTATTTTTATTTTATTTTATTGGTCTCTAAAGGCTAGAACTCAAGTTATATTGGTATGGATTTCACCAATTAAACTAGTTGGAGGAAAAATAGCACTCCTTCTGGTCAGTAGTGAAGGGAATGTTTTGTCATTCATTTATTCAATAAATGTTTACTAAGTACTTACAAGCTTTAGGTCCTCAGGCTGAAGCTGCTACTGTCTAGTAAACCCAAGGATTTCAGAGTCTGTTAGCGGGGACAGATGTATTTGTAGCATAGCAGGACTGACCCACTTTGCATGGAGTTAGAAATGAATTCTTGAAAGAAACAGCATTTGTCATTGAAGGATATATAGGAGTTCAGCAGAAAGAGAAGAGTGAGGAGTGTGACTTTTTTCTTTTCTTTCTTTTTTTTTTTTTCTGAGACTCAGTCTCACTCTCCCAGGCTGGAGTGCAGTAGCGTGATCTCAACTCACTGCAGCCTCGACCTCCTGGGCTCAAGCAGTCTTCCTGCTTCAGCCTCCCAAGTAGCTGGTAGTACGGGCATGTGTCACCACACCCAGAAAATTTTTTTATTTTTTGTACAGACAGGGTCTCACTATGCTGCCCAGGCTGATCTCAAAACTCTTGATCTCAAGCAGTCCTCCCACTTCGCCTTCCAGAGTGCTGGGATTACAGGCATGAGCCACCACCCCAGCTTGGGACATGACATTTTTGAGAGAACAATATGTGCAAAGACAGGGAGTTATAAAATGTCATTATGTGTTTGGGGTGGAAGCGGGAAATGGCAGTAGATGAGTTTCAAAGTTTAGATGGAAGTAAGTCATGAAAGTACTTGAATGCCCAATTAAAATAAGTTTTTTGGCAAAGGAGAGCTGTCAAAGGATTTTTAATTTTTTAACAACAGCTTTATTGTGATATAATTCATATGTCATAAGATTTACTCCTTTAAAGCCTGTACAATTCAGTGGGGTTTTAAAAGTATATTCAGTCCGGGCACCATGGTTTATGCTTGTAATCTCAGCACTTTGGGAGGCCGAGGTGGGTGGATCACCTGAGGTCAGGAGTTTGAGACCAGCCTGGCCAACATGTTGAAACCCCGTCTCTACTGAAAACAAAAAAGTATCCAAGTGTGGTGGCATGTGGCTGTAATCCCACCTACTTGGGAGGCAGAGACAGGAAAATCACTTGAACCTGAGAGGCGGAGGTTGCAGTGTGCCGAGATTGTGCCACTGCACTCCAGCCTGGGTGACAGTGCAACTCCGTCTCAAAAAAAAAAAAAAAAAAGTATATTCATAGTTGTGCAACCATCACCACAATGTCATTTTAGAACATTTTTATTATCTCAAAAAGAAGCGCCATACTTGTTAGCAGTTACTCCCCTTTCCCCACCCCCCAGCCCCTGGCCACCACTTACCTACTTTCTCTTTCTATGAATTTGACTGGTGTGGGCATATCATATAAATGGAATCATACAATATGAGACTTTTGGGGTTTAGTTACTTTTACTTAGCATAACATTTTCAAGATTTGTAATGTTGTAGCATATATCAGTACTTCCTTTTATAGCTGAATAATATTCCATTGTATGGATATATCACTATTTATCACTTGATAGACATTTGGATTGTTTTCACTTGGCTATTATGAATGCTGCTGTGAATGCTTGTATATAAACAACTTTTGTGTGGACATATGTTTTCATTTCTCTTGTATGTATACCTAGGAGTGGAATTGCTGGGTCATTTAACATTTTGAGGAACTATCAAACTGTTTTTCCAAAGCCACTGCACCATTTTATGATCCCACCAGTGATGTATGAGGGTTCTAACTTTTCCGCATTCTGTCAAACACTTGTTATCTGTCTTTTTAATTTTAGTCATCCTAGTGGGTGTGAAGTGGTATGTCATTGTGGTTTTGATTGTCTTTTCCCTAATGATTAATGATATAGAGCAGCTTTTAATATGCTTTTAGCCATTTGTATATCTTTCTTGGAGAAATGTCTATTCAGATCCTTTGCACATTTTAAATTGGATTATGTTTTTATTGTTGAATTGTAAGAGTTCTTTATATATTCTAGATATGTCTGTTACCAGATATATGATAATATATATGATATATGATATGCAAATGTTTTTTCCATTCTGTGGGCTTAACTTTCTTGATCGCGTATTTTGAAGAACAAAAGTTTTTAATTTTCTGAAGTCCAATTTACCTATTTTTATGAAATACAAAAGTATGATTAATTTTTCCCTATGGGAAGTGGTGTGGTTTGAAATAGTGATTCTCAGAAGTTTTTGACCACTAGCCACAGCAAGAAACAAGTACACGTGATGGAAGCACTTGTAGTGCACTAGTAGTATCTATCTCATTTGCTTTTAATTTACGTTTCCCTAATGACTTTAGGATCCATCACATATAAACATATATGAAGCACTGCTTAGCCTTACTAAGTGACAGCATATTCCATTTTCTCTTATAAATGTCTACTCTGACAATTGTAATCTTTAAATTGGAGTTCTTTTTTTTTTTTTTTTTTTTTTTTTTTGAGAAGGAGTCTGGCTCTGTCGCCCAGGCTGGAGTGCAGTGGCCGGATCTCAGCTCACTGCAAGCCCCGCCTCCCGGGTTCACGCCATTCTCCTGCCTCAGCCTCCCGAGTAGCTGGGAGTACAGGCGCCCGCCACCTCACCCGGCTAATTTTTTTTGTATTTTTAGTAGAGACGGGGTTTCACCATGTTAGCCAGGATGGTCTCGATCTCCTGACCTCGTGATCCGCCCGTCTCGGCCTCCCAAAGTGCTGGGATTACAGGCTTGAGCCACCGCGCCCGGCCCAAATTGGAGTTCTTTAGTACATTTACTTTAAAATTAAAATCCTTTTGGGGGATCAGGCTTATTGAGATGTAATTTACATACGGTGGAATTTACTCTTTTTAGGTGTACACTTTGATGAGTTTCGATGAATATATGTAGTTGTGTAACTACCACCATAGTTGAGATTGGAATGTTTCCATCACCCTAAAAAGTTTCATCTTGCTTTTTTTTAGACAATCCTTCCTTCTCCCAGGCTCTTACAATCACTGATAGGACTTCCATCTCTATAGTTTCGTTTTTTTTCCAGAGTATTATATAAGTGGAATCATTTACTACATGGGACTTTTGGGTATAACTTCTTTTCATTTAGCATGATGATTTTGAGACTTATCCATGTGGTTGTCTATATTAGTAGCTCATTTTTTATTGTTGAATAATAGTTTGAATAATATTGTTGACAGTAGTCAATTGGATATACCAAAATGTGTTTATTCACCAGTTGAAGTACTTTTGAGTTTTTACTTTTGGGGTTTTATTCTGCTATAATCATCCCTGTGCAGGTTTTGATGTATGCATGTGTTTTCATTTCACTTAGGTAAATATCCAGGAATGGAATTAATGGATCCTGTGGTCAGTGTATGTTTGTAGAAGGAACTACCAACAGTTACTAGCACATATGAGAGGTTTTTTTGTTTTGTTTTCTTTTTGAGACAGAGTCTCCCTCTGTTGCCCAGGCTGGAGTGCAGTGGCACGATCTCGGCTCACTGCAACCTTCGCCTCCTGGGTTCAAGTGATTCTCCTCCCTCAGCCTCCTGAGTAGCTGGGACTACAGGCACGTGCCATCACACCCAGCTAATTTTTGCATTTTTAGTAGAGCCAGGGTTTCACCATGTTGGCCAGGCTGGTCTTAAACTCCTGACCTCAAATAATCTGCCCACATTGGCCTCCCAAAGTGCTGGGATTACAGGCATGGAGCCACTGTGCCTGGCCTGATTCTTTTTCTAAGTCATGTCAGGAAAAATATTGATTCTTTTGATTCGTCAATGTGGTATTTGGTCGTCTTTAATTTGTCTCATCAGTGCCTCCCATGTGTTTTTGATGCCTTTGAACTGGTGTTTTTAAAATTTCAATTTCTAATTGTTCATTATAGAAATACAATTGGGTTTTATATATTGGCGTTGTATTTTGCAACTTTCCTAAACTCACTAGTAATTCTAGTAGCTTTTTTTGGTAGATTCTTAAGGATTTTCTATGTAAATAGTTATGTCATCATTTGTGAATAAAGCCATTTTATTTCCTTTTCAAATTTTGTGCCTTTTATTTCTTATTCTTACCATATCACATTGGCAAAGACCTCCAGTATGACGTTGAATAAAGGTGGTGAGAGAAGACATTCCTGCTTTGTTCCTGATCTTATGGGGTAAGAATAATTCTTTTACCATTAGGTATGATGTTAACTGGGTTTTTCATAGATGTTTGCCATCAGTTCAATGAAGAGCCCTTCTATTCCTAGTTTGTTCAGATTTTTGTTCATGAATGAATGCTGAATTTTGTCATATCCTTTTTCTGTTTCAAGATGATTACATGGGTTTTCTCCTTTTTTTTTTTTTTTTTCTTTTTTTTTGAGACGGAGTCTCGCTCTGCTGCCCAGGCTGGAGTACAGTGGCGCGATCTCCACTCACTGCAAGCTCTGCTGCCTCCCGGGTTCACGCCATTCTCCTGCCTCAGCTTCCCAAGAAGCAGGGACTACAGGCAGCTGCCACCACACCCAGCTAATT
Organism: Theropithecus gelada; assembly: GCF_003255815.1. Taxonomy (NCBI): domain Eukaryota; kingdom Metazoa; phylum Chordata; class Mammalia; order Primates; family Cercopithecidae; genus Theropithecus; species Theropithecus gelada. The sequence goes on along the minus strand of NC_037683.1, from coordinate 45,502,573 downwards.
TTTTTTGTATTTTCAGTAGAGACAGGGTTTCACCATGTTCGCCAGGATGGTCCCGATCTGACCTCATGATCCGCTCACCTCAGCGTCCCAAAGTGCTGGGATTACAGGTGTGAGCCACCACGCCCAGCCATGGGTTTTCTCTTAAATTTGTTCATATAGTGAATTACGACCAATTTACTTTTAATGTAATCATATAGTTGAATTTACAACTACCATTTCACTATGTCATAGCATTGTCTTCTGGTTTCAATCATTTGTTTTGAGAAATCAGCTGTCAGTTTTATTGTTGCTTCTTTGAAGGTAATGTTTCTTTTCTTCTGACTGCTTAAAAAATTATTTTTATTTGTTTCTGGTTTTCAGTAGGTTGACTTTGATGTACATTTTTTTGTTTGTTTTGTTTTCTGGAATTTATGCTGGTTGGAGTTTGTTGAGAGACTTGAATCTTTATGTTGATGTCTTTTCTCAGGTTTGAAAAATTCTTTACTGTTATCTCTTCAAATACTGCTTCTGCTCTATTCTTCCTTCTGAGGCTCCACTTAACATGTAAGTTAAACCTTTTCCTTGTGTCTCACATACTTTTATTCCCTTTTGTATGTTTTCCACCCTTTGTGTGCTTCAGTTTACTTACTAACATGTCTTCTAGCTCATTAACTTTGTCGTCTTGTTGTGTCTAATCTGCAGTCATACTTATGTATTGTTTTTATTTATTTTTATTTATTTATTTATTTTTGAGACGGAGTCTCGCTCTGTCGCCCAGCTGGAGTGCAGTGGCGGGATCTCGGCTCACTGCAAGCTCTGTCTCCCAGGTTCACTCCATTCTCTTGCCTCAGCCTCCCGAGTAGATGGGACTACAGGCACCTGCCACCACGCCCGGCTAATTTTTTGTATTTTTAGTAGAGACGGGGTTTCACCGTGTTAACCAGGATGGTCTCGATCTCCTGACCTCGTGATCCGCCCGCCTTAGCCTCCCAAAGTTCTGGGATTACAGGCGTGAGCCACTGCGCCTGGCGCTTAGCTCCCACTTATAAGTGAGAACATATATTTGGTTTTCCATTCCTGAGTTACTTTAGAATAATGGCCTCCAGCTACATCCAGATTGCTGCAAAAGACATTTCATTCCTTTTTGTGGCTGAGTAGTATTCCATGGTGTATATATACCACATTTTCTTTATCCACTGGTTGGTTGATGGGCACTTATGTTGATTCTGTATCTTTGCAATTGCGAATTGTGCTACTATGAACGTGTGTGCATGTGTCTTTTTCATATTACTTCTTTTCCTTTGGGTAGATACCCCGTGGGATTGCCGAATCAAATGGTAGTTCTACTTTTGGTTCTTCAATGAATGTCCATACTGTTTTCCATAGTGGTTTGAACAAACATATTTTAATCCATTTTTTTCTAGTTCTTTGCAGGAGCGTTAATCTGCCACAAACTATTCTATCCTATTTTGAGGGAGAAGTCTCTTATTCTTAAATATGCAGATTAAAGCTTACTCAGTTTATTTCATGATACATTGATTAGTTGCAACCTGCAGTTTATGAAATGCATAAAGGATAAATGTGTGAGACAAATCCAGGAGATGGGTAGAATTACCAGATTTTAGGAAGTGTTTAGTTGTCAAAGGGGAATGAGATGGTGGAATGAAGAATGCACTGATGTTGCTGACTCAGACATCCAGGTGGATAGGCAAGCCATTTACCACGATGGACTAATAAAACAGGAGAGGGATCTATTTTAGAGAATTGAGATTAAGTTTACTTTTGTACACATTGAGTTTGAGATACCTATAACATCCAGGTGGGAATTTCTGATATGCGGAAAGAATCACTTATTTAGAACTCAAGAGAGAGATGGCAGCTGGAGCTGTGAATTTGTTACTCATTAGTGGATAGGTAGAAGTTTTCAAATCAATTTTATACATTTTTTAGTTAATCACATCAATTCAGCTGACAAATGCTATTCTACTACCCATCAGGCTGGATCAAGTAAAAATAGGTACTCTGCTAGTTAGGCTAAATCTTTTCTTTCTTTCTTTCTTCTTTTTTTTTTTTTTTTCCTTTTTTTTTTTTTTAGACAGAGTCTCTGTCACCCAGGCTGGAGTGTAGTGGTGCAATCTCGGCTCACTGCAACCTCCGCCTCTCGGATTCAAGCAATTCTCATGCCTCAGCCTCCAGAGTAGCTGGGATTACAGGTGCACACGACCGTGCCTGGCTACTTTTTGTAGTTTTTTTTAAGTAGAGACGGGGTGTCACCATGTTGGCCAGGCTGGTCTGGAACTCCTGACCTCAGGTGATCCCCCTGCCTCGGCTTCCCAAAGTGCTGGGATTACAGGCATGAGCCACCACCCCTGGCCTAAATATTTTCTTTAAGGAAAATAAAACATCAATGGTTGCCATGTCATCTAAAACCTATCATTTAATTCTAATTCTATAGAATCACTTGGAAAATTAAAGGAATATAGATATGAGTTAGACAAGTGAGCTGGGCTAGTTCCTAAGAGGCAAATATGATCAGGTTGCTGGCACTAAACTAAATCTGCACAGTTGTAAGTCTGCCTCATCATCCACTGGCCAGTCACACCTAGGCTTCTTTGTAGGGCATTTAGGGATTTTACATCCAGAGGAAGGCAGTATGAAGAGATGATAAGGGAACTTACAGTTGAAGAAATTAAGCGTTTGGAACCTGAGAAAACTCAGGGCATTACCCTCAAATATCTAAATGACTGTCATGTGCGGGAGATTATGAGACTTGTTTTAGCAGGCTGTATTGGGGTTCTCTAGAGGGACAGAACTAATAGGATATATATATAGAGAGATATATAGTATTAAGTTTAGTATTATTAAATTTATTAATTATTAATTAACTTAATTAAGTATTGAGTTTATTAAGTATTAACTCACACAATCACAAGGTCTCACAATAGGCTATCTCCTGGCTGAGGAACAAGGACAGCCAGTCTGAGTCCCCAGACTGAAGAAGTTGGAGTCTGATGTTCAAGGGCAGGAAGCATCCAGCACAGGAGAAAGAGGTACGCTGGAAGGCTAGGCCAGTGTAGTCTTTTCATGTTTTTCTGCCTGCTTTATATTCTAGCTGCACTGGCAGCTGATTAGATGGTGCCCACCCAGATTAAGTGTGGGTCTGCCTTTCCCAACCCACTGTCTCAAATGTTAATCTCCTTTGGCAACACCCTCACAGACACACCCAGGATCAATACTTTGCATCCATCAGTCCAATCAAGTTGACACTCAGTATTAACCATCACACAGGCTGAGTTAAGTCCAGTGAGAAGTTGGAGGTAGAGATTGTATCTTACTCATCTTTGTGTTTCCAGCATGTAGTAGAGTGTGGAACACATCAGAGGCTCAGCAGATGCTCATAAAGTTGAATCACATTGAACTTGAGCTCACACTAAAAAGCTTTCAGAGACAACTCAAAGCTACCTGACAAGAGAAAGGGCTGCTTATACAGTGGTTTCCTTGTTGTTGGAGTTCTTCAGACGTGTTAGACAACCATTCGTGGGATGTTGTCATAGAAGGGATTTAAGTATTGAACTAAATCCCATTGTCTTAAAAGCTTCCTTTAACCTTAGCATCTGTGATCCAGTAACAATATGGAAGATAATGGATCAATTATTTGGGTGTTTGTTGGCTGTAATAGGGAGAAATAAAATAATGATCACAGCAGCGATCATATATCGAGCACCCACTATGTGCCAGACACTATGCTGAATAATTTATATCAAGGATCAGCAAACTATGGCCTGTGGGCCAGCCTGTGGCCTCTTTTTGCGACGTTTTATTGGAACATAGTCATAGTCACATTGTCTGTGGCTGCTTTTGTGCTACAGTGGCAGAATTGGGTAGTTTTGACGGAGACCGATGACCTGCGAAGTATAAAGTATTTTACTATTTGAACCTTTACAGAAAAAGTTTGCTGACCCCTGATTTAGGTAAATATGACAACTCTGCATATTATACATATTAGCTCATTAATCTTTACATTAACTCTGCAAGGTAGATGGTGTCCCTTTTTACAGACGAGGAAGCTCAAGCTTAGGGAGGCAAAGTAATAACTCTCAAGGTCAAATAACTTACAAGTGGTTTGGATTGGAACCAAGTATGGCAGGCTCCAAAGTCCATGTTCTTTCTTATACCAGAAATAGAACTTCTACCTCTCTCCTGAAATTGTACCATATATGAAAGCATGGTTATATATGATATTTATGAAGACATTGCCTTTTTATAGCAGTAATCTTACACAAACTGTTGAAGTATAGGAAAACTTCACCAATTCAGACCAGATTACTGTGTATTTACTACAGTTGAGTGTTATGTGATTCTTATTTGTTAAAGTAACAAGTTCAGAGTGTTTTCCTCTGAATAAGAATAGAGCCTACTAAGAAAATAATCGAAAGACTTTCAGCTTCTAGGTTCCTCTATAATTTCATGCATTTTAAAGAACTTTCTGTTTTATGTAATATAGGGCCTACAGCATTATATCATTAAAAAAAGAAAATCCTATTCTTTGTAATGATTTATAATGCAAATATGTATTAATAATTGTGAAACTAATCTCTTTACAAACTAGTGAGATTCTGTGATAGTCTTAAAAAATGATGTAATTTAAGTATATCTGAATTTATTTATTTAGGTTGTCCCATAAGCTTCCTGAAAAAAAAAAATACAACTTTTCCAATTCTTTCCCTCTTCTCCAAAGAGGATTACAGGTGTGAGCTACCGAGCCCAGCCCTGATGATTTATTAATAATTATCATTGACTTTGAGATATGTATACATATATTTGAATAAAGATATATCCTGGGACCCTTCTTCAAACAAATGGTGAAGCTGCACTGAAGAGCAGATTTAACAGAGAGTAGCAGAAAGCACTGTGCAAGGAGTCTGAAGACTTAGCTTCTAGTTCTGACTCCCACTTACTATCTATAAAATCTCAGATATCTAAAATCTCTTTTGGAGAGCTTACCTGTTTCCTAACCGTCAATTTTCTCATCTTCATAATGAAATAATATTTATCCTGTCAAATAAGATAGTAGATACAATGATCTTTTAGAAACCACAAAGATAAAAATGATCAAGACATCTGGATATCAGGTGGTAGTATTAGTAGTTTTTTTGTTGTTGTGAGTTTTTGTATTATGCAACAGATCTGGGGTGCCTGTTGCCAAGTGTCGGGGCAGAGCCAACTGCAATAAGTGTGGAGTGTGCCTCTCTAGACTGTGGTACGGATACAGATGCAACTTCACTGCTCTTTTCCTAGGTAGATGTACTCTAGCTGGAGCTTTTCCTGGCTGGCCCAATACTCATCCAGCAGGCTCTACATCAGGATTTGGGGTGAACCTTGGCAGAGATTTAGCTTGTTTCTGAGTTAAAGGAACTGAAAGAAGCTGTGGGAAAGGTATGGGAGACTCTGGAAAAGTGATTGAAATGAAGGTACTATGATATTAAGTCCTATATTCATTGGTATTTCCAGAGTGTTGGGTACTGTTTTGGAGTGTAAGGTGTTATGAGGCACCTTTCTTTGGAGAGTAAGTTTATTGCAAGAACTATCTTTCACAGAATTCCTGTTCACTACCATGGCAAAATGTCCTGCCCCCACTGCCATGTCTAACAGTATTTGTAGTAATCAAAGAGTAAGCAAGAGCCTGAAGGTTAATGTATTAAAATGATGTGATTCAGTGCCTTCGATGTTTGACTTTGTAATGCAGCATCTGGAGCACATGCTATAAGGCAGGAGGGTGAGGTGATGGCAGTGGTTAACATGCAAGTGTGAACTGCTGAACCCTGAGAAGGTCTGTCTATTCTGGCATCAGTGGGGTTACAGATCTTCAGAACCCAGGTGACTTGATGATGTTGTTGGGAAAATGGTAAGAAGCTAAGGAAACTTCAAATAAAATGGATTAGACAGGAAAATGAGACTGGAATACAGAGAATCTAGGATAGTGGAGATTGGAAGGGCCTCAGAATAAGGACTTGGAAGAAAGAGTGCAAGCCTGCTCTAGGAAAACCTGATGGCCAGGTGGTGGCTACAGAGACATCTGGTCAACCAGAAGCCAAAAGGCAGAGTACCTCGTATTCAAATAGAGGATCCAGCACCATCAACTGTTCAGAGTGCTTCTTTATCCGTTTTGGATCTTCAGATAAACTACAAGGAGAAGCCTTACCCCTATGCAGGAGGGCCTAGGGGAAGAGTTCATGCCCCCAGCGGGTGAATGGTTTGAGGTATCTGGAAGGTCTGGTCTGGGCTTTAACCTGGTGCTTGTTAAAGGTGGGGTCCATACCTCAAAACTCTCATCTCTAGAAATGGGTTTGATTATAAGGGTCTGGAGGGAAGAGAGGAGCATGTTGAAAGGTGAAAGAATTCAACAGTTACTTGGATGCCATCCTCAAACCTTGGATGATCAGCTATTACCTGAAAGGGTTAGAGTAACAGGAGGATCACTTGACTGTGGGTGAATCCTTCCCTTAGTCCTGTACTTTTTGTGCTGTGGGAGCTCTCTGCCCTGGGACTGATGTTTGAGGAGTATGGAGACACAAGCGTGGCAGGGTGGGGAGAGCAAAATGTCAAAATTAGGTGTAATGCTGGTTTCTCTCTTACTAGACACATGACCCTGAGGAATTTGCTTTATCCCTCTAATTGCTTTAGTTTCATCTATGTGAAACTAATGCCTGTGAGACAGTAGTTTTATAAAGAAGAAATTAGAATGTCTAGAAATGTCCTGTAAATGACCTGAATTAATGTATCTGAATCATAGAACTTTGCAAAAAATAGATGTTTTTTAAAATGCCCTGGGAGTTGGCTTAACATCTAAAAATAAGTTAATGTAATGCACCACTTTGAGAGAATAACAGACAAAAAACCGTACATGATCATTCCAATAGATGTGGAAAAGAATTGACAGAGTCCAACACCCTTTTGTAATAAAAATAATCAGCAAACTAGGAATAGGAGGGAACTTCCTCAACCTGAAAACCCAAAGTTAGGATCATACTTCATGGTGAAAGGTTGGATGCTTTCACTCTATGATCAAGTACAATGCAAGGATGTCTGCTCCTGCCACTTCTCTTCAACGTTGTACTAGAAGATCTAGCCAGGGCAATTAAGCTAGAAAAGGAAATGAAAGTCATCCATATTGGAAAGAAGAAGTAAAACTATCTCTATTTGCAGATGACTTGATCTTGTATATATAAAACACTAAGGAATACACACATACAAAAAAAACTATTAGAACTAATAAGTTCAGCAAAGTTGTGGGATACAAATGAATTTTGTTTTTATACACTAACAATGAGGAATCTGAAAATGAAATTTAAAAAACAACAATTAAGAGCCGGGCGCGGTGGCTCAAGCCTGTAATCCCAGCACTTTGGGAGGCCGAGACGGGCGGATCACGAGGTCAGGAGATCGAGACCATCCTGGTTAATATGGTGAAACCCCGTCTCTACTAAAAAAGTACAAAAAACTAGCCGGGCGAGGTGGCAGGCGCCTGTAGTCCCAGCTACTCGGGAGGCTGAGGCAGGAGAATGGCGTGAACCCGGGAGGCGGAGCTTGTAGTGAGCTGAGATCCGGCCACTGCACTCCAGCCTGGGCGACAGAGCGAAACTCCGTCTCAAAAAAAAAAAAAAAAAAAAAAAACAACAATTAAGAAAGAAAAATACTTAGGAAAAATATGTAACACATGTACACTGAAAACTACAAAACATCATTGAAAGAAATAAGACCTAAATAAATGGAAAGACATCCCACGTTCATGGATTGGAAAACATAATGTTAAGATGGCAGTGCTCTCCAACCTGATCCAACAGATTCAATGCAATCCCTATCAAAATTTCAGCTGTGTGTTGTTGTTTTTAACAGAAATTGACAAGCTGATTCTAAAATTAATATGAAAATGCAAAGACCCACAATAACCAAAACAATCATGAAAAGGAACAAAGTTGGAGGCCCGACACTTCTCAATTTCAAAATTTACCACAAAGCTACAGTAATCAAGATGGTATGGTACTGGCATAAGGATATACATATAAGATCAAGAGACTAAAATTGAGAGTCCAAAAATAAACACATTATAATTGTATTATTTTTCTAGTTCTCTCATAATAACCACAAATTTAGTGGCTGGAGACACAGATTTATTATCTTACAGTTCTGTAGGTCAGAGGTCTATCACAGGTCCCACCAGGCCAAAATTAAGGCACTGACAGGGCTGCATTCCTTTCTGTAGACTCCGGGTAGGATACATTTTCTTGCCTTTTTCAACTTCTAGAAGCAGCCTACATTCTTTGACTTATTGTTCCCTTCCTCTATTTTCAAAGCTAAGAGAGGCAAGGCAAGTCTTTCTCACATTACATTACTCTGACTTTCTGTAGTCACATTCCCTCTGACTCTGAATTTTTCTGTCTCTTTCACTTTTAGTGATGCTTATGATTACACTGGGCTCATTCAGATACTGCAGGATTATTTTCCTATATTAAGGTGGGCTAACTGGCAACCTTGTTTCCATCTGCAACTTTAATTCTCCTTTGACATGTAACATATAATATCCGTAGGTTCCACGAATTAGGATGTTGTGTGTGTGTAGGGGGTCACATTCTTCTGATTATTACAATGGCCAGTTGCATTTTGACAAAGATACCAGGACAAGTCAATAGGGAAAGAATAGTCTTTTCAGTAAATAGTGCTAGATCAACTGGATATACACATGTAAAAATAATGAAGTTGGATTCCCTACTTCATACCACATATAAAAACTCAGAATGGATCAGCGACCTAAATGTAAGAACTAAAATGATAAAAATTCTTAGAAGAAAATGTAGGAGTAAATGTGACCTTGGGTTAGGCAATAGTTTCTTAGATATGCTACCAAAAGCACAAGCAACAAAAGAAAAAAGTTATACATTGAACTTCACCAAAATTAAAAAGACTTTTTGCTTCAAGGGACACCATAAAGAAAGTGAAAAGACAACCTACAGAATGGGAGAAAATATTTGCAAGAACTTGTATCCATTTGCAAAAAGACTTGTATCCAAAATATAAAAGACTCGTTAAAACTCAACAATAAGAAAACCCAATTTAAAAATGGGCAAAAGGTCTGAACAGAAAAAAAAAATGATAATAAAAATAAAAGTAAACTTGGGCAAAAGGTCTGAACAGATGCCTCACCAAAGAAGATATACAGATGGCAAATAAACATATGACAAGATGCAACATCATTTGTCATTAGAGAATTTTAAATTAAGAGATACCACTACACACCGATTAGAATGGCTAAAATACACACACACACACACACACACACAACACAAATACCAAATGTTGACAAGAATGTGGAGAAGTAGGAACTCTCTTTCATTGCTAGAAGAAACACGAAATGTTCTATCCACTTTGGAAGACAGTTTGACAGTTTCTTACAAAATTAAACATAATCTTACCATATAACCCAGTAATTATGCTCCTTCATCTTTACTCAGTTGGTTCGAAAATTTAAGTCCACACAAAAACCTGCATATGAATGCTTAGGGCAGCAATTTATAATTGCTAAAAATTGGAAGCAACCAAATGTCCTTCAATAGGTGAATGGATAAACAGATTGTGGTACATTTATACAAAGGAAAATTATTCAGCAGTGAAAAGAAATGGGTTATCAAGCCATAAAAAGACATGGAGGAAACTTAAATGTATATTTCTAAGTGAAAGAAATCAGTCTGAAAATACTGCCTACTGAGTGATTCCAATTATTGGACATTATGAAAAAGGCAAAACTATATAAAGACATTAAAAAGATTTGTGGTTGGCCCTGTGCAGCGGCTCATGCCTGTAATCCCAGCATTTTGGGAGGCTGAGGCAGGTGGATGGATCATTTGAGGTCAGGAGTTTGAGACCAGCCTGGCCAACATGGTGAAACTCCATCTCTACTAAAAATACAAAAATTAGCTAGGTGTGGTGGTGGACACCTGTAGTTCCAGCTACTCGGGGGGCTGAGGCAGGAGAATTGCTTGAACCCAGGAGGAGGAGGTTACAGTGAGCCAAGATCGCACCATTGCACTCCAGCCTGAGTGATAGACTGAGACTCTGTCTCAAAAAAAAAAAAAAAAAAAAGATTTGTTGTTGCCAATGGTAGTAAGGGGCAGGCGGAGGGTGTTGAATAGGTGATAGGTGAAGCATAGAGGATTTTCAGGATGGTAAAACAATTTCCTATGATACTATAATGGTGGATACATGACAATTGTTCCCCATTGGATGGTGAATACTTACAACGTGAATACTTTCACCGTGTTGGCAAGGCTGGTCTGGAACTCCTGACCTCAGGTGATTCACCCGCCTTGGCCTCCCAAACTGCTGGGATTACAGGCGTGAGCCACCACGCCTGGCCTCCTCCTTTTCCTTCTTCTTTTCCTCCTCTTCCTCCTCCTCCTCCTCCCCCTCTCCCTCCTCCTCCTCCTTCTCCTTTTCCTCTCCTTTTCCTCCTCGTCCTCCTCCTTCCTCCTCCTCCTCCTCTTTTGAGATGGGGTCTTGCTATGTTGCCCCATGATTAGCCAATACCATTTATTGAATATTAATTTAATTTATTCTTCCTCCTCCTCCTCTGAGATGGGGTCTTGCTATATTGCCCAGGCAGATCTTGCACTCCTGGGCTCAAGTGATCCTCTTGCCTCAGCCTTTCAAATAGCTGGGACTACAGGGGCATGTCACAGCACCCAGCTTATACATTCTTGACTCACTTCTAAATTCATTTAGCTCATTTATTCAGTCAACATTTATTAAATTTGAACTTTATACTCGGTGCTAGGTGGTATATGGAAAAGAAAACATGTATTATCCTGCCATCAAGGTGCTTAGGGCCTTAGTGAAAAGCACACGGGTGACACCAAGATGCTCACAAGTTTACACATAAGATTTTTTGGTGTGTCCTTTTTACACAATCATCACTGTAAGCCACCTGTTTCTCATAGCATATGAGAGAAAGGTCTGGCATATTACCTCTTATTCCTACTGTGAGGCACAGTAGAATTCTCTAAGACCAGCTGTGGTGTTGAATCACTGCCTAGGAGGCTGTGCACATTAGTGGAAAAAGCACTAGATTTTGGAACGCAGGCACTTGGACTCCAGACCCGGAACACCTTGGGTAAGGCATGCTTATTTGCAGGTTTGTTTCTGTACATATGCAAACATTTACACACCTAATTTAGGGTTCCTCATAGCTGACACCACAAATGACATCAGAGCTTGATGTGTAATTTGGAAAGGTGGAGAGTTTACCTGTATGACAAACCTGCACAGGTACCCCTGACCCTAAGATAAAAGTTAAAAAAAAGTTTTAGCAAGGTAAGTAAATCCAGTGGGGTAGCTACAAACAGTTCACTGTGTATATAAAAATACTCAAAATACAACATTCCTTCCCAAGATGTTCTGGTCTGAACAGCACATCTCTTCTACATTGAGGTGTCCATTCTGCTAACCTGCTTGGTATCCTAAATTCTCAGCCTCATTTGGACAATCTCTCTGGAAAACTTTAGTCATTTCCTTAATGGAGAAGAATAACTTCATAGAAGCATAATCCAAATGGTCAAACAGAGTATAGAGCAAAAGATGTAATTTTAGGCTGGGTGCGGTGGCTCATGCCTATAATGCCAGCACTTTGGGAGGCTGAGGCCAGTGGATCATCTGAGGTCAGGAGTTTGAGACAAGCCTGACCAACATGGCGAAACCTACTAAAAACACAAAAATTAGTCAGGTGTGATGGCAGGTGTTTATAATCCCAGCTACTCTGGAGGCTGAGGCAGGAGAATAGCTTGAACCCAGGGGGCAGAGGTTGCAATGAGCCGAGATGGCGCCACTGCACTCCAGCCTGGGCAACAAGAGTGAAACTCCATCTCAAAAAAAAAAAAAAAAAAAAGAAAAAAGATGTAATTTCATAAGAGACTTTCAAAGAAGTTTGGTAGGCCAGGCATGCTGGCTCACACCTATAATCCCAGCCCTTTGGGAGGCCGAGGCAGGCAGATCACTTGAGCCCAGGAGTTCGAGACCATAGTGACCAACATGGCAAAACCCCATCTCTATAAAAAAATACAAGAATTAGCCGGACATGGTGGCGCGTCCCTGTAATCCTTGCTACTCAGGCAGCTGAGGTGGGAGGATCACCTGAGCCTGATGAGGTCAAGGCTGCAGTGAGCCGTGATTGTGTCACTGCACTTCAGCCTGGGTGACAGAGGAGACCCTGTCTCAAAAAAGAAAAGAAGAAGTTTGGTGGCTAACAGGAAACTTCTCACATTTGTCCTGAATGACATAAACCAGAGGCCAAAGGTGAGAGTGGTGTACTTCAATATTTCAGTGTTAGAGGTGCTAAAAAGAGCTTTGGGGAAGGGGCCATCTCTCAGCATTTAACATTTTCATTTTATTTTTGTATTTTAATGCATGCTTAATGTTAAATTTGATTTTGTTTTGGGCTAGATAATAGAATGAGGAAGCATTGATTTGTAGAATTTCAGAGCCCAAATGGGCCCTTTAGATCAAAGTCTACTTCCCTTCTAGCCCCTTCTCCTGTCCCTGCCATGTCCTTAACTAAGAGGAGGATCTTTTTTTAGAGAGAGAGAGATGAAAAGAAATCACAGGGGACAAGTCCAGGGTGACAAGATCCACCATCCATCATGGGTCCTGACTACCAACAGTTGGAGCCTTTCTCTTTACTCTGTGAGGTTTTTTTAATTAACCTTTTTTCATTTTTCCTACTTTAGAATTTCACATTATAGTCCTTTGTTCATTCTCCTCTTTTCTCTTGATAATGAAAATGGATATAATATGAACTTAAACTCGCTTGCCCTGGGTCATTGCCAGTGCTTAATAAAAGTGTATTAGTATTTGTAGTAATGATAATAACCCACAGATAATGATGTTGCGAAAGACCAAAGGGTCCCCTTGCATGAGAAGCCCCCCCTTCTAGTCGCCTTGCTTTGCTGGATTTAACGGAGACCTTGACTGCTTCTGATAGTCATTGTCCCTTCTCAATTATCAAGGTTTCATGAAGACAAGCATTCTTCACTTAAGGGTTTTCCAGACTGTCTGATGTGCGGGCTCTGTATAACCTTGTTCTTATGTCATCATATGTCATGCTGCCTCTCGGAAATTGTTCCCTGATGTTTGCAAAAATGAACTACTTACAGAAATTCCCTTTGTACACACACACACACACACACACTCTTCACTATTGGAAATGGTTACACTCAGATAAGTGGGTCAGGGTTGTGAGGGGATTTGAAGCTGTGTTGTGAGGAGTGGTGACAATAGTGGAGGTGGCCAGGCTTTGCAGGGAGAGACTGAGGAGGAGATGGGACAGGCGTCTTCAAAAATCTGAAGATGTGTGCAAGAGGAATTTGGCCTCTTCTGGGTAGACCCATATAGTATTAAAAAGACCAAATGCATGGGTATAATAAGTCTAGTTTGGCTTGATAGAAGGCAGGACTTCCTTTTTAGCTATCTGGGAAGGAAAGATGCTTGCCCTGGAAGTGGCAAGTTCTCTGTCTCTGGAGTGCTCACGCAGAAGCATCAGAGTCCCTCCATTGGCACTGCTGAGGAGGGTTTATAAGGATAAGGTGGTGTTGGAACTAAATTACTTTGGGTCACCTTCAAATCATGAGAGGCAATAATTCTTATGAGGTCCTTGACTTAAGAATCTAGGGGCCGGGCGCGGTGGCTCAAGCCTGTAATCCCAGCACTTTGGGAGGCCGAGATGGGCGGATCACGAGGTCAGGAGATCGAGACCATCCTGGCTAACATGGTGAAACCCCGTCTCTACTAAAAAAATACAAAAAACTAGCCGGGCGAGGTGGCGGGCGCCTGTAGTCCCAGCTACTCGGGAGGCTGAGGCAGGAGAATGGCGTGAACCCGGGAGGCGGAGCTTGCAGTGAGCAGAGATCCGGCCACTGCACTCCAGCCTGGGCGGCAGAGCGAGACTCCGTCTCAAAAAAAAAAAAAAAAAAAAAAAAAAAAGAATCTAGGACCTGGATTTTAGGTTGTAGAGTGGGAGGAGTTTCTTGATAGAAAGTTCAAGTGTAGGATCAGGCTTCAGGAAGGAGAAATTAAACCCTGACCAATGGTTCAGCATCTCCAGTGGCCCTATTCCAATATATGAATAGGTCTAAGCCTTAGGCAAACTGCAACTAGACCCAGCCTTTGTAAACCATGGCCCTAAAAAGTAGGTGAAAAAGTTGAAGAGAAATGAGAAAAGAAACAGTAAGTCATCAAAGCCAAGAGTGGAGACCTTTGAAGGAGGGATAATTGGAAGTACTGGATGCTGCAAAGGACAAGGAGTCTGAGGAACGAGAAGAGGGCCTTGGATCTGTCAAGGAGGAGCTGGGGCAGTTTCTAGAGTGTGGTAGGGGCAGAAGCTTGGCCTCAGGAAGACAAGAGAATGGCAGGGATGTGGAGATAAGAAGCTCAGACCACATGCTCATGAATTTGACTGCAAGAATAATAGGGTAGAGGCTAAACCAGTAAGGCCTATGACTATCAAAGGCAGAAGGTGAGGAGAAATCGCTTCACATTGTAGACAGAAAGTATGTTAGGTAGAGGAGAGAGAGGACTTCAGTACGGTATTTACAGTTGTAAAGTGCTTTCTAGGTCCATGATGCAGTTTGGTCTTTTAGATAGTGTATTAGTCCATTTTAGATAGTGTATTAGTCCATTTTCACACTGCTGTACAGAATTACCTGAGACTGGGTAATTTATAAAGAAGGGGTTTAATTGACTAACAGATCTGCATGGCTGGGGAGGCCTCAGGAAACTTGCAATCATGGCAGAAGGTGAAGGGGAAGCAAAGTACATCTTCCATGGTGGTAGGAGAGAAAGAGAGTGGGAGTGCCACACTTTTAAACCATCAGATCTCATGACAACTCACTCACTATCATGAGAACAGCATGGGGAAAATCGCCCCCATGATCCAATTACCTCCCACCAGGTTCCTCCCTTGACATGTGGGAATTACAATTTGAGATGAGATTTGGGTGGGGACACAGAGTCAAACCATATCATTCTGCCCTTTGCCCCTCCAAAATCTCGTGTCTTTCTTAGATTTCAAAACACAATCATACCTTCCCAACAGTCCCCCAAACTCTTAACTCATTCCAGCATTAACCCAAAAGTTCAAGTCTAAAGTCTCATCTGAGACAAGGGAAGTCTTTTCTGCCTATGAGCCTGTAAAATTAAAAGCAATTTAGTTGCTTCCAAGATACAATTGGAGTACAGGCATTGGGTAAATGCTCGCATTCCAAATGGGAGAAATTGGCCAAAGCAAAGGAGCTACAGGCCCCATGTAAGTCCAAAACCCAACAGGGCAGTCATTAAATCTTAAATCTCCAAAATTCTCTCCCTTGACTCCATGTCTCACATCCAGGGCACACTGATGCAAGAGGTGTGCTCCCAAGGCCTTGGGCAGCTCGACCCCTGTGGCTCTGCAGGATACAGCCCCTGCGGCTGATTTCATGGGCTGGCATTGAGTGCCTGAGGCTTTTCCAGTTGCATGGTGCAAGCTTTTGGTGGATCTACTATCCTAGGGTCTGGAGGATGGTGGTCCTCTTCTCACAGCTCCACTAGGTAGTACCCCAGTGGGGACTCTGTGTGGGGGCTCCAACCCCACATTTCCCCTCTGCATTGCCATAGTAGAGGTTCCCTGTGAGGGCTCTACTGCTGCAGCAGACTTCTGCCTAGACATCCATGCATTTCCATACATCCTCTGAAATCTGGGCAGAGGTTCCCAAACCTTAACTCTTGTCTTCTGCACACCCACAGGCCTAACACCACATGGAAGCTGCCAAGGCTTGGGGCTTGGACCCTGTGAAGCAACAGCCCAAGCCGTACCTTGGCCCCTTTTAGCCATGGCTAGAGCTGGGTGGCTGGGACACAGGGCACCATGTTCTGAGGCTGCACAGAGCAGCGGGGCCCTGGGCCCATCACAGGAAACCATTTTTCCCTCCTAGGCCTCCAGGCCTGTGATGAGAGGGATTGCCATGAAGATCTCCACAGCCCCTCCCATCACAGGAGAAGTTTCCCTGGAGAAAACATTTTCTGGAGAAAATGCCCTGGAGATGTTTTCCCCATTGTCTTGGCTATTAACATTTGTTTCCTTGTTACTTATGCAAATTTCTGCAGCAGGCTTGAGTTTCTTCCCTAGCAAATAGGGTTTTCTTTTCTACCACATGGTTAGGCTGCAAATTTTCCAAACTTTTACCCCTACTTCCCTTTTTTTTTTTTTTTTTTTTTTTTGAGACTGAGTCTGGCTCTGTCGCCCAGGCTGGAGTGCGGTGGCCGGATCTCAGCTCACTGCAAGCTCCGCCTCCCGGGTTCACGCCATTCTCCTGCCTCAGCCTCCCGAGTAGCTGGGACCACAGGCGCCCGCCACTTCGCCCGGCTAGTTTTTGTATTTTTTTAGTAGAGACGGGGTTTCACCGTGTTAGCCAGGATGGTCTCGATCTCCTGACCTCGTGATCCGCCCGTCTCGGCCTCCCAAAGTGCTGGGATTACAGGCTTGAGCCACCGCGCCCGGCCCCCTACTTCCCTTTTAAACATAAATTCCAATTTCAGACCATCTCTTTGTGAATGCGTACATTCACAAAACTGTACATTTTCAGAAAAAGCCAGGTCACTTCTTGAATGCTTTGCTGCTTAGAAGTTTCTTCTGCCAGATACCCTAACGCATCTCTCTCAAGTTCAAAGTTCCACAGATCTCTAGGGCAGGGGCAAAATGCCATCAGTCTCTTTGCTAAAGCACAGGTGTGACTTTTGCTCCAGTTTCCAGTAAGTTCCTCATCTCCATCTGAGACCACCTCAGCCTGGACTTCATTGTCCATTTCACTATCAGCATGTTGGCCAAAACCATTCAACAAGTCTCTAGGAAGTTCCAAACTTTCCCTCATCTTCCTATCTTCTTCTGAGCCCTCCAAACTCTTCCAACCTCTGCCTGGTACCCATTTCCAAAGTCAATTCCACATTTTTAAGTATTGTTATAGCAGTGCCCCACTTCTGGTACCAATATTCTGTATTAGTCCGTTTTCATACTGCTATAAAGAGCTACCCGAGACTGAGTAATTTATAAAGAAAAGAGGTTCAATTGGCTCACAGTTCTGAATGGCTGGTGAGACCTCAGGAAACTTACAATCATGGCAGAAGGTGAAGGGAAGCAAGGAACGTCTTATGTGGTGGTAGGAGGATGGTGAGGGGAAGTGCCACACTTTTAAACTATCAGATCTTGTGAGAACTCCCTTACTATCATGAGAACAGCATAGGGGAAATTTGCCCCCATGATCCAATCACTTCCCTACAGATCCCTCCCTTGACACATGGGGATTACAATTTGAGATGAGATTTGGGTGGGAACACAGAGTGAAACCATATCAGATAGTGCCCTGCAGTCTTTGGGTATCAGATGCACAAACAGGCATCTGTTTCAGATGGGACTTGCTTTAAAGGTAAGGTGAGAAATCTCTAGGTTTTAGGGTGATCTTAGAGTATGTCTGTGCAGGAAATGCTCAGAGGTGGAATCTCCAAGGGCACCGTTGACTTACTTGATGACTCCGTGATCACTGTTTCTCTTCACAGCCTCTGACTCTGCTGACCGTGTCTTCCATCTGCATGGCTGCCTGACTTTGATTTTACCCTCTTCAGATTTTCCCACCATTCCTACCACACCTCTCAGTCGGCTCTTCAGCTTCTTCCCCTGCCTTCCCCTTAATTTCAGGCTCTGACTTTGACCCCCCGATCCCAGTGACTCAATGGCTTTTGATGGGTCCCAAATCTGTCTCTCTGGCCCAGACCTTTCTCCTCAGTCCCAAGTCCCTGTGTGCACAACTCCATTTGGATGTTCCATAGTCACTTAAAAGGCAACATTTCTAGACTCAAACTTACTATCGCCCCAAATCTACTTTCTGCATAGTCTCCATCTTTAGGGTGATATATGTCCCAGGTTGCCTGGGATGGTCTCAGTTGAAGCCTGTTGTTTCCAGCATAATTATTTAATAATTCCTTCTTTTACTCCAAAAGTGTCCTGGTTTGTATGATACATTGTACAGTCACTCCATCCATTTTGGACAATGGCATGACCACCCACTCAAAGCTCATGCCAGAAACTTCATATTTATCCTAAGCCCCCTTTTGCTTCCCTCCCACATTCTACAGTGTTTGTCTCATTCCTGTAGGCTCTGAGCCCCTGGAGGGGAGGGGCAGTGTCTTGTTCACTCTCATGTTCCCCATGCCAAGCATAGTCTTGCCTGAGAAGGTGCTCAGTAGATGCTGAATAAAGGGCAAGAAGATGGAGTTAACTGATGGAATGAGAAGCCATGGAAAATTAGAGGGAAGGGTGGGCCCTATGATCTAACTTCTCATCCTGCAGATGAGGAAATTGAGGCCTAGGGTGGAAAATGAACTTGACCCAGGTCAATGCCAGAGTTAGTATTAGATCCCGGGTCTCCAGTAACCTCTCCATGGCTCTTATGTAGGTGGTTTAAACCTTCTTCATTAAGTACAGGGACAGCTCAGCAGTCAGTTCTTATTAGGCCCTTGTGTGTATGTGCGTGCGTGCGCGTGTGTGTGTTATGTGTGTGTGTCTCCTGGGGGTTTTGAGTGTGCCACAGAGGGGAAGAATCGATGTCCTTGCTTCCAACAGTGTTCAAAGGATCTGAGCAAAACTTTCAAGGCTTATTTGAGAGACATTCCACCATTTTCTTTTTTCTTTTCTATTTTTTTTTTTTTTTTTTTTTTTGAGTCAGGGTCTCACTTTGTCACCCAGGTTGGAGTGCAGTGGTGCAAACACAGCTCACTGCAGCCTTGACTTCCTGAGCTCAAGTGATCCTCCCACCTTAGCCTCCCAAGTAGCTGGGACTACAGGCATGTGCCACCACACCCCACTATATTTTGTATTATTATTATTAATTTTAGAGACAAGGTCTTGCTATGTTGCCCAGACTGGTCTCAAACTCCTGAGCTCAAGAGATCTGCCCATGTTGGCCTCCCAAAATGTGGGATTACAGGTGTTAGCCACCATGCCTGGCCTCCATCAGTTTTCTCTTGGAGATATTTTTACCTTCTTAACATTGCCAGAAGGATTAAAACAAAATCTGATCTCACAGTTTCTCAGGTATTGTTGTTTTCTTATGTTGTTGTTGTTTTTAAACTGAAAATCGGATGCCATGAAAAACATCGTCAGCATGGCAGGTAAGTGGGAGGCTATGATATAATTTATTGTTCAGTCCTGACACTTGTGTTGGTGGACACAAAGAGCCTATTTGACTGCTTTAGTAGAATTCTCCCTGCTTTCTTTTAGTTTGTTTCCAATTCTTCTCTTAGCCTGGTCTTGGCTAATAAATCATTTGATTTTGAAAAATATCTTTCCCTTTTCTGAACCTTTTATTCTGCATTTGTAAAATGAGTAGGTTAGACCATACACTTCCCAGCTGCTTCCAGCCCACAGTTCTGTCATACTAAGTTCCTCTCCCCATTGCTTGGAGAAGACTTAAACATCATATCCACAGGCTGGGTACCCCTAATCCCCAAGCCCAAAATGCTTCCAAATCTGAAACTTTTTGAGCTCCAAAATGATGCTCAAGGGAAGTCCTCATCGGAACATTTCAGATTTCAGATTTTTGGATTTGGGATGCTCAATTGGTATGACGCAAATATTTCCAAATCTGAAAAAATTTGAAACACTTCTTGTCCCAAGCAGTTTGAGTAAGGGATGCTAAACCTGTACCGTATATATCTCTAATCTCTCTCTCTCTCTCTCATATATATATATATATACACATATATACTATTACATCTGTGCTTCTGCTTTGTTCTTGGCTAGAATGAATGTCTCTCCTTTTCTTACTCTTGATACTTAAATTCATCATTTCTTAAATGTCTAATCCTCTTTCTTTTCTAAACACTCTAATAAGCTTATTATTTCAACCATTTATATTTAACATTAAAGTTTAATCATGAAGTTGTTAACCATAGAAAATTATTAAATAAGTGAGTTTGGAATGAGCATGGAACAGCTGAAAAAAATGAGTGAATATTTCAAAATGAGCACTTTGGAAAAGAAATTTATGCATAGAAAACAATGGAGAATTATAATTAAGAGCTCTGGGGATCTCAAACTGATTTGTCCAGCTATTACACAGTCATTTCAATTTAAATTAAAATTGTAACTATTTTCTAGTCTACTAAAAATATGAGGTGCCACATTAAGAGTTTTAATGGTGCGTTCTCTGCAGAATGCAAAAATGCAAGACTGTAGCACATAAATAACTATATATTGAAGAGCGAATAAATTCTCTGCCAAAAGTGAATATGATAAAAACAGAAATGACAGTGGATTATTTTATTCCCTCTAGTGAAGCGCAGCTCACACATTAGAGCCAAAAAACAGTTCACAGGGTGTCTAATTCCATATCACTTTGTCAGAGGTTATGAAAAGAACAACACAAAAAAGTTTAGCTGGTTGACGAACTCAGGCATAAATGAGGCCATATATTGTGTTCCCAAAGTAAAATTTTTTTAGCTACAGAGAGTAGGTTGATATTAATATTTGATATCCCTGATTCATAGAAAATTGGATTAGTCAAGGTTTTAACCACTGTAGAACATGTTTAAGGCAATCACACTTCTGGAGCAGAAAAAAAAAAAAAGTCAAAAGCAGGAGGTGTGACTTCCAGCAGTAGAATAGTAGGATAAACACTGGTGTGTGTGTGTATGTGTGTGTGGTCATGTATGCTAGAATGGTTGGTCAGGGTAGGTGGAAGTTCTGATAATAGGACACAGAAAATTTGGAATTTTATTGTAATACAAGTGAAGTAAGATGAAAGCATCGAGATATCCAGATAAAAGCATCTGGACATCTGGAGAAAGGAGAGAGTTAATGGAAGAATCAGGAACAAGAGAGTTATTTTAACTAAGCTTGGCTGAGTTTCCTGGGAACCAAGCTACAAAAGGAAATAAGTGGGTTTCATAATTCTTGTTGTCATGTCAATATTTGCCTACTTCTTTTTTTTTCTTTGACAGAGTCGCACTCTGTCACCCAGGCTGGAGTTCAGTGGCACGATCTCAGCTCTCTGCAACCTCCACCTCCTGGGTTCAAGTAATTCTCCTGCCTCAGGCTCCCGAGTAGCTGGGATTACAAGTGTGCACCATCATGCTCGGCTAATTTTTGTATTTTTAGTACAGACGGGGTTTCACCATATTGACCAGGCTGGTCTCAAACTCCTGACCTTGTGATCCACCCGATTTGGCCTCCCAAAGTGCTGGGATTACAGGTGTGAGCCACCACACCCGGCTGATATTTGCCTACTTCTAAGTTCTTGGAGAAATTTGTTGTTTAGAGCAATGGTTCTCAAACTTAACTACACTTTGGAATGATCTGGGAAGTTTCAAAAATTTGGATGCATGAGCCCCATCCCCAGAAATTGTTTAATTTGTCTAGGGTGGGGCATGTGCATTTATATATTTGAAAGACTCCTCAGGTGGGTGTGATGCACAGCCAGGCCTACAGCTTAGTGGTTTATGGAAAACAAATGAGTAATTGCTGTTCTGCAGAAGATGCAGAAGCTCTCAATACAGCCAATTATCATATTGATTCTTAATACAAGAAAAGTATTGATTTGTATTTCAGTGGAGGTATTTGTAAAACCATTCAAATTCAGGTTTCCTGCCACATGAAATTACAAGCATCTGTACTTTCAGCAATCCGTTCCTGAAAATCAGACATTTTTTACCAAAATGCTGACTGGAGCCTATTTTCCATTATTTCAAATGGGAATAATATACAATGTTACATGTCAACCCAAAATCTTTAAGCAAATTTTCCTAAAAATATAATTACAGCATAATCAAATGCCTTTATTTGTGTTATAAACTATCACATTAGGATGGAAAAATGCTTACAACAACCTTTCCATCATTCAGTGATCAGCTGGGTTGTCAACAGATTTTTGTGTGCAGTGACAATGTCTCTTTCAGTGCCAGCCCCATCTGAGAGGTGTGCTTCCCTTTTGCTGTTTCCTGGTGTGCTGTTCAAAATTGTGCATGTTGATTCTGACAGTCTACCAATTGGAATTGGAATATAATGAGAATTTTTTTAGTCATTGTTTTGTTAATAATGTCATAGTGAGGTGTGGTTTTTTGTTTTTTGTTTTTTTCAAGATGGAGTCTCACTCTGTCACCCAGGCTGGAGTGCAGTGGCATGATCTCAGCTCACTGCAACCTCCATCCACTGGGTTCAAGCGATTCTCCTGCCTCAGCCTCCCGAGTAGCTGCGATTACAGGCGCCTGCCACTGCGCCCGGCTAATTTTTGTATTTTTAGTAGAGAGAGGGTTTCACCATC
Source organism: Theropithecus gelada (assembly GCF_003255815.1). Classification (NCBI taxonomy): domain Eukaryota; kingdom Metazoa; phylum Chordata; class Mammalia; order Primates; family Cercopithecidae; genus Theropithecus; species Theropithecus gelada. The sequence goes on along the minus strand of NC_037683.1, from coordinate 45,480,206 downwards.
TTGGCCAGGCTGGTCTTGAACTCCTGACCTCGTGATCCACTGGCCTCAGCCTCCCAAACTGCTGGGATTACAGGCGTGAGCCACCGCACCCGGTCGAGGTGTGTTTTTTATTTTATTTTATTTTATTTTTTTGTTGTAGATTCAGGGTGTACACATGCAGGTTAGTTGCATGGAGGTATTGTATAATGCTGAGGTTTGGGCTTCTAATGATCTTGCACCTAAGTAGTGAACATAGTACCTGATACGTAGTTTTTCAAACTTTGCCTACCTCCTTCCCTCCCTGCTTTTGAAATCCCTGGTATTTATTGCTCCCATCTTTATGTCCATGTGCACCCAATGTTTAGCTCCCACCCATAAGTGAGAACATGAGATATTTGGTTTTCTGTTTCTGCATTAATTTGCTTAGGATAATGGCCTCCAGCTGCATCCATGTTACTGCAAAGGACATGATTTTGTTCTTTCTATGGCTGCGTAGTATTCCATGGTGTATATGCACCACAGTTTCTTTATCCAATCCACTGCTGATAGGCACCTGGATTGATTCCATGTCTTTGCTATTGTGTGGATACCGCTACCATAAACATATGAGTGCAAGTGTCTTTTTGGTAGAAGGATTTATTTTCCTCTGGGCATATACCCAGTAAATGGGACTGCTGTGTCAAATGGTAATTCTATTTTTAGCTCTTTGAGAAATCCGTGAGTTTTTGAAGTCATAAATATAAATTTCCCCTTTATGAATATTTGCTGAAATATATTGAAAGATACATACATTCTATGAAATTTAAACTAAGAGGCATTCTACCAAGAAAATGTTACACAGAAAGACATTCTGTATTTTAAAACTTCCAGATGTATGACTATGGTTGAGAACTGAATTAGTAAGGATGTTCTTTGGGCTGCAGTAATAGAACATTCTCGTTAAAGTGGGTATTCATAGCCAGAAATCAGTCCAGAGCTGCTGTAACTCCAGCAGCCTAACAGTACAACCAAAGGCGAATGCCATTCCCACCTGCTTTATGTTTTACCACATTCATGGCATTGGTGATGTGTCTGCTCAGGGTCACAGGATGGCTGCAGTAGCTCAGAGCACCACATCTGCTGTCAACAGAGTCCAAAAGCAGAAAGGGAGGGAGTTTGTATTAGTCTGTTTTCATGCTGCTGATGAAGACATACCTGAGACTGGGTAATTCATAAAGATAAAGAGGTTTCATGGACTCACAGTTCCACGTGGCTGGGGAGGCCTCACAATCATGGCAGAAGGCGAAAGGCAAGTCTTACACGGTGGCAGACAAGAGAGAATGAGAGCCAAGTGAAAGGCGTTTCCCCCTGTAAAACCATCAGATTGGCCGGACATGGTGGCTCACGCCTGTAATCCCAGCATTTTGGGAAGCCAAGGTGGGTGGATCACCTGAGGTCAGGAATTTAAGACCAGCCTGGCCAACATGGCGAAACCCTGTCTCTACTAAAAATACAAAAAATAGCTGGGCATGGTGGCGGGCACCTGTAATCCCAGCTACTCAGGAGGCTGAGATGGGAGAATTGCTTCAACCTAGGAAGTGGAGGTTGCAATGAGCCAAGATCACACCACTGCACTCCAGCCTGGGTAACAAGAGCGAAACTCTGTCTCAAAAACAAAACAAAACAAAAAACCCATCAGATTTCATGAGACTTATTTGCTACAATGAGAACAGTATGGGAGAAACCGCCCCCATGCTTCAATTATCTCTCGCCGAGTCCCTCTTCTACAACATGGAGGAATTATGGGAGCTACAACTCAAGATGAGATTTGGGTGGGGACACAGCCAAACCGTATCAGAACTCATCCTATAAGCCTCTCCTTATATCGGGAGCAAGGCTTGTCTTTCTCACAAGCCTTCAAGCAAAATTCTGACATCTCCCTAGCAGAAATGGGTTTCATGGCCATCCATAGCTATAAAGAAGGCTAGAAAGTAGTTATTGTGCATCTGTAACCTCTATAATCATGCAGGGAAGATGGAGGAGAAGAGAGGGCAGTGGGAAGGTCCCCAGAGTCCATGCAGTATCATTTATGAGCTACGTGTTCTTGGCTTCCATAAGTTGATAGAGTTTTCCAACAGAGCACTTTTGCTTGCATTTGAAGACATTACTTTTAAAGGCTTGTCTTGATTGAGAAAGAGAATCTCTTTGGAGATTCTCAGGGCACCATGGCATATAAAAATCTCTAACAAGTTTTGCAGTAAAAAGAACAGTTTAACTTTGTTAAATGCAGTGTTTCCAAAATGCATTTGACTATACAACCTTTTTTATACATTGGAAACGTGTTAATATGCTGTGGACCCAATGTTCTGTCGAGTTCTGGAAACACTGCTGTGTTAGATTGATATTTCTTGAAGATGGCAGCTCCATCTTTAAGTTTTCAGGGTTCTCGGTAGAGTTTCCAACTAACTGCTACTCCTCCTTCAGTCATAGGTTCAATCTCACTTCCTCTGGGAAGACCTCTTCTCCATCCAAACAGGATCAATATCCTGTCCTGACCTTGGTTTGGTCTGTATCCTGTCCACATGTATCCTTTCTATCCTGTCCTCTTTTTCATAACACCATAACTTCAATAAATTATTGGGTATAACTATAACTATATGTCATCTATCTTGCCAGATAGACTGTAAACTCCCTGACGGCAAGGGTAATGTCTTGTTCACTGCTTTATCTCCAGTGTCTACCACAGTGGCTAGCACATAGTAGGTGCTCAATACGTATTTTTGAATGAATGTCTCACACGTGGTAGACTATAGAAATATTTGTGTAATGGACACATTTTGTTTTGTTCCCTAGCACCAAACCATCTTCTTCTAGGATTACCCCCTTATTTCCTATTTTTTCTATATGGTGGGGTGGTTCCCACTAGTAATTGGTCCAGGAGTGGTTATCCGGGACAGTAAGCTCTCTCCTAGGGCTTTTAAAATTTGGGATACAGGCCGGGCGCGGTGGCTCACGCCTGTAATCCCAGCACTTTGGGAGGTCGAGACGGGAGGATCACGAGGTCAGGAGATTGAGACCATCCTGGCTAACATGGGGAAACCCCGTCTCTACTAAAAAAAATACAAAAAACTAGCCGGGCGAGGTGGCAGGCGCCTGTAGTCCCAGCTACTTGGGAGGCTGAGGCAGGAGAATGGCGTGAACCCGGGAGGCGGAGCTTGCAGTGATCTGAGATCCAGCCACTGCACTCCAGCCTGGGCGACAGAGCGAGACTCCATCTCAAAAAAAAAAAAAAAAAAAAAAAAAATTTGGGATACAAGGAAGGCTAGATTTCTTTCTTCTCAGTGAATAGAAACATTAAGAGGCAAAGCTCAGACACCATTGGTCACCATATTTCTTTATCTTTGAACCAGAGAACTAGAGAAGACAGAGAGAGAGAGAGAGAGAGAGAGAGAGAGAGAGGATATAAATAGCCATAAAAGGGAAATGAAGAGAGTGTCCTGGCAAAGTCTGTACCCCCAGCTTTTGCACTGGGACCCTGCCATATTCCTGTTCTTGGGTTCCATGAGCTTCTCTTTTATCCTTATAATAACTGTCTTCCACCAGGTGCGATAGCTCACGCCTGTAATCACAGCACTTTGGGAGGCTGAGGGGGCGTGGATTACTTGAGATCAGGAGTTCAAGATTAGCCTGACCAACATGGTGAAACCCCATCACTGCTAAAAATACAAAATTAGCTGGGCGTGGTGCTGCACGCCTGTAATCCCAGCTACTCGGGAGGCTGAGACAGGACAATTGCTTGAACTCAGGAGGTGGAGGTTGCAGTGAGCCAAGATTGCACCATTGCACTCCAGCCTGGGCAGCAAGAGTGAAACTCCGTCTCAAAACACAACACAACAAAACAAAATTCCATCTATCTCATTCAAGCTCATTTGAGTTGGTTTCCTGCTACTTGTGAATCCTAAGTTAACACAATTTGCTAAATGAATTAATTATTGGGCATAAGTCAGATGGGAAAAGAAAGAGAATGTAGGGCCATTGCCTTCACCATTGTGTATAAAACAGTAAGCAGAGGGACTGCATTGAATTCAAACTTGTGAACCAGGACTCAAGCAGAGCAAGCCAAATTCAAGAGAAAGAAACATGTAATCTATTTATGTACATGGTGGTTTTGGGGGTCAAATGGGTTAAGAGGCATGCATGTGCTTAAAAACTGAAATATGAAAAAATTTTACAATAAACCCAAATAGAAATTCTTGGAGGAAAAAAGACTACAAAAATCCCAAACCACAGGCATTACCAAGAACCTGATGGCCAACATTCTGTAGCTGTCATCGTCCCCTCGAATGCCCAGACCTCTTCTGCCTTCCGCATGAAGAGCACTCAGCCCCACGCTGCCAAAGCACCTGGCCCATCTGCATTCTGCAGGTGTGTTCAAAGTCATTCAGCTTCTTGTTTCTTGTTTGCCCTACCTGAAGACACTCTCAGGCTGTGTGAAGGACACCAGCAGGCCACTGTAGGGTGACTCTTATGACTGAATAATGCATGAAGTCAGCAGTGGCCGGGTGGGAGCCTCCCCAAGTGGGTGGTGGGTTGAGGACAGGGTCTGGCCTCCATCTGTGGGGACCTGGCTTTCCAGCCGTGAGATCTTTCAGATTGATAGCTCAGTCCATATGGAAGAAGTACCTTTAGTATGTTTTCTTAAATGTTTCTTAGCTGGGCTGGAAGCGGGTATGGATTGACAAATTAGACAATAGTGCTTAACAGTTTCACAGGATGCTCATGTCCCATTCATCTCATAGGGGCCTCACTATAGCTCTGGGGGTACAGGGATCATGTTTGTTATCTATCATCTATTGATAGGGAAAGTGAGACCCTAAGAAAATATGACTTGCCCATGAGAAGATTAGTCTTCTGGGATGACTTAAAAAAAATACTCCTAGATTAACTGAATTCACAAGATGTTCTGTTCTTAAGGCAAGTTGGAATTTAAGAATGATTTCTCTAGAAAAAGTTTGGTATTCTTGGCCAGGCGCAGTGGCTCACACCTGTAATCCCAGTACTTTGGGAGGCCAAGGCGGGTGGATCACCTGAGGTCAGGAGTTCGAGGCCAGCTTGGCCAATATGGCAAAACCCCATCTCTATTAAAAATACAAAAATTAGCCAGGCATGGTGGCAGGTGCTTGTAATCCCAGCTACTTGGGAGGCTGAGGTTAGAGAATCACTTAAACCCAGGAGGTGGAGGTTGCAGTGAGCTGAGATCATGTCACTGCATTCCAGCCTAGGCGACACAGGAAGACTCTGTCTAAAAAATAAAAATAAAAAAATTTTTTAAAAAAGAAGAGAAAGTATGGTATTCTAATTCCCAAACCTGTCTGAACCAAAATAAACTAGAAAGATTTTTAAAAAGACAAAATGCTAGAATCCATTTCTACAGATTCTGATTTAACCTGGGGCAGGGTCTGGGGATCTGTATTCCTAGAAATTTCCCCATGGGTTTCTGAGGAGCTGTAAGATGTGGGAACCACTGTTGGATTAAGGGAAGGCCTGGTGCGGGGGTCAGGCTGCCTGCATCCAGTCTTGGCATCACCACCGACTCCTGGCGCCTCACTTTCTCCATTCATACAATAAAGAGGCTGGTTTAAAATAGATGATCTCAAAAAATCTCTGCAAATCCTTACATTCTATATGGTCTTTTAAAAGTTGCCGATACAGGGCTGGGCTTCACAGAGCTCTGGTCCCTGAAGGCTCTAGAACAAAGAGAACCTTGATGAAAGTGTCAGAGCCGATGTTGTTGGTTGTATTCCCAACATCTGTTCTCTCTTCCCCCCATCTAACAAAATTCCAGTTTTGTGCTGATATCCCTTCCTCTCCCATGCAGTCATGTGCTTGGGAGGAAATTGACGTGCCTTTACTATATAAGCCAATCAGAATGATTCCATCTTCCCAGTCATGGTGCTTGATCATGGGCATGTGACCCATTTCTGGCCAAAGAAAATTGAGGGAAGGGTTGTTAGGGGCTTTGGGAAAGGAGGGTCCTCGCTGTTCTGGAGAGCTTCTGAAAGTGACCCTCTGTCAATGGATGTAAACAGGGAAGCCAAAAGCCCTGATTCTCTTGGCAGCCATCTTGCAACCAGCTTTCTGACGCATCTCACTGTTGACTGCAGTGCAGCATGATAGTACATCAGTCAGGATGAGTCCTATTAGCTGCTTAACAAACAAACCCCAAATCTCAGTGCCTTACAACAGGTTTAGTACTTGATCTTGTAAACCCCAACGAGGAGTCTGGAAAAAAACTTGCACGAGGGTCTAGTGAATGGTGTTCCCCCAAGATTAATATGCTCAAGTCCTAATCCCCAGTACTTCAGAAAGTGAGGTACTGGAGATTTGGTCTTTAAAGAGGTGATTAAGTTAGCATGAGGCCGTTAGGATGGGCCCTGATCCAGTCTGACTGGTGTCCTTCTAAGAAGAGGAAATTATGACACACAAAGAGATACCAAGGACATACACACACAGAGGAAAAGACTCTGAGGACAAAGCCAAAAGGTAGCCACGTGCAAGACAAGGCAAAACCAAACTGCAGACATTTTGATCTTTGGGCTTCTACCCTCCAGACCGCTAGGGAAGAAATGTGTTATTTAAACCACACAGTCTGTGGTATTTTGTTATAGCAGCCCTGGCAACCGAACATGTGGTAATTCAGGGAATTACCTTCCTCTAGGTGGGTGGTTCTGCAATCCCCTTGGACTTTGAGGTCCTCTGGATCTGGTTGGCAGATGAGGGAAGGCACAATGGAGGCATACGTGTGGGTGGTCTCTGCACACCAGACTTGGAGGTGATGCCCTTGTACCCATATTCTACTAATTAGAACTGAGTCATATGGCCACATCTACCTGCAAGGGAGGCTGGGAAATGTAATCTAGGTGTGTGCTCTGGAAAAAGAGGAAATCAGTTAGTGAGTATCCTATTTCCAACAGACAGAGAAAGCTCTTGAATATTTGATGGCAAGGCAGACCCAACAAATCCATCTACCCAGGAGTCTGCTGTACTTCTGACTTTCAGTTATGGGAGCCAATCCATGTTCTCATTGCTTAGGACAACTTCGGCTGCTGTTCCCATTCGTTACAGCTGAACACATCTTAACTGACACAGGTGCAAGCTTTCTCTTTCCTCCTCCTCCCCACTGGCCATAATTGCTTTCATGGCAGCATTGCAGGACTAGGAGATGAGTTAGGGGCAGGGCTTTCACTTAGAGTGAAAAGCAGACTTTGTCATTCTAGGTAAAGAGGACCTGGGCCCTTCTCTCCTGATGAAGTCGTGGGACAGAGAGTGGTGTCCTATAAGATGATTCTTAAATCTGATATTATAAGGCCAAACACATAGAACTTAATTGAACAATTTAAAACCTTATCTTCTATACCCATATATCTCTCTTCTACAAATCCCAATATCTGGCATGTCATAGTTAACAAATATTTGCAAAATGAACGAACAAATGAATAAATGAAGATTTTCCTTGACTTCTTTCAACCCCATCTTCCACCTCCCTTCATTTTCTCATTTTTTATTTTAATTTTTTATGTTTTGAGACAAGGTCTCACTCTGCTGCCCCAGGCTGGAGTGCAATGGTATGATCTCAGCTCACTGCAACCTCCGCCTCCTGGGTTCAAGCAATTCTCTTGCCTCAGCCACTGGAGTAGCTGGGATTACAGGCACATGCCACCACCATGCCCAGCTAATTTTTTGTGTTTTTAGTAGAGATGGGGTTTCACCATGTTGGCCAGGCTGTCTCGAACTCCTGGCCTCAAGTGATCTGCCCACCTCAGTCTTCCAAAGTGCTGGGATTACAGGCGTGAGGCATTGCATCCAGCCCACCTCATCTTCTATTCTTCCCCTTCACATGTCCTCCACTCCTGCCAAATGGGTTATGTGTGTCCCACTCACTAGGGTCTTTCTCTTTGTCTACATTCTTTCCTCTGCTTGGAGAGCCTTTCCTCTGTCTCTTTCTGGCCCAATCTTGCCTGTTACCACCCTAGCGAAAGGGCCTGCTTTACATGAACAGTGCCAGAGCCTTCCTACCAGGCTCTATCTCTCCTTCCCCATCTCTGCCTCTTCCCTCTCCTACGCCACTTGCTCAGTTCTGCAGGCTCTTGTGGTTCTTTGTGCTCTTTCTGCATGTGCCTGTTTCCTCCAGTAGAATGAAAGCTCCTTGAGGCCAGGCATGGCCAGATTCCCACACATCCTACATCCTAGGACCTTGTTCTATGCAGAGGAAGGCTCAGTGACTGCTTCGTGGAGTTGAAAGAAGCAGGTGGAATGAAAAACCTCATCCTGTAGAAAATAACCAAATAGCCCGAGCTGCTGAATTCATTGTTTGCCATTTGAGCAGATGATTCCAAATGTCTTGTCTGCTCTTCTTTTCCTAGTAATTTTTTTTACTGTGGTAAAAGATATATAACATAAAATTTGTGGTTTTAACCATTTTTAAATATACAATTTAATGGCATTAAGTACATTCACAAAGTTGTACAACCATCATCTTTGTCTATTTCCAGAAGTTTAAAATCTTTTCCTACAGAAACTCTATATTCATCAAATGATGACTTCCCATTCTCCCCTCCTCCCAGCTCCTGGTAACCACCACCCCACCTTCTGTCTCTATGACTTTGACAACTCTAGATGCCTCATGTAAGTGGAATCATGAAGTATTGGTTCTTTTGTGTCTGACTTATTTTACTTAGAATAATGTTTTCAAGGTTCACGCATGTGGTAGCATATATCAGAATTTCCTTCCTTTATAAGGCTGTGTAGTATTTCAGTGTATATATATACTACATTTTGTTCATCCATTTGTCCATCTGTACACACTTGGGCTGTGTCCACCTTTTGGGTGTTGTGAAGAATGCTGCTATAAACACTAGCATATAAATATCTGTTTGAGTCCTGCTTTCAATTATTTTGGGTAAACACCTAGGAGTGGAATTGCTGGATCATATGGTAAGTCTTCTGAACTTCTTAAGGAACTGCCATACTGTTTTCCATAGCAGCGACACCATTTCACATTCCCACCATCCCTTTCCTATTTTTAGGCCGGAATTCATCCTCTGCCACAGCTCTCCAGCATCTCCCATTCATCTCCACTCCCCAAACATCCACCCTGTGTACAAAGCAGATGCGTTTATCCCACTTATTAGAGAAAAAAGTTGCATTAATAGTTAAAAGTATGGTGTTATGGCTGGCTCTGGCAGCAGGTGATTGATGGCTTCCATTACACCCCATTAGATATTTTATTCTTGTTAAATGAAGAGCAGCCAACTTTGTCAAGTATTTTTAGTTCCCTCTGGTCTTATTGGTCCTATCTATTCTTCAGGATGGCCTGTAAATGGCCACATATGGCTGCGTGTCTGCAGGACGGATGGCCATGCAGCTGGTGTTCATTGGCCACCAATTTACCCTGGCCCCCTTCATTGTGAACCTGACAGCGCCAGGGAGCCTTGTAGATCTAACCAAATATATCTATTTTCTAATTGTCTATTTATCACCTTCTGGGGATTTGTGGGCCTCCTATCTGAAGGCAAAGGGGGGATGGCCTTGAACAATGATCCTTGTCAAGGCTCTCGCTTGCTCTAAATTAGGGCCTAGTTGCTAAATAACTAATTTAGTCCTGCTATCAAGCTGAAAAAGTGGGTATTCAGTGCAAAGTGCCAGCTGGGGAATTGATTATGTCTTCTCTCAGCGAGTGTGATAAACCTGCTGCCGAGCCACTGTGGAAGGCTGCAGACGGCTCCCCGGGGGCGGCGGCATTTCATCACGGAGAATTGGCAGAGGGGCCAGGTTCACTCCCTGCGTGGCAGCTGAAGTCTGGGGCACCAGGTCTGCCTGCCACGGCGCCCATGGGAGTCTTCCCTCACGCACCCCCCTGGTTTGTGGCTTCTGCTTAGAGGTGTGGGGACGTGCGCATCTGTCAGAGGCGGGGACGAAGGTGAGAATCGGGGAGGGGAGAGGAAGGTCGTCCTGACAGCCCCAGTTTCCAATTAGAGTGAGATTATTGAAGGTGGCCCAGGCTCAGGGTGGGGGAAGTGGCAGGAAATAGATGGGAATAGGAGGTACTTAGGAAAATGTATTAGTAACAACTCCCAGATTCTGAGCAGAGAAGGAGGGGTAGCTGAAAATAGAGAGTTAAGGTTTACTGCTTGAGAAATCTAATCATGACAACAACAACCCTCATTTACTTAGCCCTCCCCTCCACCAGGCACCAGGGCCAGCCACCTCCAGACCCAGGATCTCCTGGAATCCTCTCAATATCCTGGCAGATTGGGGTTTCCACCCCAATTTGTACTTGGAGGAAAGGAATTTCAGAAACATCACCTAATCACCTTGTCTAAGGCTGAACTCTGCCTGGAAATACCTTCCTCACTCAAAATCTTTTAATGCCTCCATCATTCCTTTGTTCAACTGATTTTCATCACATGCTCTTCTGAGTGCTGAGGGCTGGGGCAGTGAATTAGGCAGACAAGGCCCTGCCTTCATGGACCTGGTGTTCTAGTCGGGGTGGGGGCAGACCAAGCCAGTGGTTCTCAACACAGCTGGACCCTGTGGAGAAATAAAAGGAAAGTAATTTTTAAAAATATGTATTTCAATATGCAAATGTTTGGTCGTAACTACATGAGAAAGCACGGTGAAGAACTCAGGCATTTACACTTATTTATATTGAGTGTTTGAATGTAAGAAGAAAGATAATATCCTACGGAATGCTGATGACATTTTCTCTTTATCTTTGACATTTTGAAATAAGGGCTAAAAAAAGTACATTGGTAAATATACTTAGAATTGCCTTCAATGTGACAGACACAGATGCAGACCGATAGAGGGAGAGAATCAGTGACTCAAATACCATGAATGGGGTTGCCATTGATGATGTCATTTTCTGAAATGACAAAACTCTTGAGTTGAAGGAAGTGAAATAATCTTTCAAAAAAAAAAAAAGAAAAAAGAAAAAGGAAAAACTGAGCCAGGCAGGGTGGCATACACCTGTAGATCCACTACCCAGGAGGCTGAAGCAGGAGGATCACTTGAGGCTAGGAGTTTAAGATCAGCATGGACAACATAGCAAGACCTGTCTCTAGAAAACAAAACAGAACAAAACTAAAAAACTAAATGTTGGTTACATTCCTGGAAAAGTCAGGGTAAATTGAACACAATCCATGCCTTGCAAGATGTCTAGTATCTCGGTCCCCTCTCCCTCCCAATCACTGTGATGGTTAAAATACAAGTAAATAATAAAATAATAACGCCGTTACTACAATGATCAAAACAAAACTGGCTGACGGGATCGAGAGAAGACAAGGAGCTACATTGCACTGAGAAGTCAGAGTTTCTGACTTGGGTTACGTGGTCCCTTTAAACCCAGATGGTCCTGGGGAGGAAAAGATAAAAGCATCCTTTGGAGTATTCATTTCTCCATGAGGGAAAAAGGAAGGTCCGGAATCTGGCTGGTCTGGAAGCCCAGAAGACCTGGATTGGATGCTGCTCTACCAGTTACCGGGTGACCTTGGGCAACCCACTTTTTCTTTGTGAGCCTCAGTTTTCTCATCTGTCAAATCAGGAGAGTGATTATTACATTGCTTTCCCTTTAAGTTAATGAGAAATCCAAAGTGATGGGAACAAGTGCTTTAATCACCATAAAATTCAAAGTGGCCTTCTTGGTAATGGGAAAAATGAAAATTCAAAAGCCTCCAAAAAAGGGACTAGTTTTTAAAAAGCATGGCACAACCAATTCTACTGAATATTATGTAATCATTAAGATGACGTGAAATAATCGTTAATGCCATAGAAAGATGTTCATGGAGTGTTAGGTCAGAAAAGCAAGTTGCAAAATAACATAGAAAATACGAACCTATGATTGTAACCAAAAGAGTGAACAAATGAAACACCAACCAACAACACAGAAATAATTAGAATAATTTATATCAAAACAATAACTGAAGTTATCTCTGGGAATTAGAGTTGATTATAGTGGTTTTTGCTCCTTTGTAAAATGAACTGTATCTTTTTCATAATAAGAGAAACAAGCCATGGACATGATTTTTAAGATGCTTGTCCCATGCTGACACCCTTGCTATAGTCACTGGCGCGGTGTCTCGGTGGGTGGCTAGTTTAGAACTAAAACTTATTTTCTTTCTTGCAATTTTGCATGTGCAAAGATTGTGGTCACTTGCTGTCCAGGGAAAGCTGTGTCCTCCCAAGGAGAGATTGGTTCTCTTTGTAAATTACATTCTTGTATTAGTCTGTTTTCACATTGCTATAAGGAAATACTACCTGAGACTGGGTAATTTATAAACAAAAGAGGTTTAATTGACTCACAGTTCTGCATGGCTGGGGAGGCCTCAGGAAACTTGCAATCATGGCAGAAGGGGAAGCAGGCACATCTTATATGGCAGCGCGCGAGAGAGAGAGATTGAGAGAGAGAGAGAGAGAATGTGACAGAAGAACTGTTAAACACTTTTAAAACTGTCAGATCTCATGAGAACTCACTCACTATTATGAGAATAGCATGGGGGCAACTGCCCCCACGATCTAATCACCTCCTGTCAGGTCCCTCCCTCAACTCCTGGGGATTACAATTCAGATTACAATTCAAGATGAGATTTGGGTGGGGACACAGAGCCAAACCATATCAGTTTTCTACCCTCAGCACATGGGTTGACTGGCTCCAGGTTCTTACTGGCAGTGTGTAAGATGTACTGGTTTCTGGGCAAATAACTATTATTTTAATCCTCATGACACCCTATGAGGTAGGCATTATCATCCCAATTTTATAGGTACAACAGTGAAGCCCAGAAGGATTCAATGACTTGCTACTGATCATATATCTTCTAAATAGAAGAACAAAGATTTAAACTGGGATGTCTAACTCCAAAACTAGCTCTGAGTCACTGGGCAGAAGTTTGTAACCACTAGGGAGACTAATTATTGGCCGGGTTTTCACGTCTCTATAAATGCTATTGGAAAATGTCTAGAGCTTTAATTTCCTCATGGCTAAATGCACATAAACACCCACTTCACAGCCTGGCTGGGAGACTTAGCAGGGTGGCAGCAGAGGAGGCTTGGTGCACTGTTTGTGCAGACGTTGCACCTGGTCAACGTGGGTTCCTTTCCCTGGCTGGGGACTGGGTAGGGATTACAGCCCTTGCCACTGGGCTCTCTCTCTGCCCAAACTGGAATCCAGTACATGGGTAGGTCAGTCAGGAGAGATTCCAGTGAAGGACACTGAGGACCCTGGAGGGCAGCCCTCCATAAACCCCAACCTGGGAGAGAGGATCTTGAATTTAGCCAAAGACTTCAACTTCCAACTTCATCCACTCACCCATTATGTCTCAAAAAAGAGGAATTTACCTTCTATTCAAGTCCTTACCAAATCCCTCCTGTTACAGACCTTACTCTCAATCACTTAATTTTGACCCACAAAGCACTGTTTGGGAACAGTATATTAGTCCAAAGTAACTTCAATTGATCCTATATTTCAAACGCTTATAAAGGTCACTTACTGGAGCAAAAATGGAGATGAAAACACGAAGCATAGATTTAGTCATTTTTCCTTATCATTGCAAGGGTTGGATGTTGTAAACAAGCCTTTTAATGATCCCTTTAAAAAACAATACACTAAGTGGTTCGTTTGTAGAGCTCATGAATAGCGAATGGGTAATTGGGGCTAGGAGTATCATTTCCAGTGACAGCATCATCCACGATGCAAAAAGTCCTGTATCTTAAATGACTTAGATGGAAGTGAAGATGATTCGCTCTTTAAAGCTGTGCTAGATGACTCGAGAAGTGGCTTTTAGTGATGACAAAGATAATAATGTCAAAGATGTACGTGAAGAGTGAATACAATTGGTTCAGGAATTAAATGTGAACATGGAAAAAAAGCAATGTTTCTAAATATACTTGTAATTAGCCAAAGACTTTATAGTTGTATTTTAACTTCTGATTAACACATTAATTTATGACTACATTGGTATGTCAATGTATTTCATGTGAGTGAATTTAAATGTATGTATAACTGAAATTTTAAATTAATTAAATATTATAAGTAGAACTTTGATTATCTCATCTATATTTTTAAAAGTTTATACATGCTAGTTGGTCAAAAGCTTTGTTCTGGACCTTTCCATTGGGAAAAGGCAGATCTCTCTATGCTTGGGGTTGTTACATGGTTAGGCATATTTACTGTAGGCCTACTATGTGCCAGGTGTGGTACTAGCTGCACAGTGAGGGAGCTTGGGTGAGGGAGAAACCAGCTCAAACCACCACCTGAGTCTCCCGGGGCCTGTGTGGGAAGAGGCCTGATTGAACCCCTTCATTTGCCTGACAGGGAGGTTGCTGGGGCCTAAAGGGAGGTAAGCACTTGCCCAGGGTTACACAGAAGAAAACCCAAGTTCTTCAGCAAGGAAAAGAATGACAGCAAACTTCCAGGCATATCTGGTCTGGTAGTCAAGGACCATGTTTCTCACATAGCAATGTCCCTACCTCTGAGCCTGAACAGGGTCTAAAGAGAAGCAAAGAACAAACACATCCAAAAGAGAATATGTTTTCTTCTGTGCAGAGGATGCATCCAGTTGCTGGGGCAGGCTAGTGTTTAAAATGGAGTTGACAACATCAAGTGGGGCTAACCATTTTTGCTCAATGCAGCCTAAAACAATTTTGAAAATCTATCTCCCTTCTTGAACATTTAAGTTGATGTTTAGAATATTTTATAACAATTTAAAATAATTATAAAGGATGTAATGTCTGGTATATAATAAATATAGACATTGCAAGATAAAACTCTTGCATTTCTGTTTTAAATGTGTCCAATAAAATACAGTGATCATAACAATTTGATACCCACAGTCATTCTTTTAAAAAATACACGAATGAGCTCTTATTTAACAGTAGGAAATTGTATTTCCAATCCACTTCCCCCACAGAATTTTATCCTAATGTAATGTGTTTTTATGCTTGAAAGTCTTTTATTGATTTTTCTATCATACTTCTCCACAACAAAAAGATGTATATAAATTGAACTTTTTATTTCCTATGAACACAAGCCTCTAAGTATTAAAAATTCTTTTGGATTGAGTTATCATCTTAACTATTAGTAATACAAACTTGATTAAAATAAGATGAATGTACTGCAAATTTTAATGACTAATTATTAAACAGTTAAAATTTATTGAAAATGTTTCTCTTAATAATATGGATGGGATCAGAATCTTGTCATACAGCCAGGAAGGCTGTGCACTACAAAACCCCAGAGAGTCATTCAACTGGAGTATTGCAACCCCTGGAGTATTGCAGTGGACAACCTGCACCGCTGTATGTGGTGGCCCTGGATTTGAGGAGTCGGGGTTATAATGAATGATTAAAGGTGACATTGAGAAGAACATTTGCCAAATCGTCCCTTTATTTGACCCCAAAAGTTTTGACTCAACAGGACAATTTACAGTAATAAGATTCAGTGTGAAAAAGACATATAGTACAAAGAGGAGTCTCTTTGTACCATAAAAGAAGGGGATCATGGATGAGGAGGTGGGAGTAGAAAACTGGCACAATGTTTCTATCACAGAAACAGTTTTAGGAAACAGTTCGTATGGAAGTTGAAAACTAGGAAATTAATTCCTTTAAAGTTATCTGTGCTGGGAATCCTCTGGAAAATATAGGACCGTGAACCTCTGGAACAACTCCACAGCCAGGTGACAGCGACGGTGGAGCTGTCCGCGGTGCTGACCGGACAGAAGGCTTCCCACCATTAATTAGCCAGAGCCTCTGCCCCTTGGTCTTGGTAGGCCCTCTCAGCTGGGACCCCAAATCCACAGAGCCCACCACAAAGCCCGACCCTAATTGAGGGCCTCGTAGATACCACATCCTTGACTACGGAAGAACATACTAGTGTCCACTTGCTTAGAAGTAATTGCCAAGCAATAGTCTCAGCATTTTATTTATTTATTTATTTATTTATTTATTTATTTTTTGAGACGGAGTCTCGCTCTGTCGCCCAGGCTGGAGTGCAGTGGCCCGATCTCAGCTCACTGCAAGCTCTGCCTCCCGGGTTTACGCCATTCTCCTGCCTCAGCCTCCCGAGTAGCTGGGACTACAGGCGCCTGCCACCTCGCCCGGCTAGTTTTTTGTACTTTTTTAGTAGAGACGGGGTTTCATCATGTTAGCCAGGATGGTCTCGATCTCCTGACCTTGTGATCCACCGGTCTCGGCCTCCCAAAGTGCTGGGATTACAGGCTTGAGCCACCGCGCCCGGCCTAGTCTCAGCATTTTATTAATCTCATTTAATTCTCCCCGAAAAACATAAAGTAGGTACTACTATAGCCATTCTGCAGATGATAAAACAGAGGCCAGCTGATATTAAATAACTTGCCCAAAGTCAAACAAATGTATGTGGAGAAGGAGGCTTTCAAACCAAGCCTGGGTCAGCCTAGCTCTGAAGCTTGAGCCCCTTTCTATCTCACCATGTCTCTTTAAAACAGGATGGAGAATGAAGCTGCTGTATTTATGGGCCTACTATGAGCCAGGTACTTTGCACACTGTCAAATTTAAATCTCACTCAAGGCTGGGCGTGGTGGCTCACACCCGTAATCCCAGCACTTTGGGAGGCTGAGGCAGGCAGATTACCTGAGGTCAGGAGTTCAAGACCAGCCTGGCCAACACAGCGAAAACTCATCTCTACTAAAAAAAAAAAAATTAGGCCGGGTGCAGTGACTCATACCTGTAGTTCCAGCACTTTGGGAGGCCGAGGCAGGTGGATTACCTGAGGTCAGGAGATCGAGACCAGTCTGGCCAGCACAGTGGAACCTCATCTCTACTAAAAATATAAAAATTAGCCAGGCGTGGTGGCACATGCCTGTAGTCCCAGCTACTCAGGAGGCTGAGGCAGGAGAATTGCTTGAACCTGGAAGGTGGAGGTTGCAGTGAGCTGAAATCATGCCACTGCACTCCAGCCTGGGTGGCAAAGTGAGACTCCGTCTCAAAAAAAAAAAAAAAAAAAAAAAAAAAAAAAAAAATTAGCCAGGCATGGTGATATGTGCCTGTAATCCCAGCTACTCGGGAGGCCGAGGCAGGAGAATCGCTTGAACCCAGTAGGCGGAGGTTGCGGTGAGCCGAGATGGCACCACTGCATTCCAGCCCGGGCAACAGAAAAAGACTCTGTCTCAATAAATAAATAAATAAACCCCACCACAATTCTGGAAGGTAAATCCTATGATCTCCTTATTACAGGTGAGGAAAATGAAGCCCAGGGCAGAAAGGAGTAGAACTGGAGTTTGGCCTTGGGTACATCCATCACCAAAGAGAAGGTCTCTCCCCTCCTATAGACCAGCACTCCAGCCACTCCAAGCCCATGACTGAGCACAGTCCAGTACCCTTTACTACAAGTCCCTCGGTAGAAACTACCCTGGGTTTCCCTAGGAAGAAGAGGCATATAAACGCAATAAAGCCATGGCTGGAAACTTTGGCCTCTCAGTCCATTTGGCCTGGCACCATGTTTCACACAATTATTTCATTTCAAGAATGCTCTGGGCCCTGGCCATCTGCCAGATACTCAGCTAGGTGTTGCAAAAGGCACTAGGGATGAGAAAAAGGCGGCCCCTGACCTCAGTTGCTGCCACTTGACATACAGGCACATCTAAAATTCCAGAAAGACACTGGTCAACATGGAGCCACGGGCGTTAGAGGAAGGATGTATGGATCCTGATGAGAGAATTGAGAAGGTGCCGTGAACTTGCCAGAATCTGAACTAGGAGGTCATTGTTTAGTTGATTCAGTCAAAACAGACAGTTTAATCGGAAGGATTTAAAGAACTGTGATCATGTGTTCTTAGCATGACGTGCACCGCCTGAGCCCTTCTAGACCTCTGCTGATTGGGCAAGTCCTAGGTCATGTCTACGCAGAGCTCGGAGCTTAATCATTTATTGGGCAATAAACTATACTTTAGAGTCTAAAGTATGGCAACTGTCACTAAAAACAACCCAGAGAAGATGGAAGCACAACTTCCCTTGATCCACATGTGGCATTCACGCAGCATAAGGACTCGTACCCACCTAACTGTGTGGCCTTGGGCAAGTCACTCACCCTCCCTGGAGCTGAGGTTTCTCATCTATAGAAAAAGGGCACGGAAGGGATGATTTCTCAGGGACTTTATACTTCCAAAGTCCTGTGCTTCAAATGCCACAGTAAATTTAGAAGCTTTGTGGAACTGCAGCCCATCTGATATTCTCCCCAACTTGACCTTTTCTTAAATTCATTTCATTAATTCTCTTATTCATAAGAATGCATTTTCATTTCATGGTTCCTATGTTTAGTGCTTTCTCCTGATGATGCTTCTCTTCCCCGGTATAATTTTTTGTTCCATTAATTTCCAAGGACCATTTTGCCAGATCAGAGTGTTAAGAATCATCACACCTCTTCCATTTGTCTAACCAACCGCTCATCCATTTCTCTCCAGAAATAATTGTATGCGGTTCAATTAGTTTATTGTTCAAATCTGTTTACACTTCAGGATGCATCTCATCAGGATTTGCTATAAAGGGTGGAAGCCAGCTTCCAATGATCATTATTATATCTATTTCTCTAAGTTTTTCAAATATTCATTTTCTTCATCCTCAGGAGCTGCTTTTTCCTCTCTCTGTTTATTTTTCTTTCATAGTGAAGGCAGACTTTTTTTTTTTTTTTTTTTTTTTTTAAAGCACCCATTCTTTTAGGTATTTATTTGCCTCTGTTTCTCTGACTCACCTGGGTGGGATGCTGGCCTTTTTCTGTTTCCAGCATGACTCTACCTTGATTCTGAAAAGTTCCCTATGAAGGGCTCACTGGGTCTTTGTGGCTCTATCAAGCTGTGGACCCAGTGGGCAGGGGACGTCTGAGAAAGGAGAGAGGGGAGAGAAGAAAGAAAGAGAAGTAGAAATGAAAGCCTGGGAGCAAGAACAGAAGCGAGATTTTATAAGTGGTGATGTTGCCCAGTCTCAGGACAAAAGGCAAACCAGCTACCAAACTAGATCCAGGTCTGCCTGCTCCTGGGCTCTCCCAGGGGTGCACTGGCATGGTGGATAAGAGCTTTCAGGTCTGGAACCCCAGGTGGGTTCCAGCTGTGTCCCACCAATTAGCAGCTGAGCAGCAGGAGTAAACTCCCTAACCTGTGCCTCGGTTCCTCAGCTGTAAAAACTGGGATAATAGTTCTTGTTTTGTAGGATCATGTGGGGATTTATATATTCATTTACACAACTGTTTTTCAGGTTCCTACTATGCGCCAAGCTCTGTACTAAGCACTGGGGATATAGCAGAGGGCAAAATCCAGCCCCCACCTCTGTATTTCCGGAGTTGCGGTCAGGGTGGTGTGGCATATATCCATCTATTAACTACTTATGTAAAATGGACAGGTACTGATAGGGAGTCCCCAAAGACCTGAATTCAGGGAGCCCTGGGAGTGTTTCAGGTGAGGAGAGGCGAGAGCACAGTAGGCAAGGCAGGTGAGGTGTGATAGAGAGGTGGGAAATTCGGGAGAGGGGGTGTAAGCTGCCTGCATGGAGTAAGTACTGCTCCGCTCCAGGAGTTGCCCCTGTGAGTACTTTAGCAGGACTGCAGGCTCTTCCCAGGGGCCAGAGCCAGCCCCCTGAATAGGAATGGAGCTATTGGTTACCTCCTGACCAACTGTGGGTCATCAGTGACAGGCTCTAGAGGAAGGGGCTGGGGTCAAGAGTCCCAGGGGTGGGGGCACTAGGATTCTGGATGTCCCTGAATGGGTCCAGCTGCAGGAGGGTCTGGAGTGAGGTGAAGCATGAGACAAGAGCGATGTGATGGTCTGAAACTATCCTCAGGTGTGGTTCATAACTTTTAGCATGTATGAGAACCACCTGCAGCTGCAGACAGCTGAGCTCCATCCCTGGAGATTGGTTTATCAAGTTGGGCCAGGACCCACGAATCTGCATTGTAATAAGAGCCCTGGGCTGGGGATTCCACCGAGAAGCACTGGACAGCAACTTGGCCTTCTGAACAAACTTGGGCCTTGTCTGGATTCCTGCCGTCTCAGATGGAGTTGCTGAGAAGTTTCTTTCAGGAAAGGGTCCTTGCTAACTGGGTCCAAAAGTGCTAATATTAGCAGCCTTCCTGAACCTGAGAACGTTGAGCTCCTTTGAAATCCATGTAGCAGTGTGAAATGGGAACTAAGGAGCCATAGCCTGGTCCATCATTTCAATGAAGCTCTGGGAAAACCTGGCCAGATGTTCCATCAGCGATGGGAAGAGCCCAGCAGGTCTAATGAACATCTAGATCTGGCACCCACTGGTGAGAGACATTTGGAGAAAGAGGGACTTTGGCAGCTTCCTTGGCACAGAAGAGTGGAGGGGCCGTTCATTCAGAGAGGAGCCAAGCCCTGGGAATTCCTGCCAGGCCTAGGGGCCCAAGAGCTGGGGTGGAGGCCTGTTCACAGGTGCAGGCCCTGGACGAGGTGGAGGCTATGTGGAGGGAGCAGGCACAGATGGGCAGGAGGAGTGAGGGACTCTTGATCTTGGTGATCAGCTGATCAGCTACCCTGGTTTATCCTAGTTTTAGCACTGAAAGTCCCATGTCCCAGGAGCCCCTCAGACCAGGGCAAAACGAGATGGTTGGTCACCATACTTTACTTGGCAACAAGGGACTTGCATTGTACTGGAAGGCTGGATTTCTCAGTGGTTACAGCAGACACTATGACCCCTAGAGCTGGATGTCGATTCTGGCTCTTCCATTACTGTGGGATCTGGGGCAAGTGTTTTAATTGCTCTTGGTTTTAGTTTCTGATCTGTAAAATGGGAATAATATTTCCTTCACAGGAGGATTTGGGGGAGGGGTAAATAAGATAATGCATGTAGAACCTTAGCATAGTGCTTAGCATAGTATGTTTATTTATTTGACAAATATGTTTTGGCCACTATGACCCTATTTTCCCGTATTTCATTGAATCTAAGGTGCCATCAATTAATTGCATACTGAACAATGATTGGCCTACTACGAAGGAAAAAATGCTGCCCATTACACTTTGACTTCTGATGGATTGCAAATTATATCTCAATTTCAGAAATATTAAAATGTGAAAAAAAATACCCACCTTAGAATCAATGAACCAGGTACCATGCTAGGAACCTCCAGGCTATGGTGGTGAATAAGGCCGTTGAAGTCTCTGCCATTGCTCAATTTGCAGCTCAGTGCAGGCTTCTGGGTGGAGACACGTTTCTAAAAACTCCTGAGGTGTAAGTACGTCTCCTCGAAGAATGTGGCAGGTATCCTATGTTCAATTTAAAATGTCAGATGAGAGGGAGAGTTCCAGGCTGTATGGGGCACTGGAAGAGAAAATTCTGGGTTTTCATGGTCACATGATTGCTCTGGGACCTGGGGCCAGTCAGTTGAGCTTTCTGTGTCGCCGGTGTAAACAGAGGGATTGATTGTAGCTCTGAGGACTTCCTGGCTTCAACCTTCAGGGACTCTGTAGGGTCCCCCAGGTGGCCAAGTCCCCCTCTCCCAGTTGCAGGAAGGGCTTCCTTCTGGATATATGGTCTGTCAAGGGAATGCAACCTCTCCCTGGGTGAGCGCCACCCGCTGCCAGACTGGGACGGGTGGGAGTGGTGCTTGGGGCGGGATAGGCGGGGGAAGCTCCAGGTGTCAGGTTACACTCCTTGCAGGGCCCTTCTGGGCCTGAATGGGAGCCAGTGAGAAAGTCCTGCCTTCTCCACCTCTGTTCCTACTGCTGGGTTTTCACAAGGGACATGTGGGGAAATTCCATCTGCCAGGCCTCAGAACCGGTCCGTGGAACCATGACGGCACCTTCCCCCACTCGGTGTGCCTGATTAGCCTCCAGAGGAGGCTTCTGGAAGGTGAGCTGGGGGGGCATTTCTACCCTGTTGTGGGCGATGTGAGGCCAGCGCAGACTCCAGGGAGGGCAGCCAGTTTCTACCTAGTCCTGAAAGCAGCACTAAGTTAAACGCTCGCGGGGGTGGGGTGGGAGGGTGGGAAACCCGAGGCTGAGAATACCGTTTGTCTAGAGTGAGACCGGCAGAGCAGTCAGGGGCAGCTTTCTGAATCTCATTACGGGAAGCTGTGAAGCCTTGAGGTCTTGGGGTGCCAGCTAAGGGGGGAAGTGCTCAGTGAGGGCCGAGGGAGGGGCTACCCCTGGGGTCCCTCCTGCTGAAAGTCTGGAGTGGTCAGGGGGATGGGGGCAGAATTAGAGACCTGTCCCAGGACCCTGATTGAGGGTAGAAAGTTATTCCACGTCGGGAGGAGGCTGGGGGCTGATGCAACACTTGAAAATATATATTTATCATTTTTTTTCTGACTAGATAAATACTAGAAAATCTAGAAAAATAGAAAAAAATCCAAAAGAATAAAATAAAAATCACAGCAATCTAATGATCCAGAGTCAACTTCCTTTGACATTCTGGTGTATTTTCTATCAGAATCTGTTTTCTAAACACAGGCCTAGATCTTACATTTGAAGGGCCCAGTACAAGAGTACAATTGGAGTTCCACATACCGTGTGTTTAAATATTTAATATTTAAATCATTTTTTCTAAGAAAGATTTTCTTCTAAAAGATCAAAATTATCTGTTAAGACCAAAAGGCAAAATTCAAATTACAATGAGTAAATATTAAAAATTTAGATGAAAATTATTTCTGTAAAGTAGACATTAAAATTTTAAAAAAACATTTGATTACCTTCCATTAGCTATTAAAAATAGCACAACTATGCTATTTGAATGGCCAGGGTCCAGGGTCCATAGTTGTCAATGTAAAGAACTGATATACTTCATACATATTATGTCTAGACCTACACAGAGGCAAATTTAAGAGTACAATGAATCGTTTGCTATTGCAAAATATTCCTCCGCTGTTAGGTGCAGCTGTTGCAGATATGCTGCTAATTAGCGAGTACCTCTGGAAGCACGAATTAGAACATGAAGAAAAGCAGGGAAATGGACGGTTAGCACTGCTAGGATACTCTACCTTGTTATGTATGAAAATGTTGCATTCCGGCCGGGCGCGGTGGCTCACGCCTGTAATCCCAGCACTTTGGGAGGCCGAGACGGGCGGATCACGAGGTCAGGAGATCGAGACCATCCTGGCTAACACGGTGAAACCCCGTCTCTATTAAGAAATACAAAAAACTAGCCGGGCGAGGTGGCGGGCGCCTGTAGTCCCAGCTACTCGGGAGGCTGAGGCTGGAGAATGGCGTGAACCCGGGAGGCGGAGCTTGCAGTGAGCTGAGATCCGGCCACTGCACTCCAGCCTGGGCCACAGAGCGAGACTCCGTCTCAAAAAAAAAAAAAAAAAAAAAAAAAAAAAAAGAAAATGTTGCATTCCATGCGACCTGAGAGGAAGTTTTTGACAAATTAATTTGTCTATTCTCTTACATGCTTAAGCAAGTCCACTACTCAAATTTTCCCTGTACTCTGAAGCATCGTCCATCTCTGATGTCAGCCACAGCACAGCCCACATGGTGTTGTGACATTGGGTTTCAGTCCCTTTTGTCTCAAAGACAGAGGGCAAGAGCTGGAGACACATTTCCTGGGTCTTGATGATGTTAGTCCCAAGTTAATATTTAGGGTTACGCTATGCAGCACTGAGCACCAGGTCGCAAGTAACAGAAGTGCCTATGTCTTCCTAATAACTATTTGCCTATGTGTGTTTATTAAATGCCGAACACTTTGAATTGTGAGAGCTAAGGCATGGACCACACTTACCCAGGTCTAAGGTCTAAGCATGTGTGTGTGTGTATAAAACTATGTATATATTTAATTTAAAATTAATTTATTTTAATATTGTAAGGTCTAATTTTTAAAAATACATGTAGAGAAAATTAGTGCTAAATAGTGAGTACCTCTGGAACCACAAATTATATTTTATATGCACAAGGAATTTTAAAATATTAGGAATGTACAATATGTATTATTTCCTCAGTTTTCTAGCATGATTTTTTCTTTATAAACATCTTCTAAAAACTTATTTTTAATGATTATACAGTATTCCACAAAACAGATATGTCATTACTTATTTATTTATTGAGACGAAGTCGCACTCTGTTGCCCAGCCTGGAGTGCAATGGTATGATCTCGGCTCACTGCAACCTTGGCCTCCCGGGTTCAAGCAATTCTCCTGTCTCAGCCTCCTGAGTAGCTGTGATTACAGGTGCCCGCCACCATGCCCGGCTAATTTTTGTATTTTTAGTAGCGATGAGGTTTCACCATGTTGGTCAGGCTGGTCTTGAACTCCTAACCTCAAGTGATCCACCTGCCTCGGCCTCCCAAAGTGTGAGCCACTGTGCCTGGCTGTGTCATCATTTATTAAGGCAGTCCTGTCGTGGTTGTTTCCAATTTGTATGTTGTTTCCAATTTTTCTCTACTATCAACACCACCACAATGAACATCCTTGTGTGCATCTAGGATATATTTCTGGAAGTGGCATCCCCAGGTCAGAGCATATACATTGTGTATATTTAGTTGAATCAGGGATTCAAAAAGACCTTTAAAAAGACCCAAGTTGCATTGACAAGCTCTTTTATTTTTTGTTTGTTTAGAGTTGGGCCCAGGTAGACCAAAGCCTGCAGGCAGTACTAGAACTGGCGCAGGGAATGGGGTCTGGAGTTACGGATCCGGACTCTCTCTGAGCTTGGGCAAGTCCCTTCCCCTGTCGGGGCCTCAGTTTCTTTATCCGTTCAAAGAAGACTCATTGGTACTGATCTAGCAAGAAAAAAAAAAGGGGGGGAATAAAAAAAAGAACAAAGAGGAGTCAGAGTAGGTTGCAGAGTCCTTGCAATCAGAAACGCTCTGATTCTGGGAGGCTTTGCTTGCTGGGTAAGTGGAGCCAAGCTCCAGGCTCTGGGGCTCTGTCCCTGAGACCATCCTGCCCCCTGCTGGCCAGTTGCCAAATGCCAGCTTTGTTCCTGACTCCCACAGGGAGATTCCCCAGAAATTTGCTGGACTCCCAGCAACTCAGTTGCCCACTGTGAAAGCAGCAGGCTATAAGAGCATGAGAAGTGAGCACCGACATTGCTACAATTCATTCAGCTGCTGTTTCATTTCTGGAAATTACATTCTTTGGGCTGTGCTTCCAAATGTCTCATTTCATTCGTTTGTTCAGCAAATGGTTCCAAGTTCCTCCTTTGTGTCAGGGCTATGTTAGGGGGCTGGGGACACAGTGTTTGCCTGCAAAAAATGCACAGGCTAGATAGGGCCAAAGAACTGGCCATAGGTTACTACCGTACAGAGGACAGAGAGGGGCACAGAGAGAGGGCTTCAGATGTTTAATTATTAGGCTATTGCTGAGCTTTCGAACCCCTGATCCTCATCTGTCTAGATAAAGAGCATAACTAGATGTATACTGGGTTGAAGAGCATCCCTCCTTAAAACTTGTCCACCCAGAACCTGTGAATGCAATACAGAGTCTTTGCAGATGTAATCAAGTAAAGATGAGGTCATGCTGGTGGGCCCTAATCCAGTGATGGGTGTCCTTATAAGACGAGGAGACAGAGACCCAGAGAGACACGCCAAGGAGAAGGCCAGGCGAAGGCACTCAGAAGTCCCGGAATGATGGGGATTGCCAGGAACCACCAGCAATTAGAAGAGGCAAGGAAGGATTTCTCCCCTGGAGCCCTCAGAGAGACCATGGCTAGCTGACACCTTAATTTTGGACTTTGGGCCTCCAGAAATATGGGTCAATACATTGATATTGTTCTAAGCCACCCAGTTTGTGGTAATTTGTTGCAGCAGCCCTTAGAAACCAATGCAACAAACTCCTTGAGGATGAAAGTTAGCAAACTGAAGAGTACTAGTAATCTAAGTGAGTGTGTGTGTCTGTGTGTCTGTGTGTGTGTCAGGGTGGGAGGAGCTGGGAGTCTCAAGTTGCAGCTTCATCTTGGCTGACTGGCTGTGTGTCCTTGGGTAAGTCCCTTCCTTCCCCTCTCTGGGCACTGGTTTCTTGGTCTATGTAGGAAGACATTAGACTAGCCCAGTAGCTTTTGCAATTAATTCTGCTGCTGTTTCATTTCCGAAAACTGCATTATTTGGGACCATACCAAAACCCTTTTTTCTTTTCTTTTCTTTTTTTTTTTTTTTTAATTATCAGGGGCCCTTTTTTTTTTTTTTTTCTCAAACAAAAGTAAACATATTGCCCTGCATATAAACGAGCACAGCTAACCCGTGCCAGGCACAGGGTCCTGGGGCTGGTGAAGCACTTTTGGGATTTCCTGACCCTTCTCCAAGAGCACCACAGTTGTGCTGGATCCTGTACTGGCCCTCTGGCATTCAGAAGGTGACATCTGATGTCAAATAACTGTGGGTAAACCCAGAGTGAGTCCCTTTCTTCATGATTTAACAGGAAGATTTGTTTAGTCCTTGGGGTGTATGAGTCTGGATCACAGAACTTTTATGTGGACTCAGGGAGGGTGAGTGTATCAGTTTCCTGTGGCTGCTGTAGCAAATGGTCACACAGCTGGTGGCTTCATACAACCGGAATTTATTCTCTCGTAATTCTGGAGGCCAGAAGTCCCAAATCAGTCTCACCGGGTGGAAATGGAGGTGCTGGTGGGGCCATGCTCCCTCTGCAGGCTCTAAGGGAGAGTCCTTTCCTCACGTCTTCCAGTCCCTGGTGGCTGCCTGTGTTCCTGGCTTGGGGCCACGTCTCTCCAATTTCTGCCTCTGTGGCCACACTGCCATTTCCTCTGCCTGTGTTAAATCTCCCTCTACCTCCCTCTTATGAGGACACCTGTGACTGTCTTTATTCCCCTCCTCGCCAGATAATCGAAGATCATCTATCTCATTTTCAATTTAACCACACCTGCAGAGTCTATTTTGCTGTATAAGGTAAGTGCACTGTCTAATCTGGGAATTAGGCCCTGATGCTGGGGCCATCATTCAGTGTACTATAGAAGGTGATGTATCCACAGTGAAGCCCATGGCAGAGACCAACTCTGTCAGTCTCCTCTCTTATTCTCATTACTCCCACCCTCCCTCTCTGCCCAGGAAAGAAGCTATAGAAGGCATTTGGAGCCCTTTTTTGGGTAAGGAGTGGAGGTGGGGAGAGAGGAGGCTGTGGCATTGTTTGCCAGCCAACCTGCTGGGCAGCTCCTGCTGAGCTCAGGGCACAGGAAGGCAGAGCCATTCCCACAGAGAAACAGAACAAGGCCCAACCTGGCAGCCGTGTCTGGAGGTAGCCCTTTGTCAAAAGTTCATCTGACCAGGGAGAGAAAGTGCATGCTCAGAATTAGATCTTGTGCAAGGAGCTTCCCCGTGCCATGTAATCCTCTCAAGAACCCTCTGAGACAGAGGTTATTAGGACCACTTTACAGATGAGAAAACAGGCTCTGGGAGGGCAAGTGACTTTCCAAGGATACATAGTGTTAAAAACTTCAGCTGAATTAAATGTAAAGGAATTTAATTGAGCAATGAATCACAGCAGATTCAGAGAGACTCCAGGATGTCTCCTGGTCAGAACAAATTGATAGACAAAAAAAGGGAAGTGACGTACAGAAATCGAAAGTGAGGTACAGAAACAGCTGGATTGCTTACAGTTTGGCGTTTGCCTTATTTGAATACAGTTTGAACACTCAGCAGTCTATGAGTGGTTGAAGTATGCCGCTGGGATTGGCCAAAACTCAGCTATTGTTATAGGCGCATACTCCTAAGTTAGGTTTTCAATCTTGTCAGCCTGTTAAGCTAGGTTACAGTTTGTCCACAAGGACTCAAATGCAGAAGTATGGAGCTCTGGCTGGGGGCGGTGGCTCACAGCTGTAATCCTAGCACTTTGGGAGGCTGAGGTGAGTAGACCACTTGAGGTCAGGAGTTCGAGACCAGCCTGGCTAACATGGTGAAACCCTGTTGCTTCCAAAAATGTAAAAAATTAGCCAGGCGTGATGGTGCGTGCCTGTCATCCCAGCTACTCGGGAAGCTGAGGCAGGAGAATTGCTTGAACCCAGGAAGCGGAGGTTGCAGTGAGCTGAGATTGTGCCGCTGCACTCCAGCCTGAGCGATAGAGTGAGACTCCATGTCAAAAAAGAAGGATGGAGTTCTTCTCAGGCCATATTTAGTTTGCTTTAACAATAGCTAGTGAATGGTGGTGCTAGAGACCAAAGCCATCACTGCCTGCAGGTTTCAGAATATCTGCTTGGGTCTGGGTTTCTGCTGCTCTGAGCTAAGCAGCATGCTGTGAGCATGGGGTCAGAGCACTGGACACGGGTCTGGGAGCAGAGCCTCTCTTTCTCAGTGGTTTTACTGTGGGCAGGTTATTCCAGTTCTCAGAGCCTCTGTTTCCTTGTCTATAGCGGGCTGAGAATCCTTGACCTAAGTCCTGGGTTAAGAGGTTCCAGGGAACGCGTATTCAGGAAAGCCTTTGTACACCCACTGCCTACAGAGTAAGGGTTGCAGTTCCGGTTTTCCTGGAGCAGCAAGCTATGGGTGGCCTTCCAGGAGGAACGGTGCTGAAAGCAGGGCTTGTGGGTCTGGCCCCGACAAGGTTAACGGACCCCTCCAGAGGTACCCAGCAGGCAGGGAGGGGCCTCCAAAGCAGTCTAGCTCTAGGGGATGGCCATTCAGGGTAATTCAACAGACATTCAGTGGGTCCCATTCTGGGACAAGCTCTGACTGGGTGATGATGACAAGACGTGGTGGTCCCCACCTTCAGCAACCTCTCCAAGAGAGATGGGCATGTACATAGCTGTAAGAGAAAACAGGGCATGATCAGGTCTGGCAGAGTCATAGACACGCACATGGGACACAGAACAGAGGCAGGGCCCGTGGGTGGGCAGTGACATTATGATCCACTATGTAGTCCGATTTCTTTAGCTCCTCCAGTTTGCTCATCACTCTCATCCTGGGGACAGAGAAAGAATAGTTATTATTGCCATAAATAACTTTTATTGCTTTAAAATTAAAAATGTAATGGCTACCATAGAGCATGTAGAAGATGCATATAAGCAAAAAGAAGATAAAAAACATTTACAATCCCATTGCTCAGTTGTCAATCTCGTTGCTCCATTGTCAATATTTTGGAGTATTTCTTTCTTTCTAATTTTTCTCCATAGATTTTACCCTGGGTACTGTTTTGTAGCCTTCTTTTTAGAAAACCTAACAGCAAATAATTTTGTGTTACTAATGGTTTTGTGAACCTATGTGTTTAACTGCATATACAATATTCCATCAAATGGTTGTGTCACACTTTAACCAGCCCCTAATGATCAGATATTTGGTTTGTTTCCTTTTTTTTTTTCACTATTACAAGCAGAATCTGGAATAAAATTCCTAAAATTTTTACATCTTTGTTCACGAAGTTAATTATTTCTTCCAGACAAATTCCATAAATATATATATGTATAATTTGAGACAGGGTTTTGGTGGGGCAAGGTGGCTGATGCCTATAATCCTAGTTCTTTGGGAGGCCGAGGCTAGGAGTTCGAGACCAACCTGGCCAACATGATGAAACCCCATCTCTATTAAAAATGCAAAAAAATTAGCTGGGTTTCATGGCACACGCCTGTAGTCCCAGCTACTCAGAAGGCTGAGGCATGAGAATCACTTGAACCCAGGAGGCGGAGGTTGCAGTGAGCTGAGATCGAGCCACTGCACTCCAGCCTGGGTGACCGAGTGAGACCCTGTGTCACCCAGGCTGGAGTGCAGTGGTGTGATCATGGCTCCCTGCAGCCTCAGCCTCCCAGGCTCAAGTGATCCTCCCGTCTCAGCTCCCGATTAGCTGGGATCACAGGAATTTATTACCACACCCAACTGATTTTTTTGGATTTTTAGTAAAGACAAAGATGAGGTCCTGCTTTGTTGCCCAGGCTGGTCTTGTTCTCCTGGGTTCAAGCAATCCTCCTGCCTCAGCCTCCCAAGGTGCTGGCATTACAGGAAATCCTCTAAATAAGTTCCTATGTTTGGAGTTGAGCAGTTTTTTCTATGTTTAAGGCCATATGTATGTGTGTATTTCCCCATTCTCCCATCGGTGGGTTCATGTTTCCCTGATAGATTTCTAGGACTCTGAAGCACTAGACAGAGGACTATGCCCCCACTCCCACTGTATTGCTGAGGAGGCTGAGGTTTGATGAGGGTAAATGACTTACCCAAGGTCACTTGGGCCAGTAAGTACTAGACGGAGACGCCAGCCCTGGGCTTTGGAGTCACTCTCTAGTACTTTGTCCACTGCGTCACACTGATAGATGACCCTCTCCTATGGTTCTGGGGGAAAAATTCAAGCCTGCCTTGTTTCAATTTAGTCTTGATTCTTAAAATAATCTATTCTCTAACATACAGTAGTGTTAGCAGAGAAAATATGTTCTGCCACTTATTGCTAAAGGAGCTGGAGATCCGCGGTGGGCTGTGACCCTTTAAGAGCGTGCCCTCCATGCTGATAAATCAGGCCCTGGCAGGCTGTGCGGAAGATTAGTGCTGACGGGTGTGGAGACAGTTAGTGCGATTATTAACAGGAAACTGTGGCTGGGGATGAGCTGGCTCTGTGTGCATGTGAGCACCTGGATCCCCAACCCAGGGGCTAGACTCTGAGAGCAGCCTGGACTGGAGTACGGTCTGCCAGCCCAGCCCAGCCCCAGGGATGGCTCTCAGCTGTGCAGGGCACGTGCATCCACCTCACTCTGCTCTGTTGGTCTTGTGGCCACTTGCAGCGCCTGGATGATAGAAAGAGCTGGATCCTGCATCTGGTGCTACATGGGTTTACGTTTGTCCATAAGCACCTCCCTATTTCCCCTGCCTCAGTTTCCCCACCTGTTTAGCCAAAAGGTTGGACACAATAGTCTCTAAGGGTTCTTCCGAGTCCAAGTCTGCCTGCCTTCCCCATCTGCCCACCCTGGCCGTTCTTGCCTCTCGGCTGCCTGAACACCTGAGCAGACACCCATAGAATGTGCTGTTTGGTGGGACCTTACCATCCTTTCACCCAGTCTCAGGTCACACACTTTTGCAATGTTTGCAAGAAAGACAATTTTATCTTTTTCTACCTGGACTTATATTTAATTTTAATTTTTTTTTTTTTTTTTTTTTTTTGTGATGGAGTCTTGCTCTGTCACCCAGGTTGGAGTGCAGTGGCGTGATCTCAGCTCACTGCAACCTCTGCCTCCCGGGTTCAAGCAGTTATCCTGTCTCCGCCTCCTGATTAGCTGGGATTACAGGCACATGCCACTGTGCCTGGCTAATTTTTTGTATTTTTAGTAGAGATGGGGTTTCACCATGTTAGCCAGGATGGTCTCGATCTCCTGACCTCGTGATCCGCCTGCCTTGGCCTCCCAAAGTGCTGGGATTACAGGCGTGAGCCACCACGCCCAGCCTTATTTTTAATTTTTTTTTTTTGAGACAGAATCTCGCTCTGTCACCCAGGCTGGAGTGCAGTGGCGCGATCTCAGCTCACTGCAACCTCTGCCTCCCGGTTTAAGCAATTTTTGTGCCTTAGTCTCCAAAGTAGCTGGGATTATAGGCATGTGCCGCCATGTGCAGCTAATTTTTGTGTTTTTAGTAGAAACGGGGTTTCACCATGTTGGCCAGGCTGGTCTCAAGCTCCTGGCCTTAAGTGATCTGCTCACCTCAGCTTCCCAAAGTATTGGGATTACAGGCATGAGCCACTGCGTCCAGCCCTGGACTTACTGTTTTCTTCGGAGTCATTCAGCTGCACTGCAGGAGGGCCATCTCAGAGAATTCCAAGTGATCTCAGTTACTTTGGGTTCTCTCTTCCCCTCACTCTTCATCTGCCAGAATTTGTGTCTAAATTTTGCGTGGGAGTTCACTCGGTGCCTTGGCAAAAGAGAGCTGGGGGATGCCTGTGTTTTGGAAGACACTCATCTGTGCTGTCAGCCTTTGAGACCCAGACTGCCGCTCCACCATCCCTCATTCTCAAAGCATAGTTCTCCAGAGGTAAGAGCAATCTCACCCACTTTAGAGGCTGCTAAGGGGCATGGGAGAATCCAGCTGCTCTCTTCCGCGACAGGAAGCCACAGGGCTCCTAAGGCCCTCTCTGCTCAGGTACACCACACACAGCCGTTTCTACTCTGTCCCTCCCACACTACCCTTGGCACTTGCGAACTCTGCCAGGCTTGATCCTCTGTGGGCTCCCCTGGGGAAGAGGCCCAGCACTCTCCCACTTGAAGATTCTCCAAATCCACCTGAGATTTTTGTCATCCCTGTAACTCTGGCCTAAGCCTAGGGAAGGGCAGAGTTCAGGGCTTCTACATCATCCCACCTCTGACATGGTTCTCTCTCCCAGCCCAGCAGGTTTTAAATTTCTTTTAGGTGAAAAAAAAAAAAAAAAAAAAAAACCTGACTCTGACAAATGACGCATTGTTCCCAGTCCTTTCATCTGATTCCTTTTTTTGTTGTTCTTTTAAATCTCTCTGATTCTGCTAAAACAACTTGATTGCCTATTGCGCAATTTGAGTGAGGCAAGAGAAAACGTTATAAGGAAATATGGAGGAAAACACCTCAGTGTATGGCCCAAATATTATCTGGCCCCATTAAGACGGAGGACTGGAGGCTTGGTGAATCCATGGTGGATCTGGGACTGATCCTTGGGTTACACTCTGCCTTTCTCTGGAGCCACATTCAGATGTGAGAAATCCTGCTTTTCTTCGAGTGAAAAACATCCTTGTCTCTGTGCTTTCTACCCCTCTTGCTTCTACTCTGAAGCCAGACCCTGGGCAGCCAGGGAGCTCCTGTGGGGTTAGCAGTCGCCCAGATGACCTGGCCCAAGAGGACTACTCAGTGCCAGCCCTCTGTTACCCCTGTCCCAGGATCCTGGTCATGACTGTAGCCAGCCACAGAGCCGTAGAGGCCAGGTGAGGGCTGCAGTCTCCTGTCGTCAGCTTTGGTCAGCATTGCAGAGTCAACTTGGAGCCCCACACTTTGTTATTTAAAAAAAACTTTTATTGCTTACATTTATTATTATGCAAGTAGTGTGCATTTGTTATAAGAGCCAGAAAATAAAGATAAACAAAAAGAAGAAAATAAAACTCATGTACAATCCTAATATCAAGAGAAAACCGTTTTCAACATCTTGGGGTCCATCATTATCTCTGCATATGTCTTTTTCATTTTTAAAGAAAAGAGATCAGACTGTACACATTATTTTTCTTTTTTTTTTTTTTTTTTTTGAGACGGAGTCTCACTCTGCCGCCCAGGTTGGAGTGCAATGGCCGGATCTCGGCTCACTGCAAGCTCCGCCTCCCGGGTTCAAGCCATTCTCCTGCCTCAGCCTCCCGAGTAGCTGGGACTACAGGCCCCCGCCACCGCGCCCGGCTAGTTTTTTGTATTTTTTAGTAGAGACGGGGTTTCACCGTGTTAGCCAGGATGGTTTCGATCTCCTGACCTCGTGATCCGCCCGTCTCGGCCTCCCAAAGTGCTGGGATTACAGGCTTGAGCCACCGCGCCCGGCCTATTTTTCATTTAATATAATTCTAAACTATTTTTCTATTAAATGTACTTCTGCAAAGTTATTTCCAAAAGCCATATGGTATTCCAGCAGGTGCTGAAATGGAGCAACCACCCCTTATTATTGGAAATATAGATATTTCTTTATTTCATATATATACACACACACATATATATACATATATACACATATGTGTATATATATAATTATAATTTTAGAGATGGAGTTTTGTCATGTTGCCCGAGTTGGTCTTGAAGTCCTGAGCTCAAGTGATCTGCCCACGTTGGCCTCCCAAAGTGCTGGGATTACAGGTGCGAGCCACCGCACCCAGCCTTCTTTCTTCTTCTTCTCTTTTCTTTTTTTTCTTGAGACAGAGTCTCACTCTGTTGCCCAGGCTGGAGTGTGGTGGTGCAAACACAGCTCAAGCAATCCTCCTGGCTCCGCCTCCCAAGTAGCTGGGATCACAGGTGTGTAACACCATGCCCAACTAATTTTCTAAGCTTTTTTTTTCTTTTTTTTTTTTTTGTAGAGACAGGGTCTCACCATGTTGTCCAAGTTGGTTTTGAACTCCTAGGATCAAGCAGTCCTCCCACCTTAGCCTCCCAAAGCACTGGGACTACAGGCATGGGCCACCCCACCTGACCAAAAGTATTTTTAATGTTTTAATTTTATTAAACTGAACAACATAAAATTTCTAACATTTGACTGTTCTTGACTTAAAAAATGGCAATTTCATATGATTTGACCAAACATAAATGATGCTGCGGTGAACATACTTGAGACTAATCTTTGCATAATTTTTTTCTGATTACTTCTAGGATTGCATTCCTAGAAATCCACTTGCTGAGTGAAAAGGGATGCGTGCTTTTGAAGAGACCCACACTTTAGTACACTGACCTCCTGGCATGTGTCCAGGGCAGAGAGAGAAAAGGGATGAGGGTGAGAAACCGTTTTAGGAACTGGCTGTTGGGTGTTGGGCTTGGTCATTTTCCTGGCTGCTTCCCTCACTAGGCTGTGGCCCTGGACCTGTGGCAGCACAAAGGGAGGAACTCCAACTCTGGAGAGCGATCAGCAGGGTTTTCGTAGTGAGACAACTGGTGTTTTGTTTCAGAGATACTGGTTTGGTGAAGTCTCAGCCATTTCAAACTCCATCTAACTTCCACCAGTCTTTGAAACTCTGCCTGAACTTAGGATCCTCGGAGTCTTGGGATCAGAAACCCTCTTTTCCAGGGAAAGGTGACTCAGTAATAAGACGGCCCCTCCCTTCCTGCTCCTTAGAGATGAGGCCTTTCTAAAGGACTCACGATTGCCTCCATGGTTTTGAATGTTTTAAAATGTAACTTGGCCTCGGGGGTGGACCCAGGCCTGGCTGTGGAGTGAGGTTCTGATGGATTCTGGGGCGGCAGACCTCTCGAACCGTCGAAGCGTGCAGGCTGAATTTTAAAAATAATTGTCCTTTTTAATGATGTAAAACATGTCATCTAGATTAAAAAACAAACACACTTTATTACTTTCCCAGTCCTTTCTTCCTCCCTCCCAGGGCCAGATGGGGATTGCTTGAATATTTCTGGCGTATTTCACATATTTAATAACGCCCTTGGAGGTTCTTCCAGAACTGATGAAAATGTGGGATTGAACTCTGCCTATAGACAGTGTTCACAGAAAAGAAAGCTGCTGGTGGGTGGGCATGTGTTGGGGTGGGGGTGGGAGATGGGGGGGCGGGGGCACGCTGTTTTGGAAGCAAGTCAAAAGGCATGTACTTTTTATCTTGAGCAACAAAGGACATTGTTTCACTGTCTCCCCGCCCCAACTCTTGCCTTTTGAGGGTTGGGGGAGCAGAAGGAAGAAAAGAGAAAAAAAAATCACTGCAGCTAAAAAAACTAGAAAGGCTTCAGAGAATCAGGCCTTCCGCCCTTCCCCGACAGCTTTCCACTAGCTCTCTTGAGCGACAGCGAATCCAAGAAAATAATTAAAGCTTTAATTTATTTATACATCTTCTCTATAGATATTATAGATCTCACAATCACCGCCTACTAATTTATGCACGCAGAGCCTGAGGCAGCTCGGAGCGGCCAGGACTGGGGGGTCCGAGCCCCTCGGAGCGGGATGGCTGTCAGCCCCCGCGGTGGCCGCACAAAGGCTGGGGTCCCGGCGGGCGCACCTGGGTGATGGGCACCTCCCAAGACTCCCCGGGACGGAGGCCTGACAGCGCGCGGCGGCCGCCTTAATAGACTGCGGGATGTTCTCCAGGAGAAGGCTGCGCCGGTCCCCGAGGACAGATCATCAGGCGGAGTGGTCCCCGGAGCAGGATTTATTAGCAGACAGGATGGGGAAGTTGATTAGCCTCCGCGGCTGAACGGACATCCTGTCAGACAGGCCTCTTAATCCAATCACTTACCTGTGGAGGGGAGCCGGCTGCCTCCTCCCGGCCTCCTTCCTCCTCCCGTGGCACCTGCGGGGCCACGCGGGGTGCTCCGGCGCCAGGGCACACAGGCCGGGCCTCTCCATCCCTCCCGTGCCTGGCCTCGCTCTTTGATTCAGTCTCGTGATTGACGCAACCTGCAGGCTGCTCTTTTGGGCTCAGTGCCCTGGTGGTGACTCTCTCGCACAGAGACCTTACCTTCTGTGGCTCCCTCTTCCCCACTCAGGAAAATCCCCTTCCCCTCCCTGGTCTTGCGTCATTTGATCCTGAACCGCCTTTCCAGCTTCATCCTCCACTAGTCCTTCTCTTGAGTGGCCTCTCTCCATTTCCTGAACCTCTCCTGCCTGCCCCCTGCCCTTGCTTCAGGTATGGGGTCTACTTAGACTGTTTCTCTCTCTCTCTCTTTTTCTCCAAATCCTTCTTGTCCCCCGGGGTCTAGCCCACAAGCCTCACCTTCCCTGATTCCACCCCCCTCCCTCCAGGCCCAGGTAATTTCCCTCTGGTCTGAAGCTTTATCCATCTGTGTTGGGTGAGGATGCCAGGCCCAAATTCTGCTTCTGCCTCACCAGCTCTGCAGCCAGATGACCTCACTGGCCTCTCCTTCTGGGGATGACAGCAGCAAGTTCCTCCAGGGTTTGCTGAGGACCAAATGAGAGGGTGCATGTTGAGAGCCGGCGGTAACCCCCAGCTCGCAGCAGCACGCAGCGGCAGGCGATTGTCTTACCCTGGATCAGGGTCATTCTGTATGGTGGGGTCTCCTTCACGGTGCTGAGTTCCATTAGGACAGGGGCCAGGCCTCACCATCTCCTCCCTCTTTCCATCTTCCTTGCCCTAACACCAAGCACAACCCTTTCCGGATAAAATGGTTGAACGTTTGTTGAATGCATGGGGCAACCGTCTGCCACACAGTGGACCAAAGATGGCGAACCCTCTCCTGGAGTGACCCCACGAGGCCCCATCTTTGGTTTACCTGACCATAGAAGAAGTAGGACTGTGAGGGGCAGGACTCCCGTCTGCTTCTGTGGGTGGGCATTGAGATGTGTGTTCTCTCCAGCTCTTGTCAAGAGTTTAGGAATTCAGACCCTATTGATCCACTGCATCTTCAAAGCCATCCATCATCATTAAGAAACAGGACCTGAACCCTGGATGCAGTGGCTGGCACTGGGTAATTTAGAGCATTTTACAAACACACACACACACACAAACACACACACACACACAGAGAGAGAGAGAGATAGAGGTGGCTGAAAGAAGTTGGCTAAGGCAAACATTGAGCACTTGGCAGGCAGGGAGGGAAAGAACCAGGGGACTCACAGAAACCAAAGGTTTCTATATGCTACATTAAATTCTACTTCCTGGTTACAGATTTTCCTGGTTGATTGTAATTGTCTATGGGCATTTGACTTTGGCAAATGTGGATGCCAAGGTCTCACCCAGGCCCTGCCACCTTCTACTGATGTCTGTCCCTTGCTGCTCACAACCATCAGTCTTGACTGTGTTGATGTCAAGGTCACTGGTCCCTAGTTTGCACCTTCTTCCTTATTTTCCTTTAAAACAAACCAGAATAAAGTTTGCCAGGATACAGTTGTCAGGCAACTTTCCCATGTCTTGGTGTTTCTCAAAGATTCCTAGCTGCAGCTGGGTGATCTTGGTGTGGCAGAATTTACCGCTGGAAAAAGATGCAGAGCAGGGGCCTGGTCAGATGCTGCTACTGATTAGCTGTGTGCTTCTAGGTGGGGTGGCATGGGAGAGTGTGGGCATTTAACTGAACCTCATGGAACCTCAGTTTCTTCATCCACCAAATGGGGATAATATTTGGCCCACTACTACAAAAGGGGAGATTTAAGGGTAAGATGAGGTGCTTGATAGGAATGTGCTTTTAAAAGCACAGTACTATACAAAATTAAGGTATAACTACTATCATGAAATTGTGCCTAAAATATGTAATACGCTTAGTGCTAGATGCTGGAGAAATAAAGGTGACCAAGCCTCACTCTGCTCTCAGTGAGTTCACAGGCTAATGGGGAAAAGAGACAGACATGGGGACACTAACTAAGCACCAGCAGGATCTGTCAAAGTGGACCTTGGGCCGCCTTTTCAATCCTGGAGCCCCTGTTCACTACAGCACGTGCCATCAGAGGGGGCTCCGGCCAGCCCAAGGTCAGGCAGCTGTGGCACTGCCCTTGTCCTGCTGGTTTTTCAATGGATGAGATGGAGTAAACATGGAGCCTTCTCCTTTTAGGATGGGGAGTTTACATCTTAAGAAAAATGACAGATGCCACTGAACCATTTTTATGACAGATTCACTGAACACTGACGTCTGTTGATTGTGTCAATAGGGAGAAAGAGGGTAGAGAGCAGAAGATATTCCTACCCCGAGCTACCCTCTCATCCTTGTATCTTTTGTTTTGTCTCCAGTCCTTGCTTTGGGAATCTCTGCTCAGACCTGCAGTGCCCACTCCAAGGGGGATCAGCTAAGAAGCCTTCCGTTACATGGATCCTGAGCTCCCCCGACAGGTATGGCAGCTGGTAACTGCAGCTTCCTTACCCCTCCCACAAAGGGGCAGGTGCACAGCTCTGATCTGGTCTCTTCTGGGGCTCCTAGAGGCAGAAGCGCTCTTCCGGGCTGTGCTGTAAGTGATTCTCACTATGGTTGGGAGGAGGGAAGGGGACCGTTGTGCCAGCCTCTCCCATTCTGCCCCTCCCTCTGCCCACTCTATGGGCACCTCCTTGGGGTCCCAGAACCCTTCTTTGGTAGGCAGGAGTGCATAAGATGTGGCACCAATGAGGAGAATATATTTGCTCAGGTGAACATCCCCTTATTGAGGGAAGGTTCTCACGTTTCCAAAATGATTATGGCATTAGAGCTCAGAGTGCAAGTGCATATATCTCAACACAGATGAGCTACAGGGCCCCGATTCCTCTGCCTGTTAGGGGCTGACCTCTTGGGATAAAGCAAGGGACCGTGACTCAGATCTGAGGAGAATAAACTGGTATTTGGGTGAAATCACTGAACTATGGACTGAGACTAGGGGCCTGGCCCCAGGACATTCTGGGGTCGGGAAGTGGCCCCGTATAGAACTGGGACTATGGGGCTCTGTGGTTCTCCCAGGCAGAGTCCCCCTAAACTGCGGCCTGTGCTGCCCCATGCTCCTCCCCACTGCCATCCAGAACCCCCGTGCCTGCTCACACCCCTGAGCACAGGCACAAGAGGATCCCTTGGTTCCAAGTGGGAGGGGTGGGTAGAATGAGCAGCGCTCTGGCCTGCACAGTCGCCTGATGCTGTCTGGCTGTGCTCAGCAGCCTGGCAGGTGGGAGGAGGGAGACAGCTGGTTGGGGTTTTGGGAACAGGGACCATGTTTTAATAATCTCCATATCCCCAGCACAGAGTGGGAGCTGGAAAATGTGTTGTTGGATCAAAGGATAGTTGAGTAGGGGGCCTTCAGATGGCAAGGCAAGACAGGGCACTGAAGACTGAAGAAACTGCATGAGCAAAGGCTGGAGGTGGTCACAGTGCCAGGTAAGGCTGAAGCGGGAGTGACAGAGAACTCATGGCTGGAGGGATGTACAGCACTGCCCACTTCAACCCCTCCCTCTCCCTCAGAATGCTGAGCTCATTCTAGAGCCCCAGCAGCAGCCTTCCTGGAGATAATCCAGCTGCACTTGAAGTCTCTGGAGACGCCGAGCTCATTCTTCCCTTGACATTGCTTTGTATCTTGGGCGTCTCTGATGGATACAAAATGAACTTCTTTCTTAAATGAGGTGGGCATTGATTCTTTTTGGAGCACCTACTGCTCCTCAAGCTGCCTGCTTCTTTGGTGCACATTGCCCAGGGCCTTGAGTGCCAGGCCAAGCAGTTTGGTCTTTCTTCTGTGTGCAGAGGGAGCCCTGGGCAGCCTCTGAGCAGGAGGACCATGAACGGGCAGAGCTCTGCTCAGGAAGGTGACTCTGCTGGCCCATCTGGGGCTGGAGTCCTAGAGGCAGTGCAGCCTGAAGTCTGTGTTTCTGCACCTAATCATACTCATTGCTTGAATTTATGGACCTGAGGGCAGAAAACCGGTGACAACTATTTCTGTTGCCTGAGAAGCAAATCCAAGGCTTGTGGCCCCGGGTATGGGCTGCGAGGAGGCACATGTAAAAGTTTGTATCTTAGGGCCAGCCAGGTCTGGGTGTCATGGAAGCCAGTGCCTCCCAAACTCCCTTGCCCCTCTGGAGTCTATCTGCAGAACAAGATGGTAGGCAGGTGTAGGCACCTAGGGTTTTGGGGTAAAGGGAGGCTCTAGTTCTCCTCTGGCCCTGACAAAGCTGATGGCCACTGTGAGGACTGGCACTCAGTGGGAGCGGCACTCAGCCCTCCACCCTGAGGTCAAGGCTTGCACTAAGGTGGGCCCATAGCACCTTCACCCACCCCAGGAGCCCCACTGACCTTTGCATTCTCCAAAAAAAGTCAAGGTGATGACAAGACACATCTATCGCATCTCAGCCATCATTGCAGTTGAAAGATGGGCCCGGAGCAGGTGGACTGCTTCAATTATGATGGATGAGGACGGTGACAGCTCTCGGGAGAGCTGCGGGAACCTGGCAAGTGCTCACTCAGCTATGACTCCTCTGGTAGCAATTTGACAAGATCAGAGCACTTTATGGAAGTGGAAAGTTTGGGGACCTCGGGGTTTGCTTGGCCCAGGGACTCTGGCTGCGGAAGCCCTTTGCCAGCAACACAGGGTGCTTCCTACGAGGGCCAGCGAGGGGGAGGCAGGAGCAGCCCTTGGGGAGGGGCTCTGCCTCAGGAGACCTCCTGGCCCTGGGACCAAGCCTGGGACATGCCTGCTTCAGTCTCTTCCCTGCCACTGAGAATGGCCCCCTGCTACCAACCAGGGGACAACATGGCTCCAGCCACAACCTCACAGGACAGCTGGGCATCTCCTCTCAGCCAGGCCCTGTGCTGGGCACTGAGAGAGAGTGGTGAACAAGAGTTACTTCCTGTCCTCAGGACATTCTCCTTGTAGCCTCCAAGGGAACTGGACAGCCCCATCTGTGGTCAGATGTGACACTGGGCACGTCACCTCTTCTCTCTGAGCTTTGGTTGGCTTTCTTTATGAGGATGGCGGTTGTGTATTAAGTGAGGTAAGCTACGGGGAGCACTCATAGCTTATCAAAGGTAGTATTCAATAAATGTTAGATTTCCTTCCTGACCAATTCAGCTGTCCTTTGGTACATTTCTTTATTTATTTATTCAGCAAGTTTGGCAGAGCCCTTTTTGTGTGCCAAGCACTGGGCTTGGCTCCTGGGAATTAGATGTGGCTGTAGAAGAGGGGCTGACAGCTTTATCTGCTTAGGGATGAGGATGTGGTGGGATTAGACAGTCCCTTGGCCCTCGCTGCCCTGAAGTGCTTTCTGGGCAGAGGTGTCCGTCTTGCAGAATGATGGCCAGGCATAGTCCTGGCTGCAGTGCTGCTGGAAGCTGAGGCCCTGGTGACCCCTGGGCATCCCAGGCATTGGTAGGTTTTTCTGCATTAGTTCTGCTCTGAAGCCAGGATTCCAGGGATTCTTTACTCCAGAGGGTAACCTTCCCAGAGCTGGAAGGGATCCCCCAGCACGGGCAGCTTGATCCAGAGGTGCTCCAGTTCCTCAAATTCTTTTTTTTTTTTTAGATGGAGTCTCGCTCTGTCACCAGGCTGGAGTGGTGCGATCTCAGCTCACTGAAACCTCTGCCTCCCAGTTCAAGCAATTCTCCTGCCTCAGCCTCCCAATTAGCTGGGACTGCAGGAGCACACCACCACACCTGACTAATTTTTGTATTTTTTGGTTGAGATGAGATTTTACCATGTTGGCCAGGATGGTCTCGATCTCTTGACCTCGTGATCTGCCCAACTTGGCCTTCCAAAGTTCTGGGATTACAGGCTTGAGCCACCACACCAGCCACCTCGAATTCTTATTAAGCAACTGTTGTCTACCCTGAGGGGAGAAGCAGACAAGACTCAGCCACATCCTGCCCTCTAGTGGTTCTTGGGCTGGCAGAGGGAGAGTGAGGCATCAGGCATTGAATAACATGTGGTGCTGGTAAGGAGGCTGCAGGGAGGCTCTGAGGAAGGTGGCATCCATTCTGGCAGGGAGATCAGGGAAGTCTTCTCTGGATGCAGAGGGACCCCCCAGAAAGAGCTGAGGAGCACCACATGCGAGCCCATATGGAATGCACCCAGGCAAACCCCCTCCACTGGGCCTCCGTGTCCCCATCTGCATGGTGACAAGGCTACCTCTGTGGTTTTGCCTCAGTCCTCCTGGCTTGGACACTGGTAGGTTCAGGTCTGCATGTTCCCCTCAGAGTCAGTGCCTGGGGGAGCTGCTCCTCCCTGGTAACTAGTTTCACTTGAGACTTCCCCGTGTGTCCCAGACAACTAAAGGCAGCCCCGAGGGGCCCCTGCTGCACCCCAGCCCCCACCTGGGGAAAGATGCCAGCACAATTATACAGAGATTGAGTAAATATTGCTATGTGTTTTACTAAACTATTGTTATTTTGTCTGGGGAAGAGAAGATGTTGATGTTGATGACAAAAATATT
This sequence comes from Theropithecus gelada, assembly GCF_003255815.1. Lineage (NCBI taxonomy): Eukaryota > Metazoa > Chordata > Mammalia > Primates > Cercopithecidae > Theropithecus > Theropithecus gelada. The sequence goes on along the minus strand of NC_037683.1, from coordinate 45,437,851 downwards.
AAAATCACACACTAGCTGTGTGTCCTTGGGAAAGTTATACCCTCTCTGGGCCTTAATTTGCTCCTCTATGAAATGGGAGCTTTAGTCCTGCTTGATCCCCACTCTGGGATTGTGTAAAGTGCTGACTCCACGAAACAGCTGATAAAGAAGAGATGTGGTGAGAGAGGGATGGTGGGGGAAAATGATCTCTAAAAAAGTCATGGCCAAAATGACAAATGGCTCTGCCCTGCTCTCATAGCCTCTTGTTGCTGTGTGTGCTTTGGCAGGGGTGAGGGGTGGCGTAGGGCAGTGTTGCAGCTTTTCCCCTTCTGGCACATGTGGCCAGATACAGGGCTGCTTTCTCCTGTTCGCCTCTCAGGCTACCTCTCAAGAAGACCTCTTATTCTACGCATAAAGCCTCTAGCAGGAGAACGGCATGCAACGGAGAGAAGTGCTTTTCAATGGAGCAAACCCCCATCAAGGTGGAGGAGCTCATACAAGCTCCTGAGCTCGCCTGGGCTATTGCTTGGACCTTCTCTTCTGGTTTGATCTCTGCCCTAACCATCCCTTCATGGCAAAAAGAAGAGACCCAACCCAGAAGCCACAGACCAGGCCTGTGGACCGAGGACTCTGCTAATGCTCCGCCAACTCTGCCCCATCCCCACCATGTCTCTTTGTCTAGGAGCCAAACCCTCAGCTCAGATCCCTCAGCTTTTTTAAGACTGGGAAGATTTTCCAGTGTCTCCTTCAAGTTGCCAAGTCTATGTTCATGAGTGGAGGCAAAGAGCCTGGGCTCTGGGGTCCAGCTGACCTAGATTTGACCCCTGGCCCTGCCACTTTCTAACTGGATGACAGTGGGCAGATAATTTAACCTTTCTGAGTCTCAGTTTCCTTACCTGCAAAATGGGAATTATAATAGTGCCTATTTCACAGGATGGTTATGAGGAATAATGAGATAATGTGTGCAACATCTGCATGAACTTTATGATTTTTCTGCCCAGTTGAGCGTTTCCCTTCTCCCAAGAAGGGCTCCCGGGTGTTCTTAGGGCTGCAGGTCACGACACGGCACTTCCCTGGCCAGAGCACATGACTCAATGCAGCCAATCAGAGTCTGTCCTTGGGATTTTATACTGTAGCTGGAGAAAGAAGGGCTCTCCCCTCTCTGTTGTAAAGATAAAAGATGTAAGCTTGAAGTTGCCTGCACATGGGGTTCTGGTCTTGCCTGAGTGGGGTACAGCTGACTCATCAGAAAAGAACAACTGGAGTTAGGTGTGGTGGCTCATGCATGCAATCCCAGCACCTTGGGAGGCTGAGGTGGGCAGATTACCTAAGGTCAGGAGTTCAAGACTAGCCTGGCCAACATGGTGAAACACCGTCTCTACTAAAAATACAAAAATTTGCCAGTCGTGGTGGCACACACCTGTAATCCCAGCTACTTGGAAGGCTGAGGCATGAGAATAGCTTGAACCCAGGAGGTGGAGGTTGCAGTGAGCTGAGATTGCGCCATTGCACTCCAGTCTGGGTGATAGAGTGAGACTCTGTCTAAAAATATAAAAAGAAAAAAAAGAAAAGAAAAGAACACCTGGAAAGAAGCAGAGAGGAGAGAGACACTGGATTGCACTTGAATCCCTGGTTCCAGTTATCTCATGGTCCAGCGTCATTTCTGTTCTTCCTGTGGTTTCACTGTTTGAGGGACTGCCCACAACATTTCCCTTTTGGGTTAGCTGGTTGGAGTTGGGTTTCTGTCACTTGCAACCAAAGGATCCCAACTAATGTAAAATTACTTAGCCCAGTACCTGGCTTATAGCAAAGGCTCTCTAAGTGGTGGCTCTAAGTATTAAGTCAGACTCTGCAGCTTGACATTGGTGCTGAATTTCCACTGGCCACCCTGTTGTGAGCACTTGTGTATTCTCTCTGCCACCCAGCACCCAAGACTCTAGGGCTCCCTAAATGAAACACGAAGCTGGTGGGTGGCTCACGTCCTGAGCCTGCCCGGTGAGGAGGACGGCAGCGCCGGCCCATGCAAAGCAGCACCATGGACAGTGGCAGCCCAGCCTGAGAATGCCTGCCGCCACACCAGACACAATCAAGCTGCCGACATCCTTCCCCATGTCGGGGCCTGATAATGAACAAGTAATTTATGTTCAGGAGTCAGTGGAGCCTGTCGCGGGCCAGGGCTGAAATGTGACTACGAGGGATTCCTATGAAGGTCATTGCCCTGCTCTTGTCACTGCTAAGGGGTGTCTGTAAATGGCATCCTTTGGAGGCATCACCTTGCTCTCCTGGCTTCTTTGTGGGGATAAGGGTGCACTTTTGAGAAGGTGAGTTGAGAAAAGCACTGGGCTTCTTTTGAGCCATGCCCTTGCGGTGGTGTAGGAATTCTTGCCAAGTGTGAACTCAGATGGCTCGTGGGTGAGAAGGGGTGACCCTGCGTGGACTGACACCTGAGAGGCTGTGCGGAATCTGTGAGTGGGGAGGGCAGGAATTGGGCATCCTTCATTGGGGACGAAATAGCTCCAAAGACCTTCTGTCTGAATTAATTTGAATCAAACTCCAGATATGACAGGAATGGTGTTCTGGCGACAAAGTAACAGAGTATCTTTTTTGAGAGTATGAAAAGAGGGGAAGGGATAAAGGAGAAAGCACTAGGCTGGTGGGTAGGTGAATCATGAAACCCCTTCCTATGGGATTCAGTTTCCCCACCAGTTCATGGATTGGAGAGGCTTCGCCATTCTGGGATGTGGTCAGAGCATGGTTTAATGGTCCCATTTTACGGATGAGGAAACTGAGGCTTAGAGGTTAAGTCATATAGATTTTACATTCCAGATTTGGGTGTTTGGATTCCGAACCCAGTTCCATTTATTGCCAAGCCTCACATGCTGTTTATAGAAACTATGGGATCTCGCTTCAGCAGAGGGGTCTCATGGGGTCCTCCCAGCAGTGGCCCAGAGGCCCCCACTCTGTCCTACTGTCATTTCAAAGTAAGCATTCCTCTGGAAATTGCCATGCTGCCTCCTGTTGGAGAGGGTGCAAGGGGAGAGGGTGTTCCTGGAGGAAGGGTTTATTTTCCAGAGGAGGTTTGGCCACTTGTGTGTGCATTGTCTCAGCTGGGAGGGGTCACCTTCCAGTGGAGGGGCTGAAAGTGGGATCATACCCTTGTTCCTGCGCCATGGGGCCCCCTGTCAATGCCTTCCTTTCAGCTTCACTTCCTCTTTCCATGTTGGAGGCTGGAATGTCTGGCCTGAAACATGATCAATACACCATGAGCTGAGTGCTACAGTTTTCTTTTCCTCCCAGGTGGGAACTACATTTAAATTTACTTGAAAGTTAAATAAAAAACACCTCCTATAAGGGAAGTTTAAAAAAAGAATGGGTTGGGAATCTTCCTATTAACAGGAGAACATATCACCCCAAGCCAAATGAGCCCTGTTTGCTGCTCACCCCACTGCTGAGCTGAGCCTGCTCTGGACATGTGGGCCCTGGTGACCACATCACAGGGCCTGGGCAGTGTTCATTGGGTAGAGGGATGCTGATGGCTTGGTTGGCTCGTGTGGCTTGGGCTTTTAGAAAATACCCCTAGACACAGCTTTTCCTTTTAGTTCCCTTTTGCAGAACTCCAGGAAGCAGGTAGGTCATGGATTACCAGGCCCATTTCACAGAGGAGGAGATGTTGCTCAGAGAGGGAGAGTGGAAGAGAACAGCCCCCAGGCTGCAGGCACTCCCGCGGGGCCCTTTCTGCTGCATCTCTGCCAGCCCCCTACCAACAGCAGGTGCAGAAGCGGCTGCAGACACACAGGGCTCTGGAGCACCTGGCCAGAGGCTGCCTGAGCAGGCTGGGGGAGGTGGTTTCCTTCACACAGTCTCAGAGCTGACAGTCCCTGAGCTCCACACACCTTGGACTGTGTCCCTTCTGTTCCTCTAATGCTCACTGTCTTTGTCTGTGAGAAGATCCCAATCACAAACTGTATTGGCTTTAATTTTTAGGGGGAAATTTGCAAAAGGGGATACATGTCTATGCAGGAACATTGGGAACGTAAAGCTGAAAGGGGAGGTAATGTCACCCCTGCCTCCCCTGTCTGGCTGCACCTTTCTTTACTGCACCTCACTACCAGCCTGCACTCTCCAGAGTCTGCTCTCCCTGGAGTCAGACAGACTTCACCCAAGTCTCAGCCCCACCACATCCCAGCTGTGTGACATAGGGGAGGTCACCTAACTTCTCTGAGCCTCTGTCCCTTCACCTACAGAAGGGGATAATAACAGGGTGACTGTTAAAGTCATCCAGATGGGGACACTATTGAGAGTGAAAGTTGGCACTCTTAATAAGCACATTGGGACAATAGGCGTGGACCAGGGCCATCCTGGCAAACCAGGATATTCGGGCACTTAGTGATAATGGAAGTACCTACTCATAGGTTGTTGTAAGAATGAAATGCTAAAAATGCACAGACTAACTTGCATAGAGCTGGGAGTACAAGTTCTTGATGTAAGACAGCTTTACTGTTGTTATTTTGTGTTCTCTTTTCATCTCAGGACACTGTGTACCTTCTTTTGAGACTGGAGAGAATCGAGTGGTCCGATCTGGGATTGCTCACCGTCTGCACATGTATAATTCTATGCAGTGTTGGTATTTGCCTTCTCTCCTAAGACCGGGCTTTGCAAATGATCCCAATGGCTCTAAAGCCTCCCTGGTTGGAGCCCGCTGACCATGATGGTGTGAGGTTGGTCATATGTGGTCCCAGGAGATCACTGTCGAGACCTTGGAGGGCACGCATCTCTGAATTGGGATGAAAGGCACATTTCTAAGTTTGTGCCTCTGGCTTCTCTTGCTGATGCTCCCCATTGCTTATTATGGGATGTGTGTTGTTAGAGTGATGGGTGGGTGATGGGAGGGGATGCTGCTGTTTAGAGAGGGGTTAAGCCTAGACAACCCTTCTAGAAATCTTCCAACTTTCTAGGAGTTGGCCTGGGGAGAGGAGGCAACCAAATCCACTCCTGTGGCCTAAGATTAGACAGTCAGGCTGGTCTCTGTCCTGACATGATTCCTGGAGACTTCAGAGAAACCAGTTACCAAGGGGGTCCTGGTAATTCAGCAAAAACACAGAATATTAAAATAATTGGGAATCTTTCCATCCTTGTGTACATTTCAAGGCCAGGTCTTCCAGCTGATGAGTGTGTAGGCATGTGGAGTCCATGGGAAGGAATTTTGTAATTCAAAGCAGATGCACCCAAATGTAACTTGACTTTCTCTGTAGCTGGGCTTTCCTTCTATCCTGTGCTCCTGTTCTGCCTGATGCAGAGAAATCAATCTAGCGATTTCTTACTGACATCATAATTATTCAGGAACTTCTCAATGCTCTCAGCTGAGCACTGTCACACTCAGGTTTGCTTCGCCTTTCAGGGTGTTCTCTCCATACCACCTTCTGGGTTGACACTAAGAGATGAGGAAGGGACTGTGTGGCTCTGCCTCTTCCCTTCTGGCCTGGGCAGGAGTGGCACCTTTGGGCTGGAAACCCACTGGGTGTGGCCGCATCTGCCCATGCCCTTCTTGGGAGGGCTGTCCTAGCCATGAACCTCTCCCTGGCCCATGACCTCTTCCAGACAACTTCAGTGTCCCATTCGGGAGTCTTGAGAATGTCCTGAATGTCCTTCCATATAGTTCTGGGCTTCAGGAAACTGGAGGGATGGGGGCTACCCTGAGCCTCTCATGTCTAGATGAACCATGTCACTCACGTATTCTCCAGTGACTGCTTCCTTGGCAGCACTAGGTGTAGGCACAGGAGCTCTGTGTCACGGCAGCTCCACACTTATCTGGGGGCTTCTAGCGTCTTCTCCCCTCCTGTGAGATTTGTCCCCAAGGGTAGATGGCAGAGTTCAGGGCTATCCCACACCAGCAACTGAGCTGCAGCTTCATCTGCAGACTTCTCCTCCTCCCCAGGCCTGGGTGCCTTTTATCTAGTCCGGGTGGGCAGGGGATAACTGACTCTAGTGGGTCATGTCCCCTCCTACTTTGTTCATCCTACACCTAGACTGTGGATCCTGAACTGAAAACCTCCGAACTTGGGACTTCTGTTCTTTGGTCCTTTCTGACAACTACCCCTAGGGGTAGTGGTGGGAGCGGAGTGGAGCATGACATGCTCTCATGGGGAATGATGGTTGTGCGGTGAAAGGGGGTGCCGGGGAGACAAGGAGACATGCCAGATAATATCTCAGATTTGTGTCCTGTCATGGAGATTTACAAGGAGAGCAGGCAACGTGGAGCAACAGGGACTCGCATTCATTGCTGGTGGGAAAGCAAAATGGTACGGCCACTGTGGAAGACAATTTGACGGTTTTTCAAAAAACGAAGCATACTCTTAACCATATGACTCAGCAGGCACGCTTTTTGGTGTATGCCCAAAACAAAGTAACTGAAAAATTGAAATTTTACTTTGTCTACAAAGACACCTTCACTTGGATGTTTATAGCAGCTTTATTCCTAATTTTCAAAACTTGGAAGCAGCCAAGATACCATTTGGTAGGTGAATGGATAAATAAACCATGGTGCATGTGTCCAGGGGGTGGCTGGGCTCCACCCTGCCGTATGAGTTTGGACAATGTATAATGGAATGTTACGCAGTGCTAAAACGAAATGCGCTATCAAGCCATGAGATGACATGGAGGAAATTTCAATGCATGCTACAGAGTGAAAGAAGCCAGTGTGAACAGGTACATATTGCATGACATTCTGGAAAAGGCAAAACTATGGAGAGAGTAAAAAGCTCAGTGGTTGCCGAGAGAGAGAGAGAAGGTTGAATAGGCAGAACACAGAGGATTTTTAGGGCAGTGAAACTACTCTGATATTCTAATGATGGATAGATATCATTATACGTTGTCCAAACCCATATAATGTACAACACCAAGAGGGAACCCTAACGCGAGCTATGGACTTTGGGTGATTATGAGGTGTTGATGTAGGGTCATTGATTGTAACAAATGCATTACTCTGGTGGCAGGGGAGGCTGTGCATGTGCAGGCATGTGGGATGTACAGGAACTCTTTGCACCTTATGCTCACTATGCTGTGAATCTAGCACTGCTCTAAAAAACAAAGTCTATTTAAAAAACAGAGTCACATCACATGTACTGTGTTATTAACTTCTTTTTATACATCAGGAGTATTTACCACCGTCATCACATATTCTTTTATAATATAGTCTGTAATGAGTATGCCATATTTCATTGTATACAAGTTTCATACTTTAGCCATTCTCCTATTTTTGGATGTTCAAGTTTCCTTTTTCTTTTTCCTTTCTCTCAGAAAAAAATGCTAGATGAATTTCCTTGGACATAATCTTTGTGCAAATTTCTATTCCCTCGAAATAAATAAGGATATTTATTTTCATGTAAATAGTTGAGGATTTCCCACATCATCCCCACACAAGCTCTTGTGCACATTTCCACAGACACCCGCACAGACACAGAGACACACAGAAACACAAAGCCACGTGCAGTCTTGACTTCACTGTAGAGAATTTAGCTCATCTGCTTTGAATCTAGACACAATAAAAACATCCCCCTCTTTCCAGGTACCACCAGGAAGTGAAGGCACCTGTGCGGGAGGGTGACAACTGCACACATGAATCACCCCAAGGTGCCCTAGCCTCCTTTGCAGTTGTCACCCTCCTGCATGGGTGGCTGTACAGATGTCTTCACTGGGCGGTAGAGTGATCAACTCCTCCCAATTTGCCTGGGACTTTACTGGTTTTAGCACTGAAAGTCCCTGACTCTAAGAACCTCCCCCAACCTGTCCTGATAAAACTAGCATGGCTGGTCACCCTAAAAGGCAGAGGGTGGGGCTGGGTCCCTCTCCTTCAGTGCTGGCCTCCTCCCCTCATGGGCAGATACCAGGTCCACTGGGCTTACCCCGAAGGCATTGCAGAAGCTTAGGGACTAAGAAAAGTTTGATGCTGTTGGAACACAGCCTAAAGCCCGCTGGTGCTCTCGAAGGGAAGCAAAGGAAAGCTGTGTGTTCAGGGGCCTGCTGGGCTCAGCCCTGCCAGATGAGTTGACTAAACCTATCTCCATCTCAGTGCCCAGTGAGTGTTGGGGACTTATCGTTGTCTTCTGAGGAGTGACATCAGCCGCCAGTTGGTTCATCCATCTGCAGCCACTCCCCTTCCAAGCCAGTTCCAAGCCTCAAATGTATCTCTGCTCAAAGTCTGTGATGACACTCCATTGCTGTTGGGATGGTAGGACAGTGTGGGTGGAACACAGATTTTGGAATCAAACAGATTAGCGTTCAAGCTCCAACGTTCTCAGGCTATGTGACCTTGGACAAAGTCCTTGATTTTTCTTTTCTTTTGTTTTTTTTTTTTTTTTGAGACGGAGTCTTGCTCTGTCGCTCAGGCTGGAGTGCAGTGGCGCCATCTCTGCTCACTGCAAGCTCCGCCTCCCGGGTTCATGCCATTCTCCTGCCTCAGCCTCCCCAGTAGCTGGGACTACAGGCGCCCGCCACCACACCTGGCTAATTTTTTTTTGTATTTTTAGTAGAGACGGGGTTTCACTATGTTAGCCAAGATGGTCTCGATCTCCTGACCTCGTGATCCGCCTGTCTCGGCCTCCCAAAGTGCTGGGATTACAGGCGTGAGCCACCGTGCCCAGCCAGTCCTTGATTTTTCATTTTCCTCATTTATAAATGAAAACAAAATCTGCCCTGTAGGGCTAAAGGGAGAAGTAAATTAAATAACATAACACATTTATAAAGTGCCCTGCACAATATCTGCTACAAGGTAAGTATAAAATAATCAGTCACTATTGTTTTGATGATTTAGAACATCATCCAGAGACCCCAGACTGGGGTCATTCAGCAACCCCCCACCCTGACCTTGCCTTCAGCTCTGGGTTCATATTCACATCACCCACATCTACAATCACACCCACACTTCTGCTGCCCGTACTTCTTGCTAAGGTAAGTCCTTTCCTTTCTGGCCACAGTCTTTTGCTGATTTGCTCCCTTGCCTGGAACTACAGTCCCCTGTTGAAGCTCCTACTCATTCTACCGTAGCCCCATTCCACCTCCTCCAGGAAGTCTTCCCCAACACCCCAAGATGAAATGGAGCTTTGCTTCCTCCTTGCTCTACCATTTACTTTCTGCAGCTTGCACTTAGAGACCAGCCTTGCAGTCAAAATGGTTTCCTGTATGGCTATTTGCATCCATATCTCTTTTCCCCTGTAGATCTTGAGCTGCTTGAGGGCAGGGTCTGTGACCTGCTCATCTCTGCCAGCCTCAGAGCCTAGCACAGAGCTCTGCACACAGCAGCTGCTCCAGTGAAAGTGTTCATTTGTTCATTGTCCTAAGAGAGTGGTGGACACTGGGCACTGTGGAAAAGCAGAGGACAAAGGAATCACCTGCCTGGGGAGCATGGCATGTTATAGAGAAGGTGGCCTGGACACTCAGTTTTGAAAGAGCAGGAAGGTAGAAGAGAAAAAGAGACAGAGGAACAGATAGTCCAGGCGGAGGATGAGTGTGGGCAAAAGCCTGGGGTTGGGCAAGTGTGTGTTTAGGGAAAAGCAAGGGGTCCTATTGCTGATGGCTGGGATGGGTGCAGGTGTCACAGAAAGCCAGGTTAGAATCTGGCTGAGGAGGGAGATGCCCAACCACCCCAGTTCTTGCTTGCTTGACTGTGAACACTCTCTAGCTGGTATGGCCCAGGTGCACCAGAAGGATGCAGAGAAAATGTTGTGATGTTAAATATAGATGCCCTGTTAAACTTGAATTGCAGATAAACGAATAATTTTTAGTAAGCATAAGTATGTCCCATGCTTAGGTGAGACATACTTGCACTGCACAATAACATATTGTTTATCTGTAGTTCAAATTTAACTGGGCATTATGTTCTTATTAGCTAGATCTGGCAACCCTCTCTGTGAGGAATACAGTAATGCTGCCGCGTCAGAGGTGTCATTACCATTTTTTGGGCCATTGCTTCATGAGCAAAGACAGATTGAAGTGTATGAATCCCCACTGCACCTAAATGCAGATAAACATGACGAACGGTAATGGCTCCGGAGGAATCAACGGGAGTGTTTCCAGCAGCAGGTGAGTTGTGGGCGCTGGAAATGAGCATTTGGATACTGGAGCTCAGGACCCATCTGCCATCCCTGGGGTGTGAATTTCACAAGGGGGTATCTTCTGAAGGAGCAAGGCTCAGGCCTGAAGAAACAAGGCTAGAAGTAGCGATTGAGTTTCCAGGCTCGCCCACTTAAAGTCTATTTTGCTATTAAGGGGCAGAGATTTAGCAATATTTTTAATGAGGCTGGTTTGGGGGCTGGCCTGGAGCCCAGCTTCTATTTGAAACCCAATTTTTACGGTGATGGAAACTCTTTTGTCCCTGATTAGAAAGAAAGACGGATACATCAGAAACATAGCTCCTTCAAGCCAACCACAGTTGCTGTGGTCTCCAGGCCATGTTCCAAGGAAGTAGGGGTGGAGGACGGGCATATTAGTGGAAACTGGGGAGTAATAAAAAAGGTAGGCTCCCTCTCACCTCTCTCCTTCAGCTACCAGACCCTCAGAGAGGAAGTATTATTTACTAGGCACAAACCATGAGCTAAATATTTTGGGTTCATCACCTTGGGTAATCTTACAGTACTTGTTTGGTGTTATCTCATTATATGGAGATAGAAACTGAGGCTCGGAGAGGTGAAATAACATGCATAATAAGGTCATATAATTCAGCAAAGCCAGGACTTGAACCTGTGTCTATGAAGCTTCAAAATATTGGCTTTTTATTTTGGGCCACATTGGAAATAACTCCCTGGAAGCCCCCACAACGGGTCCTGGGATCCAACTACAAGATTCAGTATTCCCGACCTCACAGCCCCTGATCCAGCCAGTCCCAGCATGGAAGGGCTGGCTATTTGTCCACCAAGGCACTTGCTCTATGGGTGTCCAAGATGGTGGCTGTTGCCACATTTCCAGGAGGGACCCAGTGTTGCTGCTACTGTTCTCCAAAGCCCTCCCACACTCCTGTCGTCCCTGAATGACTTAATCTGTGCGCTCTCTGAGACTTAGTTTGCACCTGTTTGTGAGCCTCCTGGAATTATTGATCACCCTAAGTGGAGAGCTCCTGGGGGTGGGGATTGGGCAGGAACCGAGTTAGTCCTCTCTTCCTTCCAGGTGTTCTAAATGTGTTCATGGAAGGGAGAAAACCCCAAAGGTTTATTGAACTAGAGTAGCCCAGGCAAGAAGAGCTGATGACATGTACACTGACCAAGCCAGACTAAGCTTATCTGCCTGGATTATTTAATATCTGATGGCTCAGAAGAGTGATAGGGCATTAGCTAAAGTAATGCTGGCTGCTATAACAAACTCCTAATTATATGATGGCTCAAACAACAGATGTTTATGTCTCACTTGTAAAGTACCAGACACATGTTCTGATAGGTATAGGGTTGCTAGATAAAATATGACACCTAGTTAAATCTGAATTTCAGAGAAACCACAAATAATTTTTTCCAAGTGATAACTCTCTACTCAGTTTTTCTAAGCATCTAGGACTGGTCCAGAAAGGTAGCTGGGGTTGCCTCTGTCCCTGAGCTGGGATGTATACTAAGAAGGCATTCATTGCTTATCTGAAGTTCAAACCTACCTAGACGTTTTGTTTTCGTTTTTGTTAATTCTGGCAACTCTAGACAGGTGGGTGGTCCTTCTTCAGTATTGGTTTAGGGACCCAGGCTCCTTCACTTCCTGGCCCTGTCCCTTCAACCTCTGGTTTCCACAGTCATGACACCCATTTGTATCAAACTGATGAAAGGGAGTGAGCATGAGGATCATTTGAGGGAGGTTTTTGTGGACTGAGCTGTAACTAGAACACACGGGTCTTCTCTCATTCCATTGGCCAGAACCAGTCATATGGCCATGCCCACCTCCAAGTAAGGCTGTGAAACGTAGTCCAGCTCTGTGCTCAGGAAGAAGTGGAAGAAATTTCATGGAGACACACACACACACACACACACACACACACACACAACTTTTTAAAGAAGGCATGATACATTTTCTTGGGTAGTCTTTTTAAGACTACAGCTTTACTTCAGCAAACACACACTCCAGGAGGGAACAAGCCAGTGCCCACATCCGTCACGGCGAGAGTTCTTCCCTCTGCGTTCCATGAAGAAAACAAATAAACAAAACGTTTATTTCTTCTATGAAGTAAAGTCCTGGTAACAAGTTGTTGAGTTTGTGCTCTTAAACAAGCAGCAGGATGGAGAATCAAAACTTTGAACCTACCAAAGGCCCCCAAATCCATCTGCTGAAATCCTAACACAGGGTGATGGCATTTGGAGGGGGTGCCTCTGTAGGTGATTAGATCCCCCCGAATGGAATTAGTGCCTTTGTAAAGAGGTCTGAGGGTGCTTCTTTGCTTCTTCCACCATGTAGGGAGACGGCAAGAGGACAGGTGTGTCTGTGAATGAGGACGCAGGCTCCCACCATAACCCGAATCTGCTGATGCCTTGACCTTCACCTTCCCAGCCCCCAAAACTATGAGAAATAAACTTCTGTTGCTGATAGCTACCCAGTCTACGGTGTTCTATTATAGCAGTTCAAATGGACGAAAACAGCATTCAACAGACCTGGGATCGATCCTGGTAGAACCTGGTACAATCTTCTAGCGATGGCACCCAGAACAAGTTACTCAACCTCTCTGAGCTTCAATTTTACTATCTGTGAAATGGGGCTAACGGCATGTACCTAATGGGGTGCTATGAGGACACAGCCTGGCCCAACACTTGGCATATAACTAGAGCTCGACAAATAGGAACAATCTCACAGCTTCTGTTCCCTCTGTGGTCCTGTGCCAGCTACCCAACTTGATCCTGAGCTGAGCCTGTCTGGCAGACAGACTGGAGGTTCCTCCAGGAATCTGCCTGTGGCAAGGAGAGCCAGGTTGATAAACTAAGCCTGGCAACCAGCCTGAGTCACCCACCAGTCAGGAGGAGAACTTTCCTACTGGTCCAGGCCTCTCATGGATTTGTGTCTGGGGCCTCTGGGGGAGGGGATTGGTCCAAATAAAACTTCTGAAAAATATTGGAACACAAGCCTCCTTGGAACAATGCCAAAGCGGGGGAGAGGCAGTCCCCACAGGGATGCAGGCTGGCTGTGGACCATCCAAGGTGCAGATGATGGTGGCGAAGATGGTGCTGCCGAGTGGGAGGTGACTTCAAGGCGGGCACAGAGGCTGTGTGTGTGTGTGTGTGTGGCGGGGGGCGTTCTCCCATGACTTGGTAGAAAGCTGAAGAAGAAAGAGAAGAAGCAGTAGCTGAGATGATAACTGGTAAAAACATAAGAGTTTTCCAGAAATACTTGAGGAGGTACTGGAAGCAGCTAGACGGCCAGAATTATCAGGTAGAAGGGACACAATAAAACTGTGAAACATTAGTTATCCATAATGACCCCCTTTACACCAGGGTTGCTGTGGTTGGGGTAACCTAGGTTGCATCATTTTTTTCAAAGAATAATTCCCCAGGCTACATTTGATTGCTGTTGGCATGAGTGTGTCTCCCTGACCCCCACCCACCAATTAATGTCTTCCCCCGGGGCTCTGTGTTCTTCAGGAGAAGGTGCTTTGCCATCCTTGATTCAGACTCAACCTCTCTGTTCTCCCTGCCTGCATCTCACACCCCTCCGATTATGGAAGGATTGTCTTTTGGTCTCCAAATCATTAATTTTGGTTGTGTAGCTCCTGCCTAGCAGAGCTTTTTCTGCTCTGAAAAACTCTGATTATAAATAGTTCAATAATACACGTCCTCCTGAGTTTAAGACTCTGGCTTATATAATTGGAAATCTGGATGTGAAGCAAGTTAAAGTTGATGCCATAAAGACAGTAAAATAATTAATCACTTTGCTCTGTTTAATAGATTCAAGGGCATAGGAACAGCCTTGCGGCCAGGGTGAATCTTCGGGAGTGGCACTGGCTGTCATGGCGACCTCAGCAGGCACTGGGGAGATAGACCAGGAAATCAGCACCTGGGGCCGGAGGATGGGGTCTCAGCAGGCTGTGCCCCTCCAAGCTCACCAAGGCCCTCCTGATCAAGGTGTCAGGCATCTGTGACCTCCTGATCCCCCACCCTCCCCCTGTCCCAGGGTTCCTGCGTATTGCACATGTCCTCAGGCTCATACAAGCCTGGTCCCCCCAGCTGCCTCCCTGGACATGGAGGTTCTGATTAGTTAATCCCTCTTCAGCCCACAAAGGACTTGAACACCCACTATCTTGCTCTATCCTCACAAGGCTCTGTGAGGCAGGCAGAACAATGATTCTTTCCCTCCCACTTGTCCTCAGGGAAAACAAAGGCTCCCCTGCTTCTGGGGAAATGGCCCATTTCACATGTATCTTTCTCAAATTCACACAGCCAGTTGGTGGAACCAGGTCTTACATTCCGATCGGGGTGACACCTCAGCCTGTGCCTTCTTGGCTCTGCTCACTGGGTCCCTGAGAGGCCAGGAGCAGCAGATTGTGGACGTCTACCTGAGGGAGGCTGCTCCAATGGCAGGGACCAGCTGGGAGAGCATAACATCGAGCATCAACAACATGCCGGGCCAGGTCCTAACCGCCTTCACACACGTTACCTCGTTTATTCTTCAAATCACCATCTAAGGTAGCTGCACAAAGAAACAGGCACAGAGAGGGTAGGAAACTCATGTAAGATCAAACGGCTCATAAATAGCAGAGACAGGATTTGAACCTGTGCTTTCAACCACTGTAACCCGTGGGCTCCTTGGAAGGCTGTGAGCAGCCTTGAGATGGGATCGAACTCTTACTTGAGTTATTGCCTCAGGGTCGATTCTAGGGTCTAGCACAGGAAGGGGTTCATGAGATGTTTGTTGAAGGACTGGAAGGTCCGGCAGGGTGGGGTCCTGCTGCCTCTGGCCTGGCTGTCTTCCTTCACTAATTTCAAGCACACACATTTCCTGACCTGGGCCAGGCCCTGTCCTGCACTGGGAACACGGGGGTGGATGAGCCACAGCCTCTGCATCTGCAGGGGGCAAGTGGAGGGTAGCGGGGCAGATGATAGCCAAGTCATGTGGTAAGTGCAGGACTAAGAGCACCACGGATGCCTGCAGAGCACCAGCCTAGGTCAGGGCAGCCTGGTAAGGTGACAGTGGGGAGAGGACAGGCATGCCAGGTGGAAGGAACAGCATCAGCAAAAGCCTTGGCGGCAGGAAAGAGATGAGGTGAGTGGGATCCAGAGCCATGGTAGGGGGCGTGCTGGAGATTGTAAAGGCCTTGAGTGCCAAGGTAAGGACTCTGGATTTTCTCCAGAGCCGCTGAGCAGTGCCATGGCCCAGTGTGGTTTTAGGAAGCTGGGTCTAGTGAGACAGACTGGAGGTCGGGAGGCCGGGGAGGAGAGGGCGGGTGGCAGTGGGAATGAGGGCAGTGGCTCTGCTTGGTGAGGGAGTGTAGGGGATAGCCTGGAGCCTGCCTTGACTTCTATACATGTTTGAGCCCCCTCACCCCCGCACCAAGGCCAGTTTTAGGCTTATTCTGTGGGTTGTGAGTGAGCTCCGGGCAGGGGCTGAAGCGACGCATTTGAGACCCCCAACCAACTTCTGCCTTTAGGACTATGATGAGAGGAGGAGCTCTTCGCTTGACGTTCTTGGCACTTTTACCTGGATCTGTCCGAGGCGACTTCTGGAATGAGTGTCCTGAGGGCAGGGGACAAGCCCAAGGCGGTGGAGATCATCACCAAAACCAGAGCGACCTGGGTTTCAATCTCAGTCCCACCATTCAGAAGCTGTGTGCCCTTGGAGAAATCATGTCACCTCTCTGGGCCTCTGTTTTCTTTTTTTTCTTTTTTTTTTTTTGAGACGGAGTCTGGCTGTGTTGCCCAGGCTGGAGTGCAGTGGCCGGATCTCAGCTCACTGCAAGCCCCGCCTCCCGGGTTCACGCCTTTCTCCTGCCTCAGCCGCCTCTGTTTTCTTATCTGTAAAGTGGGGCAATAGTGATGCTGCTCCTACAGCAGCTGTGAGGCTCCAGCAAGCTTTATCTGGAAAGCACGTGGCATACAGAGGTGCTCAGTTACACGTCACTCCCGGGACCTTTGTCATCATCTTGTCTTCCTGTTGGGATCAACACATTGAAGAAACTGCAAAAGACTGCTGGGTGTGGTGGCTCACACCTGCGATCCCAGCACTTTGGGAGGCTGAGGTGGATCACCTGAGGTCAGGAGTTCAAGACCAGCCTGACCAACATGGTGAAACTTCATCTCTACTAAAAATACAAAAATTAGCCAGGCGTGGTGGCAGGCGCCCGTAATCCCAGCTACTCGGGAGGCGGAGGCAGGAGAGTCAATTGAACCTGGGAGACGGAGATGGCAGTGAGCCGACATCAAGCAACTGTACTCCAGCCTGGGCAACAAGAGTGAAACTCTGTCTCAAAAAAAAAATTTAAAAAGTTAAAAAATAAGAAATTGCAAAGGATTGTTGTTTACCTGCTGAGTAGCTGCAGGCAAACAGCTTGAAGCTGGGGTTGGGGGAACGGCGGGGTTGAAACCCCTCCCTCTCTGTCCTCTGGAGCAGGACCACCTGGGATGGGGGTCAGGTTCAGGGGGTCTGACACCTACCTCTTGGGAGATGAGCATAGAGAGAGTAGTCTCCATTCCCCACCCATCCCTCTGCCTAGCCCGTCTCCTGCAACACTGTGCAGGAGGGGCCAGGCTGGGGCATACTACCATTTCACAGGGGGGAAGTGGGGCCTAGGGAGGCAATGGGACTCCCCACAGTTTGTTCTGAGCCGGGAGGGAGGCCTGGGTTCCTCTGTGGGGATTACAGAGGACCTTGAAGTCTCTTTGTGGCAGGCCGGTGTCACGCAGACAGGGGCAGGCAGCGACGTGAGCACTTCTGCCGTCTCCAGTGAGGAATGCGCTGCTCAGGTGAGGAGGGCCTTGCTCAAGGTGACTGCAAGCTCCCGACTTCTCAGTGTGCTGGCAAATGGACCCCATCCATCCTGGGAGGGAGAGGGCCTGACTCTCGCCCCACACAGCCCATCAGGGTGGCCATAAGCTCTCCAGGCGCCTGGGAGAGCATGATGGCCAGCTCCCTCGGGACCCCAGCAGCCGAGGACAACGCCTGGTTCCCAGTGGCCCCGCGCCTGTTGGGTGACCTTGAGGACTCACCTTCCCTGGTGGCGGCTGCTGGGAGTGGAGGAACAGGGCTCAGTCACAGGATGGAGGCAGGTGTGTGTGTGTGCGTGGTGTGTGTGTAATGTATATGGATTGGCATCTCCCCAGCTTTTTTGGGGGGAGGAGAGCATCCAGCTGGGTCTCCTCCCAGGTCCTACCAGCCTGTCAGGCAGGAGGGGAGACCTGGGAGAGACTGACTTGGGCTGACCTGGAGGGGATCGACCCCGAGGCCCTCCCTGAGATCTGAGCTGGCATCTGCTTCCGCCCCGTCTCTCTGACTCCTCTACCCAGGACTAGTTACGGTCACCATCACAGTCAGCAGGACTGTCAAGCACTGTTTTAAGTATTCATATATATCCACCCAGTTAGTCCCCATTTTACACATGGGGAAACTGAGGCACAGAGGGCTTAAATTGTCTAAGGTCACAGGGTCAACATGCACTCAGTCACTCCCTTCTGTGGCACTGCCTCAGGGGGCCACATGTGCTGGGAAATGCTGCTGTCCTGAAGCAGCTCAGCATCTGCTGGGTCAAGAGAGGCGCAGGTAAGGTGCTGAGGACCTCGGAGGAAGGAGGACCACGATGACAGCTCTGTGGTGTGTACAGTTGTGTGCTATATTTGTGTGGTGTGTGGGGGGTGTGTTTGTGTATGGTGTGTGTGTGATGTGGCATATGTGTGGTGTGTGTGTGTGTGTGATGTGGTGTATGTGTGGTGTGTGTGTGTGTGTGATGTGGTGTATGTGTGGTGTGTGTGTGTGTGTGATGTGGTGTATGTGTGGTGTGTGTGTGGTGTGTGTGGTGTGTGCATGCCGTGGTGTGAGTGGTGTGTGTGTGGTGTGTGTGGATGGTGTGTGCATGCCGTGGTGTGTGGTGTGTGTGTAGTGCATGTGTGCTGTGGTGTGTGTGTTGTATGAGTGGTGTGTGTGAGCAGTGAGGTATGTGTGGTGTGTGAGCGGTTGTGTGCACTGTGGTGTGTGTGTCACGGTGTGAGAGGTGTGTGTGTGCTGTGGAAAGTGGTGTGTGTGAGTAGTGTGGTGTGAGTGGTGTGTGCTTTGTGGTGTGTGCGTGGTGCATGCGTGGTGCGTGTGTGCTGTGGTGTGAGTGGTGTGTGTGTGCTGTGGTGTGTGTATGTGGAGCGTGTGTGCTGTTGTGTGTGTGAGTGCTATGTGCTGTGGTGTGTGTGGTGTGTCTGTGTGCTGTGGTGTGTGCTGTGGTGTGAGTGGTGTGTATGAGTGGTGTGTGTGAATGGTGAGTGGTGTGTGTGAATGGTGTGTGAGTGATGTGTGAGTGGTGTGTGAGTGGTGTGTGTGTGCTGTGGTGTGTGTGGTGTGTGTGAGTGGTGTGTGCTGTGGTGTGTGTGGTGTGAGTGGTGTGTGTGAGTGGTGTGTGTGAATGGTGTGTGAGTGATGTGTGTGAGTGGTGTGTGTGTGGCGTATGTGTGCTGTGGTGTGTGTTATGTGGTGTGTGTGTGCGCGTGTGAGGGAGGGAGTTTCGGAGAAAGAGGTGGCAGGTGGCAGGTGGCGCAGGTGGCAGGTGGCGCCGGCACTTAGCCACCAAGGGCGGAGGAGGGCCTTCCGGACGAGGAAACTAGTGGTGAGCAGGGGGCCAGAGGAGGTAAACGCTGTGGCATGCTGGGGGTGCAAAACATTGTCATGAAAGATAAGATTGGGGGGCTGGTTAGGACAAGATTGTGGAGGACACTGATTATCAAGCTGGAATTATGCAATTTCTGTCGAGAGCACCTGGTCACCACCGCAAGTCTTTAAGCAGCTATGGATGGGAGGCGACTTTGGCAGCGGCGGGCGAAGATGGGTTAGAAGGGGACAGGAATGAGACAAGAGGAAAGGAGGGAAGAAACGAGGTAGGGAGGACGGGAAGGCGTGCAGGGAGGGGGCCGGTGCGAGAGGGACATGGGATGGAGTCCACAGGGCTGGGCTGGGGAAGAGCTGGGGACTCCAGGTTTTCTGGTCAAGAGAGACTGGAGACGCCACTGACAGAAAGAGGAGGAACAGGTGTGGGGAGAACTGATGTTTCTCCGACCAGAGCCATCGGCGGAAACGTCGTCTCCTCCGTGGGGCCTGGCTTTCATTCCTCACAGCAGTGATCACTGCATGGCAAACAATCACATTCATCATTTATTTGGTTTTTGTCTTTGCTCAACCAGCATATAAGAGAGTAGGAATTCCATCTGCCATGTTCCCAGCGCTATCTTCAGAACCTACAACAGTGTCGGCTTCTAGTAGGTGATCGCTAATTTTTTTTTTTTTTTCGAGTAAATAAACGAATGACTCACGTCGTGCTGGAGGGGGACTGTGGGACAAGCATCCAGGAGGACTGGAGATCTCCAGGAGGGACGTCTGAGCAAACAAGAATGTCCCACACTTGGAGGTCACCAAGCCCAGGCTGTGCCTGAGATGGTTCTAAGAGAGTAAGAGAGAACAACAGAAAGAAACCGGATCACCTCCTGTGCCCCCAGCGCCTGCACAAAGTCAGGCACACAGTAGGTGTTGCGTGTTGGTTGACTGAATTAATGGATGAACCTGCTCTTCGGCGAGGAATGAGCCTTTCTGTGCATAAGGGGCTCGAGCAGGAAGAGAGCAGGCCGAGAGCGTGCGCTGGCGACCAGAACTTGCCTCAGCTTCACGGGTAACACGTTGTGCTTCCCCGGAGACTCCGAGCGGGAGGAAGTGGGACTATAGAGAGGGGCCCACGTGGGTAGAGCGTCTACCTCAGAGAGGTGGAACCTCATTGGGCGAGTGGATAGCCAATGAAGAGGCGCCCTGAGGAAGAGCCCGCCCCTGGAACTGGGCCGGGGCACCGCCCCCGCGGAGGAAACCCCGCCCCTCCCCGTGCATGACCAGGGTGTCCCAGAGGCGAAGTCTGTCGTCTCCCGGGCTACTTGGTGGCCCTCCTTTTTCCCTTCTCTTCTCTTCCCTTCCCTTCGTTTCTGTTTCCTTCGCGTAATGCATTTATTTTATAATACTTTTAGTGACACGGGAGTTTTCAGAATGCAGACTCGAAGATACACGGTGATCTATGTGAATAGTCTGGGCTCTGAGGATACACCTTGAGACCCTCTCTTCATGGGCCTCACCGTCTATGGGTGGAAACACAGTAAACAAACCTGCAGTCTCCTCTATAATTACACATTGAATAAGTGTGTCAAGAAACAAAATAATGGGGCATAATTCAGGTAGCACTACTGGGAAAGTGACATTTGAGCTGAACTAGAGAGCAGCGCACCGTTGGCGGTTAGAAAAGTCTCCACACTGAGGCAACAACATGAGAGAAGTCCCCAAAGCTGAGATGAGTGTGCTGCATGTGGGGCCAAGCAGCCGGGCTAGACGGGGAGGCCCAAGGTGAGAGCAGAGGAGAGCAAGCCGTGCAGAACTCCTTCGACTATTTTTATAATAGGAGTTTAGACTATTTTTTTTTCTCGGGATACTGGGAAGCCACTGAATATTTTTACAGGGAAGCGCCATGTGATTTTTATATAATTACTCTGACTTTGTGTGTAGAACTCCCAGGCTGGAGTGCAGGGGCGTGATCTCGGCTCATTGCAACCTCCACCTCCCAGGTTCAAGCGACTCCCCTGCCTCAGCCTGGGATCACAGGCGTGTGCACCACGCCCAGCTAATTTTTGTATTTTTAGTAGAGACGGGTTTCACCATGTTGGCCAGGCTGGTCTGGAACTCCTGACCTCAGGTGATCTACCCGCCTGGGTCTCCCAAAGTGCTGGCATGATCTCTGATCAAGAGCAAGAAGATTTCTGTTGAGGTGGCTGAATTTTCCTCTTTATGGCAGTTAGAGGCAATTTGAGATGAGGCAACACCCAGAACCTTGAGTTGAAGGGCAGTACATCCGAAAAGGCACAGATTATCCCTAATTCTCTCCAGAAATATATGAGCTTGAGTGTGGCCTTGGGCAAACAACTTTCAGGACTGAGAGAAGGCGTGGAGGGAGGGGGGAATGCATGGGATGTCCCACAAGCCACATAGGTCTGCCCAGGTGTCCCGCACATCCCAGTGCATTCCCTATAACCTGTCCCAGAGTGGTTTTCCTTTTCTATCACAATCCCAATTTTCCCAGCTGAACCCTTCTCCAGTCCTGGGCAGCTGTGAGGCAGAACTTGCATTCCTGGGTTCTGCCATTTCCTTGCTAGAAGCCCCCAGCCTTCTTGCTTTCGTTTTGTGGTTCCTGAGAGGCACTTGCCTATAAGAAATCTGACTACCTGAATCCATTGTTGAATCAGGGTTCAAGCAGTTCATAGCAAGTGAAAAATGTCCTGTCTGGCCACCCAGCAGTGATAGGAGAGGAGGCTGAGTTGATGGTCCTCCAGGCTGTAGAGACCATGAAAGCAGGGATGTAGTAGGTCCTCAATAAGTTACTTGTTGTATGGATAGTACCTTCATCATGATTTATCAACTCTAAGGTGCCATCAACTGTAGGAAACACTGTCAATTCATTGACAACTTTTCAGGACATACAAAAGATAGACATGACATTAAACATACACACCAATTATAAGATACATTCTAACAGGAACACCAACATGTGAAAAAACAATACATACATTTGAGAATGGAGAACTTGTGTAGTAACAATCATCTCTCTGAGAACCAGTTTGCAAACCAACTGGTGGGGCCAGTTTTAGCTGTGAAGGGTGTGTTGCTTCCTCATTCTCCTGTGAATGCTTGCTTTTCTGTAGACACATCCCCAGTCCTGTGGATTTCTGGAGCCCAGTTTTCCTCTCCTCCAGAAAGTAGCCACGCCCCCCACCAGCAGATCTGCATGGATGAGCTCCCTAGGCCATCTCGCCAGCGACTTTGTAAATGACCAGCTCCACAACATGTTTTCTTTAGAGTTTACAGGAATAATGAAAGTGACATAGAACTGTGTAGCCAGATTCAAATGAAAGGACAAATGTAGTTGGCCAAAATGAACAATTATAGGAAACAAAGGGAAAATAACGATTAAAGATCTTTCATTACAGCCCGCTAATTATCATGAGTTCTGGACTTAACTGTTCAGGCATAGAATTAAAAACCTTAATTATATTGTCACCTTTGTCTCTCAGCTCCCATTGCCACAAATGAATCCATTTACTGTAAGTGCCGCTGATGAGCAGAAATTGATGGCAGTCCCAGTGAGGTGGGAGAGGGGCCCAGGAGTGTGTGTGTGGGGGGTGTGTCAGGCAGCACTACCAGGCCCGCACAGCTGGGTGGCATCTGCATTCCAGGACATTATAAATTAGAAACATTTTTAATGAGACAAATACAGGTTTGATGGATTTTATGATTTCTTCTCCCCTCCAAACCGCTAACAATGCTCCTCCTCTTTCTTTCTTTCTATTAGAGCCAGCCTCTTGTTAAGTGATTGCATTAATGGTCTTTGGAGACAGGCAGAGTGTAGGAGGACAAGAGGGACTTCCCTTGTGAGGGCATTGGAAGGCTCTTCTCTCTGAAAGAAGACAATTCCCGGCTGTTGTTCCAAGTGGGAGCATTTTAAAGCCCAGTGAGATGAGTGGAAATGCGAGATCACTTTGAGAACTAGGGAAATTGGAAAAGAATGCAGCAGACTGGTTGGGGAGATAAAATCCTCAAAACTAGCCAGTTAGTTCTTTTGAGAGAGAGGCCAGCCAGTTCAGTGAGAGCCAGGCGTGGCTATTGGAGAGATGGCCAGGTGGTCAATTTCTTGACTTCAGGGTGGGATGGGGTGCGGCTGGGAGTGAGGAGCCCTAGAATTATAATCAAGCATAGTATTGCGGTTCTGGACACAAACTCAGGAGCCAGACTGCCTGGCCTTGAGTCCATGCTCCATCTCTTTCTGTGTGACTCTGGGCAATTTACCTAACCTGTCTGGGCTTCCGTTTCCTCATCTGTAAGGTGGAGCTATTGATAGTACCTACCTCATAGGGTTAATATGAGGATTAAAAGAGTTAATGTGCATCAAGGACAGACAGTGCCTGGCATATTAGAAGAACTACATAAATGCTAACTATACCAAGTAAACAACAGCCCTGAATTCAAATAGTCTTCCACTTAAAGGCAATGTGACCCCGGACATGTTAACCTCTCCAGGCTTTCATTTCTTCTATAAAGTGAGGGAAGCCACCTCATATACTTTAGAGGTTTACACTGGGGAATCCTGAGAAAATACGAATGTACAACTGTTGTATACAATTACTAGATAAACTCCAGGACTGCCTTGCACCTTAGATTTCAGTGCCATGCAGAGAAAGGGCAGGCAAGTGGTCATGGAGAAACTTAACCTAAACTAAGCTGAAAGCCGTGTGCTAACAAACACTCAGTGGCCGTGGGTGTCTTGGGTGAGGGGTTGTTTCTGGAGGCAGGGGCTGTGCTGGGTGCAGAGTCGGAGCTCAGGCAATGTGGCTCCCACAACTGTGAATGCGTTGAGATCTCTGCCTGTCCCTGCATAACTGTGGATGGAGCACAGTCCCACCCTGGTGTCAGTGCATGCCTATCTCCTATCTTTGGGAGAGTTGGGAGCCCGTGTTGCCATGGTGATATGGAGGAGTTAATGGGATGGAACTCGTCACAGGGCTGATGGTGGGATGGCAGCGGTGACTGCACTGCGTTAAGATGCTAGAAACAAAAGGGTGAGCACCTTGGCCATGCAAGATTGTGACCAAACCTAGCTCGTGGGGGTCTCAGGTTCTGTCTTCCAGAGAGCAGGAGGGAGTCTTGGCTGCTGAAGGTCTTTCCTCCCACTGTCTCTGCATCCATGACCCCGGGTCCTACCCCTGATTCTTCAGAAAAGGGACCCGAGGAAGGACAAAGACAAGGACAGGAAAGAGATGTCAGGGAGCAGCCCCACAGGCTGGGCAGAGGGAGAAGGGGGCACCAATTAGAGATGGGAACCAAGGGGCAGGAGAGAAAAATGTGCCCCCATCCCTCTTGCCCCAGGCCTCAAGTGAAGACCCCAGACGACTGGGTCTTACGGGTGACCAGGGGCTTCTATGTCCCTTCTCCTATCACTTTTGTTTCTCCAAAAACCTTGAAAGTAACAAAAGCAAGGTTTATTATCCCCATTTTCCTGACAAGCAAACTGAGACTCAGTGAGGTGGGAGCCCTCCCCAAGGTCAGTGACAGAGTTAGGATCAGCCTTCTACCTGTAGGTCCCATGTCCTTTTTCCTAAAATCCTGAGACTGGCAGGACTTTGGGGTTGGGAGTGGGCAGAGCCTCCACTGCTCTCACTCCAGGCCTTCGGGTCTTTGTGCAGAAGCCCAGGCCCCTTCTTCAGCATTGAACTCAGGTCTCTGTGTGCCAGAAGCCAACCAGGTGAGAGCAGTTGCTCCATCAGCCTGTTCAGCTCCTCCCCACGAACTGGGCCCTGCAGAACTGACAAGGGCTTGGTGGAGAAAAGCGGGACTGAGCATCAGGGGAGGGCCAGCCTGGCCCACTTCCTTCCCCACCACGTGCCCCCCGTGTGACCTTGGATCAGCTTCTACCTCTGAGCCTCAGCATCCTCATCTGTCAAATGGGACAAACAGGACTTGCTTTCCCACCTCACAGGTTGGCTGTGGATGTTGAAACACCTAGTAAGTTGGGTACTACAACTGTGAAGAGGCACGAGCTGGGAGGCTGGTAGGTGTGGAGTTGGCCTGGTGCCACTGTTCCTCCTGAAACCCTCAGGAGAAAGCCTGAGTTCCCAGCCTGGCCCTGCCCTCCTGAGACACTTCCTGATGCAGCACAGCCCTCATCCTGCCCTCCACTTTACCATTTCCCAAGTTCCCAAGACTCTTGGATACATTTAGGTCTTTGCTCTGGTTGGTTCTCCCACCGTACCTCCCCCAGCCTGTCAGTGCGGACTCCCGCTAGAATGCTTCTCGGACTGCAGGACCTGTGCCTCCTCTGTGACCCGCTGTATGGTAAAATCATCGCCAGGACCATTTCCCTATTTGCAGCCCCTCTCCTTGCTCAGACTAAGCATCTGAAGGACCTGGTCCAGTGAGTGTTTGCTGACAGCCCTATGGGTATGGACTGCATGGCTGTCTTCACTGCACAGATGTGGAGATAGGGGCTCAAGTGAGGCAAGTGACTCACTCAGGTGCTCCTGTGGGCTAGAGGCAGACGTCTTCATCTCTGGTTACTGGTTCAGTGCAGTGCCATCTCCCTTATTCAGCTGGGTCCCACTCTTGAGGTCAGGTAAGTTGCTGGGAATGCACATATGTGAATCACAGTTCATTTAGTTGCAGATAATAGACATAACTTTAGTTGTTTAAGGAAAAAAAGGAATTTAAGAAAGGGGATTAGGTGCTTACAGAATCATAGAGGGGTGAGAGAAGCAGGGTCTCAGCTAGGTCTCCAAAAATGACACACAGAACAACACTGCAGAATTGGCTGGCCAGAGGAGCCCCCGCCTCTGCCACAATCAGGGAAGTAGGGAATCCAGAAGCAGTCACCAGCGAGATTCACAACAGTAAAACAATGATGCCCAGGGCTCTGCTTCTTGACCTACTGGAACTTCTGCAGATACCTCTGCACAAGCCGAAGGAGCAAAGCAGAGGCAGCGCAGCTCCTGCCTCACCTTCACCTCCGAAGGCACTTACTCAAGTGCGTCTGATTGGCTGGACCCAAATCACATTTTACCTGCCAGGGCATCTGAGAAATGTACTTTTGGGTCTTCTTGACTCTATGGTACAGGACAGCCCACTGGAAGGAGGGTGGAAAGGATACTGAGTGCCAAGCCACCACATCTACCATGCAGCCATGAGGCTGATCCAGGCCAACAGTCCAGGGACCGAATTGGACCAGCAGGATTGTTTACCCAGGGGAGAACCTGTCCTTAGCCAAAGGTTCCTGCAGTGCCACATTTTAAGAAAAGGAGCATTGCACTTCCTGTGACTACAGACAGATTTCTATCTGTAACTGGTGAGTGACCTTGGACAGCTCCCTGCATACACACATGGACACATTACATGCAACTTTCTGTGGGGCAAGCTTAACGGACTGATGGGGAGGAGCCTCTACAGCTTAATCTCTGCCTGAGTCTGTGTATTAGAATTGTTAAGATCTTGGTCTCTGGGGTCAGGCCCTTGCCATCCAAATGGGTCACTGTTCTGTGAGCTTGCTTTATTCTGCCGCCATGTGCTGAAAGCCAGCAGCCAGGAGTGATTCAGAGCATGGGCATGGACCCACACCTGACTCAGCTGAGCATGAGCTCTTTCTGCTCTGCCAGAGCTACTTCAAAGCTGGAGCTGGCTCCTGCCTTCTGGGCTGGGTTTCCCTGTGCCCTCTGCTTGACTAAGATGAGGTTACACTCAGGGAGGTGAGGTGATGAATGTGTCCCTGCTGTGGGGCCATAGGTGAGATCTTCTGCCACATAGGATCCATGTATCCATGGACAGCTGTTGACCCCTCTAAGCCTCAGTGCTCTCATCACTAAAGTTGCTTTCCTATCAGTGCCACCTCGAGGGTTAAAATGAGGATGAACGGAAACACCATGCACATCAAGCACTCAGCATGGTGCCCAGCACTCAATACGGGCTCAAAAACAATTGCTTTGTTGTCGTCATTGACTTTGCTTCAAACCAGTATCCCTACTGACGAGTCGTGACCAGATGTCATCATTCCTTTGCCTCTGCTTGTGAAGGTCACTGCAGGGGCTGCCCCAGAGCCCACTGAACCCAATTGTGTTAACCATTTGGTGGCTGACAAGGAGCTGGTCTTGGGTTCTGAAGAAAGGAATGGGTGAGTGAGAAAACTGGACCAGAGCTTCTTGGTCCCGGCTGCGCATTGAAAAATACTGATGCCAGCTCCACTGGCAGAGATCAGATGTAATTGGTCCCGGCTGGGGCCTGGGCATCATGATCTATCTATTATCTATCTATCTATCTATCTATCTGTCATCTATCTATCATCTGTCTATCTATCTATCTATCTATCTATCTATCTATCTATCTATCTATCTGTCTATCATCTATCATCTATCTATTATCTATCTATCATCTATCTATCTATCATCTATCTATCTATCTATTATCTATCTATCATCTATCTATCTATCTGTCTATCATCTATCATCTATCTATCTGTTATCTATCTATCTATCTATCTATTATCTATCTATCATCTATCTATCATCTATCTATGTATCATCTATCTATCTATCATCTATCTATCTATATGTCATCTATCATCTATCTATCTATCATCTATCTATCATCTATCATCTATTATCTATCTATCTATCTATCATCTATCATCTATCTATCTATCTATCATCTATCTATCTATCTATCTATCTATCTATCTATCTATCTATCTCTATCTATCTATCTATCTCCTGATGATGCTCATGGGGAGCTTTGACTGAGACACACTGAATCAGGGTCTCTGCTTTGATTTGACTGGGTTAGGACAGAATAGTGATGACCCTTACATCTTACCGGTGTATATTCTTGGTCCTCTGAATCCTTGCAGGGTAGGAATTAAGGTCCCTTCTTTATGAAGGGGGAAAGTGAAGCTTGTGGAGTTTGGGTGACCTTGATTCACCAGCCTGGAAGGGCAATGAGGAGACATTGTGGTCTTGCTATGTGAAAATCCCCCAGAAGAATTACTATCAATAGGGAATCTTTCTCTAGGCCCCTGTAGCTTCAGGAGCTGAGGGTTTGGACTGTCTGGTGGGGATCAGGTTGCCTGTTCTGTCTTCCTCTGATTCCAGCCAGCCTTCATCTTCTGCTGCTGGGGACGCGGAAGGGGCCCTGCCATTCTTTGAGACAGGCTTCAGTTTGTCCGCAGCCAGATAAAGAGAAGCCTGGCAGGAAGAGGAAGGAATTCCTGCTTGGAACAAAATATGGTTCTTCCAGGGGACGTATCTATGTGGTGGCTTCTTTTTTAAATTATTATTATTATGCTTTAAGTTCTGGGGTACATGTGCAGAACATGCAGTTTTGTTTCATAGGTATACACGTGCCATGGTGGTTTGCTGCACCCGTCAACCAGTCACCTACATTAGGTATTTCTCCTAATGCCATCTCTCCACTAGTCCCCCAACCCCCCAACAGGCCCCAGTGTGTGATGCTCCCCTCCCTGTGTCCATATGATCTCATTGTTCAACTCCCACTTGTGAGTGAGAACATGCAGTGTTTGGTTTTCTGTTCTTGCAATAGTTTGCTGAGAATGATGGTTTCCAGCTGCATCCATGTCCCTACAAAGGACACAAACTCATCCTTTTTTATGGCTGCATAGTATTCCATGGTGTATATGTGCCACATTTTCTTAATCCAGTCTATCACTGATGGGCATTTGGGTTGGTTCCAAGTCTTTGCTATTGTGAATAGTTCCGCAATAAACATATGTGTGCATGTGTCTTTATAGTAGAATGATTTATAATCCTTTGGGTATATACCCAGTAATGGGATGGCTGGGTCAAATGGTATTTC
This sequence comes from Theropithecus gelada, assembly GCF_003255815.1. Lineage (NCBI taxonomy): Eukaryota > Metazoa > Chordata > Mammalia > Primates > Cercopithecidae > Theropithecus > Theropithecus gelada. The sequence continues at coordinate 45,409,309 of NC_037683.1, read as the reverse complement.
CAGTTCTAGATCCTTGAGGAATCGCCACACTGTCTTCCACAATGGTTGAACTAATTTACACTCCCACTAACAGTGTAAAAGCATTCCTATTTTTCCATATCCTCTCCAGCATCTGTTGTTTCCTGACTTTTTAATCATCACCATTCTACTGGCATGAGATGGTATCTTCTCGAACCCAGCATGCCCTGAGAGCAGGTTGTCACATGGGGTGGCCAGACGATCAGCTGCTCCATCTTCCCAGTGAGGTTTCACCTCTCACCCTATGCCGAGGGCACATTCATCACACTGAGTGCCTGAAACATTGAAAGAGATGGGATTATAGATGGCACCAGGAGAAAAATGGAGCTCCAGCTCCTGAGTAAAATGAATTTATCTATTCCCAGACCCAGGTCAGACAACGTTGGCTGGAGGAAGTCATTTATCTCTTTGAGAGATGATTCCAGAAATTCAGTCGTGGATGTGTCAGTTCCATGCTTTCTGACTTAAGGGTGAGATAGGAAGAACGGAAGTGCCTTCTGCCACTGGAAGACAGTGGGAGGCCCCATGGTGACCAACCGCGCTGCCTGACAGCGGGGTCCAGGCCTCAGGTTCTAATTACTACAGCTTTTTCTGAATTGGAGCCTGTGTTGTTCCTCTTCACTTCCTTTTGATTATCTCGGGGCAATTTTGAGAGAGCCAGGGACGAATTAAGCAGAGCTGGTGTGCACATTATTATGGCCTCTCTCTGGGCTTAAATGGCTCTCTCGAAAATAGTTCTTTTTATTTATCCTCTCATCTCCTCTCCTTAAATTGTAGCCCAGCCCTAAAGGCGTGGATTGATTGTGCATATCCTTTGCTTTGTAATGAGCCTGTTTATCACTTCTGTGGATCTGGAAATAGGAGAGGACATGGGGCCGCTGGGGACTGCCTACTCCCACCAACCTCTCCTGCCCACTTAGACCAAAGGCAGCTCTGCCTTCAACCCTTTAATTTTTAAAGAAGCCACTTGCACTTTGCATTAGGAATTGGTGGGTGCAAGGTTATATGATGAGTAACTAGAGTTTTTGTTTATTTCCTTATGAGTAGATGGATCTTGGCCCAGGACAGCTGCTGTTAAAGGTCCCTTTAGATGAGAGAAGCCACACTCATTCACTTCCTGGACCCAGGTTGGTGGTGGAGTCATAAAAGTGGCCCTGGTCCCGGAAGAGGAGGCCGTGCCCAGATGCACTATCATCAGCCAGGGGCCTCGAGATTCTGTGCCAGGACAGTGATCCTCAGCCTGATTTCTGATTCTGATTCAGGGAGTTAATGGCAAAGCTGAGACCGGAGGCTGGGCCACTGCACCTTCTACAACATCCCTCCAGTCTCTCCTTGATCTTGACTTTGTTAACATTTTAACTCTTTCATAACTGTTTGGGCAGGATCAGAGAGACAGAGCCCACGCTGTGTGCCTGGGCTTGTGCCTTTTGCAGATACGGGTGGTCCTGCAGGCAACATGCTCTTCTCAGGGCACTTTGAGTGGACTTCAGGTCAGAGGGAACAACGCTGGCTAACGGGGCTGTAACACTCTTCTAGGCCCTGGACCAGATGCTTCATGTGCATTAACTCACTGGATCCTCACAACAGCTCTGTGACACTCCCCTATTAGCATCCCCACTGTGCAAATGAAAACGCCGAGGCACAGAGAGGTTATGTAACTTGCCCATGGTCACACAGTTAGTGAGTGGTGAAGCCAGGATCAAACCCAGGCAGTTTGGCACCTCCGCCTGAGCTCTTCCCATCACTCCAGAGAGCCTGTGCCAGGTCTTGGGAAACAGACAGGGAATTGTCTGTTGATGTTTCCCGGGTGCCCTGCTGCCACTGCCCTGGCTCAGCCCATGTCTCTCCCACCCGACTGCATTCCAGCCTCTCCACTGAGTACCATGGCTGTAGTGTAGCCCATTCAACTACCCGCTACTCCTGCCTGCAGGACCATGCTAACACAGAGAGCCTCCTGACACGACACTCCCGTTGTTCCTCCCCAGCCCTCTTTAATGGCTCCCAGTTGTCTGATTTCTGGGTGTTCCCAACCCATCTAGTCTGATCTCCCACCACACCTTTCATGGGTCCTGACAGCCAAACAAGGATTTACCAACTTGTTCATACAACATTTTTTTCCACCTTCCAGCCTTTATCCAAGCTGTTCTTCCTGCCTGGAATGCCTGTTCTCACCTACCCATGGTTGTTTCATGGCTGCTTCCCAGGCCCTGCGCTTGGCAGGTACTCACCAACTGGATACTATGTGTCCATGGTGCTTTGTTGCAGAGGAAGTTTTATTTTTTCTCTTTTTGGATCCTAAAAAGAATACAAGTTCACATTAGAAAATCTGGAAAATTGAGACAATCTTTCAGAGAAAAATTAAAGATAGCCTGAAATCCTACATCCACTGCCAATATTTTGGTATATATCTTTTCAATCTTTCTTTTCATTTTTAATATTATGAAATATTTCAAACACAGAAAGAATGGAGAATAATATAACATTCTCTGGTGCATCCACCTTTTCTTTTATCAACCCAGTAGTTTTTCTATGTATATTAGCAAATTTAGTTATTTAGTTTGTTTGTTTTCCTTGAGACAGGGTCTTGCTCTGTCACCCAGGCTGGAGTGCAGTGGCTCGATCATGGCTCACTGCAGCCTCAATCTCTTGGGCTCAAGCAATCCTCCCACCTCAGCCTCTGGAGTAGCTGTGACTACAGGTGTGCACCACCACGCCTAGCTGCAAATTTAGTTTTAAACCTTTTGGGATAATGATCTACAAATTATCCACACCGTTTTGAAAGCTGATTGTCCCCTGGTCCCTTCCCCATGTGATAAATCACAAATACTTTTCAATGACTAAAGAGTATTCTCTGAAAAAATATACAGTAGCTTAGTCAGTTAACCAGTTCCTAATTTTGAACATTTATAATTATTATAAGCAATACTGCACATCCCTGACTATTTACTAAGAATATATTCAGAGAAGTAGAATTATGGGGTCAAATCATAGAAACATTTTGATACATTCTGTTAAATTGGCTTTTCAAATAATTTTACTGATTTCCATTTCCATAAGCAGCATATGAGAATATCAATATTGATTCATCTTAGTGAGCGCTGGGCATTATCACATTTGTAACATATCGTCTCTTATGAATGAATGAAGGAATGAATGACAAGAGCCTTTCCTGGGAGGGATAATGTCTCCTTGAGATGCTGCTGTCACACTGCCACTCTCCTTGTGACCAGCTCAGATCCCCTGCCTGTGCAAATGTGCGTGTTGCTCAGGAGGGAAGGTGGGGAGGTGAGGGTAGGGGGCTGACTTCCAGGATATTTCAGTATGGCTTTTAGACCTCAGCCAAGTCTGTGAAGTGACCGTGCAGCCAAAGTAATCACCCTTCCTTGGGCCGGGTTAATGTGCTCCTCCCTTGCTGCTTGGATCAATACTGTACTTACTGCAGATTAGCTAAATGAGCCAGCGCAGCTGGGAATGAGCTTCTAGAGACAATTACTATGGAAAATGCAGCCATATTTTAGTGGGCACCGCATGCATGAGGCTCTTTGCAAATATCAATATATATTTGCTTGCTTGACAAAAATAGATCAAACCTAAGTCCGGAGATTAATCCAAATGATCAGAGTGTACATGCTTGTTGTACAAAGTGTGGCGGAACCCGACCTTTTCCATGGTGGCTATTGTTCGGATTGTGCTGGAAGTGACCCAAAATGGGCTAGTGGTTGGCCCATGAGATTGTCTGCAAGTTTATTGCAGGTACAAATAGTAATGAGGCTGCTTATGGTGATAATCATTTATCTCACTTGATCTTCACCACAACCTTGCAATGCTCACTAAACGTTTATTTAATAAATTCATTCATTCGCTTAACAAATAGTGACTGAGTAGCCTTTGTGTACAGGGCCGTGTTCTAGGTGCTGGAAGAAGTAGGGCCCTTTTCAGTGGAACTTGCAGCCTGGTAGGACGAGAGTGATCATAAACAAGGAAGCCATGCGCGTGGAAAAGTAATCACGCACTGAGGCAAGTGCTGCAAAGAAAGACAGTGCCATGTAAAGAAAATATATAGGGTGGCAGTGCTTAATTTCAAAAGGGGGGTTGGAGAAGGCTTCTCCCAGGGGGCGACATTGAGGTTGAGATTTGATGGATGAGAAGGAGTGAGCTAGGACAAGAGAAGAAGAGAGACAGTGTTCTTGGCGGAGGGACCTTCTTGTGCAGAGGGAGTGAGCTGGCAACCAGACCAGCAGTTCCAAGGAACAGAGAGGCTGCCATGCAGTGCTGGAGCGGGATGAACAAGGCAAGCACAGGCAAGAACAGCACGCCATCCAGTGGGAGAAGCAGACAGCGGCCAGGCCACACAGAGCCCTGCAGGGCACGGTAAGCACTTTGGATTTTCTTTTAAGGGAGACGGGAAGCAGTCAAAGGACTTTACACAGGGAAGGGATATGATCCAATTTACATTTCCAAAAGGTCACTCTAGGTCCTGGGTACAGAATGAGGAATATTCTATATCCATTTTGATAGCTGGTTCCGGAAAAATAATAATTATAAGTAGACAGGCTGGCAAGGTGGGAGGAAACTTGGGTAGTTCCTCCGAAAGGCTCTTTGGGAGGTGAGGATCTGCCATGGCTGCGGGCTCTGGTTCTGAATGTTGTCTGATTTCACATCCCATCTCACCGTTTCTCTTTCCCTTGGGAGGGCTTGCCACTGGCAGATTCTTAGCCCAGTAAAAAGGAGAGGCAGAGGATGGAGAGGAGAGAGCTGAGGATCTTTGATGTCGACCCCACCATTCCAGCCCTGGCTGTTCTGGGGTGCTAGCTTTGATCCCAAAGAACAGCATGGAGCCCCTCCTCACTGCATGCAGGGACCCCTCTGGCACAGTGGGTAGGTACCCTGAAGAGAGCTTCTCCTCACCCAGTCACTGGTCTGCAGGTGGCCAGGGCTCAGAGAGCAGGGGACCTGAAGATTGGGTGGCTGGTCAGCAAGGTGTCTGGCCCCCTGGACATTTAGACTGTGCCTGGGTTTTTCCGATTGCTCCCCAACACTCCTCTAGCCACAATTCATTTCCTGTCCTTGGGCTCAGTAACCTCCTCCTTGCTTTTCCCCCTGCAGTCTTCTTGGTTCTCATCCATACCTTCCTTACTCCTTTACACAAGTATAATCTAAAAAAAAAACAGCTGCTTTTTGTGTATGTTTGAAGACATGTGACCCCCCTAGGAAAGAAGTTTGGGGTGTAGGGAATGAAAGGAGCACGATAGGAAAGATTCCCATTCTCTTCAGTCTTTGAAAAGTATAACATTCAGTATGTGCTTAAATGTTCAAAGAGTCAGCACTAAACAACCAGGAATAGAATGTGTAGCTTCCAAACTACTGGGGAAAGAGACTGCAGGAAGCATAACCCAACAGATGGCTGGGTGACTTCTAAGACAGAAGCGGCAGAGGGAGGAAAAGCAGGACACAGGAGTTGAATTCCCTTCCATAAACAGGTTGAACATTCTTCTCTGCCCACAGGAAACCTGGGCTGTGTTCTCTCAGGAGGCGTGTGGAGGGAGAGGCATGGCCCGCATCCCCAATGCCTGTGGGTGCCAGCCGATGACTTACACGTCTGCCTTCCCTCAGTTGTAAGTTCCCCGGGGGCAAGGCCAGACCTGGTTCATCCCTCTATGTCCCCGGAACAGGGAGGTTCCGTTGCTGAAGAAGAATAAGAGCACATGTTATTACCCAACGCAAGCTCTGCCCATTCTTTCCGCTAATGCCATCTTATGAAAGGGGTGAATTCAGATCCTACTCTGAAGGCAAAGAAATGGGGCAAAGTGGACCGTGAAGCTCAGGGACCCACATGAATGTGAACCACGGATGAGACCAGCAGACAGAAAGCTCTGAGTGTCTGGGGATGGGAAGCTTTCTTATTCCACTGGCTTCTCTCACCATTTCTTCTTCTTTGTCCTCCTCTGCTTCCTCCTCCCTCTTTTGACTTCAGCTGGCAGAGCTGCTTGAAACGAAGCCGTTCCCTGAAAGGCACACGTGAATTTCCCCTGCAGAAAATTCAAACAGACACACTTGAGGATTTCCACTAAATTCTCTCTGGCCCCCAGATCACTGGGGAAGCGTGTGAGACCTGTGCCATCCGAGAACTGTGGCGACAATGGTAGTTAACGTCCGTCATCTGCAGGCCCCTTCAGGATGAGGAGCATGCAGAGATGACTCACGCCCACACCGGTGACCTCCAACACACCAGGGAAGGCAGGAAAAGGCTGTGTGCCAGGATCTTGTTCTGGGCTAGAAAAGTACGCCTGTTCATTACCCGACCTTTGCTAAGTACACCAACTAATGGAGCGAGAGACATGAAAGATCTTCACAGGCCATGTGGAAATGTAATTCAAACCCAGCCCGAGGAGGTCACAGTACGTGAGATTAATTTTCATCCTGCCTTTCCTTACAATGCTAACCTTTGCCTTACAAAAAAGTTGTTTAAAAAGAGATAAGTCAGTGTCTATTTGGCATTTGAAGGAGTTTTAATCCTAGCAACCCTGTTAGAAGTGTTTCCGTTTCCTTAGGATTCAGTTCGGGAAACTGTGTATTGATTCTTTACATCAGAAATAATTGTTCTGGGTTTGAAATCTATCAAGTATTGGAAATTCAAATTAAGCTATTTGTGAAGTTCTGTTTAATGAGGGTTATCAAGTCATTTATTAGTGGCATCTGTCGGCCTCCTGGTCCCCTCTGCTATTCCTACAGGCCCAGGGTCTCCCATTATATGCCCCATGATGCAGCCGGATGGGCCCCCTCTCTGGTCTGGGCATCTCTGCCTCCATACATGGTGGGCAGTCCCACCCTCCCCCACTGCCCTGGGAGCTGTTCCATCCCAGCCCCTCCATGTCTTATCTTTCTCTTCCACTTTCTGTTTTCTCTCCTGTCCTCTCTTCCCATCACCCCATTGCTTCTGTTTTCTGTCTCCCCTCCCAACCTCCTGCCTCTTTCTCCTTTGTCATACATTCACCCTGTCTCTCATCAACACTAAGGCCAGGCCGTGTCACCAAACTGCCTCCCATCAGAGGCCTCTGAAATTCTCCAAATCCTCCTTCAACATGTTGCATCCTGACAGTATGGGATCCTGAATTTTAAACATTTACCACCCATTATTTATCAATCGCACTTTTATCTTTTGGCCTGAAACGGGCTGCCTCCAGAGCCTGGGGGTTGGGAGCTGATGGCGAGTTCCCTGTGTCTCTTCTCCAGCCCACTGGGTTTTACAGAATGCAATTTTGTGTTCTTGCACAAAATCATGGTGCTCCAGCCTGAAAAAGTCTACTCATCAGGAAATCTCCCTCCCCTTTGAGCACTAGAACTGTCTTTTTGTGGGACTTGGTCAGCCCCGAGATTTCTTATAGGAGATAAAGGGCCAGATTGGGGAGATGCTTGGAGAGAAATGGTTGACAGGGCCTGGAGAGCACACAGTGGAGGGAGACATCGACGAGGTCTCCTCCTCACCGTCTTTCCTCCTTCCGTCTCTCCCAGTCAATCCCCAAGCCTTGGTTGATGCCCAGTTCCCTAAGGTCACACACGAACTTCTCGTATGTTTGTTGTCATTCCTCTTTCCTTTAATTCTCTCTGCTTCAAACTTGGGAGAGAGATTTTCTCTGATGAATTTTTCAGGAAACTCCCTTCAGGCTCCCTGCTGCCCCTTCCAGCCACTTTCTGCTTTGGGATCCCCGAGGACCATCCAGAGAGCCCATGTGTCATTTTTAAGAAACTTTGTTACAAGGCAAGAATTAAAGGACATCCTCAAATGGTAGTGCACCCAGGGGAGGGTGGGATGACGAAGAGCCCGAGACATACGCTGTACAGCAAGGTCCGCAGAGCTGGGATGCCCACGGGGTGGGGTGGGGTGGTGGCTCACACCTGTAATCCCAGCACTTTGGGAGGCTGAGGTGGGTGCATCACTTGTCGTCAGGAGTTTGAGACCCACCTGTGCAACACAGTGAGACCCAATCTGTACAAAATGTACAAAAATTAGCCAGATGTGGTGGTGGGTGCCTGTGGTCCCAGCTACTTGGGAGGCTGAGGCTGGAGGATCACTTGAATCTGGGAGGTGGAGGATGCAGAGCCATGGTCACGCCACTGTACTCCAGCCTGAGTGACAGAGTGAGAGCCTGTCTCAAAAAAAAAAAAAAAATCAAAAACCAAAACCAAAATAAAACCCCTGAACCCCCAAAACAGAAGCAAAAATGAGTATCTATTGACTCCATCACTGATGTTGGACCCGTGAGTTCTAGGGCCTTACCAGCATCATCAGGACGCCCCAGTCTCTTGAGAGACAGTATTGTCTAGTAGTCAGCACTGCCTGGACTTGGAGCCTGGCCCCACCTCTTACGAGCTCTGTGACCTTGGGTGAGCGACTTAACATCTTTGTGCCTCAGTTTTCTGGCTTAGAAAACGGGGATAAAAGTAGCATCACTTTCTAGGGCTACTGTGGCTATTAGGTGAGTGAATATTTGTAATGTTCTTAAATTAGTGTGGTGCACACAGCAGGTACTAGCTGAGTGTAAGCAACTGGACATGTTTCCTAGGCCTCCATAACAAAGTGCCATGAACTGGGGGGCTTGGAACAACAGAATGTATTGTCTCATACAGTTCTGGAGCTGGAAGTCTGAAATCAAGGTGCTGGCAGGGCCACGCTCCCTCTGGAATTTGTAGGGATCGATCCTTGCCTCCTACTGACTTCTGGTGGTTTGCCGGAATTCTTTGGCATGCTTGATGTACAGGTGCACCATGCAATCTCTGTCTTTACGTGGTATTTTCCTTGTGTCTCCACCCCATCTTCCCGTGTCTGTCTCTGTGTCCAAGTTTCTCGGTTTTATAATGAAGGCAGTCATGTTGGATTAGGGATTACTCTAATGACCTCATTTTAACTTAATTATGTCTATAAAGATCCAATTTCCAGGTACTGAGGATTGGGACTTCAACATCTCTTCTTCTCTCTCTCTTTTTCTTTGTCCTCTTTCTTTACTTTTCTCTTCATTGGCTTTCGTTTAATAGCAGATTTGCCCTAGGCTTTGGTAAAGATGTTCATTGCAGTTCTGGGCTTATTATAGTCTACCATCTTAGCAGCCTACCATCTTTTCTAAGAGTTTCAGTGAAAGCCCCTGACTGTCTTTCGTTGGCTCAGCTTGGATCGTGTGTCCACTCTGGAGCCTGTTCCTGTGTCCATGGTGCTCCCATTGGCCATCCCTGGAGCAGGTGCTGGGGTCAGTCCCACTCAAGCCATGTTGATTGTGAGTGGAGTTGAGGTGGTTGCCTGGAATAAAAACTCAGGTCTTGCTTCCTGGAGAAGGAGTGCTGGCAGGCAATAGAACTAGATGAGCTCTGAAGCCTTGAAAGAACGTGGCCACGAGTCCTGCAGAGTTGTCTTCAATTCTGTTAATGCGATCATCTGAAATGGGATTGAATTTATTGGGGGAGATATTCAGAGAGCTAGAGAAGACCAAGGGGAAGAAGGACAAGAGGTAGATTTGAGTTCAGTGTGAGGAAATACTTTGTAGGCACAGAGCAGCCAACAAAGAAGGGGCTTTGCCTTGGGAGGTGGTCCACATCCTCCTCCTGGAGGCAGGCAAGAGCAGCCATCTAGTTTACTGAGAATTCTGTAAAGGCAATTCACACAGTGGAAAAGGAGTGGACTAAATCAGTGGCTTTCAAACATTTATTACTGTGACCCACAGAAATGGATTTATATTGTAAACCAACACACACACACACATACACACACACACACACACACACACACCCCTGAAACAAAAGTTTCACGAAGCAATTTACCTTTACTATAAGTGATGTTCTCTGAAATAGTCCTTTCTCTTCTATTTCATTTCAAAGACACTCACAGCTCAGTAAATTGATTTCCCAGCCTGGTGTTTAGAAACCTGGACTAGATGACCTCTGAGGTCCCTGCAGCTCAGTGACTCTGGGGTTCTATGACAGGTACCAGTGGGCCAAAAGGGAGGAAATGTGGTTTGGTATCACCAAATATCACTTGCACAGTTGGTGATGACACTGGACTGGAGCCAGCTCTCTGGACCCTGCAGCCCAACTTCTGATGTTACTTCTCTGCCATCTTCGATGACTGCCCTGTCTGCCTGTAAAGTAGAGTATTTGTAACCATATTAGTCCTTTCCACGGATAACTTTATGGGTTCCCCATTTGTCTGATAAAGGTAAAAGGTTTGATGTTTTCATCTGCTGTCCTCATTAACCGTCCCAGGAGTCCTTCCCAGTGTCCAGAGAAGATGCTCAGTACCTGCTTGAAGAATGGAGAGATGGATCAATGGGTGGATGACTGAAAGGATGGATTTCGCAACATTGAATCTAATTCATTTATTCAACATATATCTAATGAGCACCTATTATGTGTCACGCACTATTCTAGTTACTGGGGACACCACATTGAACAAAAGACAAAGATTCCTGCCCTCATGGAGCTTACACCTACTGGGGGAGACAATGAACAAAGCACAGTATATGCATCTGGTGGTGATGGCTAAGAAGAAAACTAAATAGGGAAGGGGATAGAAGTGTTAGGGCTATTGCAGTTGTAGATGGGATGGCCAAGGAAGGCCTCCCTGAGAAGTTGATATCTGAGTAAAGACATGAAAGAGATGAGGCGTGAGCCATGTGCAGACATGTGGGGAGAGCTCCCAGGCAGAGGGGGAGCACAGGCAAAGGCCCTGAGGCTGGAGCATGCCTGTCACACTAAGGAACAGCAATGAGGCCAGTGTGGCTGGAGCAGAGCAAGTAGGGGGCGGGGGGAGTGGTGGAAGCCGAGGTGAGAGAGGGGAAAGAGGGACAGGCCATGTGGGGTCTTTGTCACAGGTTTCATTCCCCAGGAAGTAGACTCTGAGATGAAGATTAGTGGGCAGAAGGTTTATTAGGGAGTTCTCTTGGGATCAACACCTATGGAAGGGAAGGGAAGGTGCAAGGGAAAGAAAAAGGAAAGGAGAAGGAAGGGAAACAGACAAGGCAGAGGAGGAAGCTGAGCTGTGATACAGTCTCAAGGGGGGCCTCAGCCAACCCCGCACGGAGGTCTGAAGACAGGCTTACCTTCCACAGGTGTCCTAAGTTGGGGTGAGATGGCTAGGCCTTATACTCCTGTGTTGATCAGGCACTGGGTGCAGGTTGCCTGGAAGAGGGGGCGTGACTTTTAGTTGAGGCAGTGCCTGAGGAGATGATGGCTGTGGGCTGGTGGTTGGTGCCACTCCCAACATCTGGGGGGATAAGTTCTATATCCCTGAAGAGGAGTCTAAAGGGTATGTCGTGGCATCCAGCATAGCCTTGTAGACCAATATGAGTGCCCTGTTGCTACTCTGAGTGACACGGGAAGACACTGGGGGTCTTGAGAAGAGTGGCATAACTGGACTGATACTTTCACAGACTCACCCAGGTTGCTGTGAGCCAGTGGCACATGATGCAGATGAGAGAGGGTGGGGGATGGACCAGGGTGGAGGCAGGGGAGGTGTGAGAAGTGGTCAGACTTTGGACTTACCTTGAAAAACGCAGAGCTCATGGGACTTGCTGACAGATCTGATGTGGGGTTTGGTTGAAATAGAGGAAGTAAGAATGATTCTGAGGAATTCAGTGCGAGCAATTCAAAGGACAGAGTTGTGGTTAGCTGGGATGAGGAAGCCTAGGTATAGAGGAGGTTGGGGGAGAAGATCAGGTGCTAAGTTTGGGATGCCCATTAGCCATTCAAGGAGGCATGGCCCATTGACTTGGACACCCAGGCCTGGAGTGCAGGGCAGAAATACGAGCTGGATGCACTGGTTTAGGAATAGTTAGCATCTAGATTCTCCACTGGTGGAGGGTGTGTGTGTGTACACATGCGCTCACTTGTGGGAAGGATATGGGGGAATGGTTGGGATAACCTGTGTGTGGCTGACTTAGACATGGGGCTGCCCTTTCCTGGGCTGTTCTAGGCTTGGACCTATGGTCTCTCTAAGAAGTCTTAGGTCAGACTCTGAAGGAACATCGTAGGGGCTGCCCACACCCACCGCGTGCTGAAGTGGTCTGAACTCTGATGGGCCGCTGTCCTTGAATTGCAGGACTGAGTGTGGGGTCTCACATCAGGGCAGGGGTTGAGCAGATGCCTCTAAGGTCCTTCCCCACTGTGATTCAGGGACTTTCTGTGGCTCTTCTCCCTGAGGGCTTTTCTCTCATCACTGCTCTGCCTTCACACTGCCTTTGTCCCTTCTTGTGCCACTCTGGAGTTTGTTCCACTCCAGAGCCACTTCCCCCTGGAGAGGTTGCTGGCATTTCCCTCACTTTATTCTCAGTCTCTTCAAACTTCCCAAAGATATTAGTAGTGTGCAACCTGAGGAGGAGAGGGGCGTTGACAAAATGAATTCTGACAAAGATAATTGCGTGAATCCTTTGTAGCTCAGCTCTGAACCTGGCTCTACACTGTCAGTTTTTATTTTATTCAAATGCTGGAGTCAAACGTCCCCCTAAAGGTGAGAGAGTAGTGGGAGATGAGGAGAAGGGGAACGAATGGGGCTACAGGCCAAAGGCAAGATCTAAGCCCTGTTGTGCGAGCCTCCTGGGGTCTGGGCTGCAGTGCCACGTCCCTGGGCTTTCTCTGGTCTTGGGATCTAGATAGTCTCTAGGATGGATAGACAGACGTGTGAAGGGCTTAAGGGACTACCACGTTGGCACTGCCTGCAAGGCTGGGAATCACAGCCTTAATGAACATTGAGTTTCTTGATGAAGCAGGCACAGTCTTGTCCCTCCTGGGTGAGGAGAGTGAGCCCCTGGCAGGAGGGGGTCACAGTGACCTTGCAGAACTGCATTGCAGCTGACTCTCCTCAGTGTTCCCTGCCATCACAGCTGACAGGGAACCACAGGGGGCCACCACTGCCCTCCAGGCATACTCTCACTAAAATTTCCCAGCGGCTGCTTGTGGGACTGCACCCTAACCCTCAGGCTTATGGTCTTTTTTTGGGTCAGGAACCAAGGGCTCCCAGGGTGCTTGGTGTGGATGTCTCCATGGATGGGCCATGTGGCTGAGCCTTTGCCCAGCCCCTTTGCTAAAATGACCTTTCTCAATATCCCAATTTCTACTCTGTGAAATCCAAGTCATCCATCAGCACCTTACTCTGGACCTCCCTTAGGATCCTTCTTAACACAGGCTGTAAGTAACTGCCACCAAACAATGACCACTGGCAATTGAGAGGAAACCTATTTATCATCCCTGATCCAGAAGACAGAACCAAAATTTAATCAACATTTAGTGTTTTTGTGTTATTGGTTTAGTTTACATGTTACCTATGCTGTAGGTATCAGAAGTTAATCTGGTCCCTATTACGACAGTTTTTCATATTTGGTGATGAACATTTGATAATTGTGCGTATTTTCTTTTTTTTTTAGATGGAGTTTTGCTCTTGTTGCCCAGGCTGGAGTGTAATGGTGTGATCTCAGCCCACCGCAACCTCTGCCTCCCAGGTTCAAGTGATTCTCTTGCCTCAGCCTCCCGAGTAGCTGGGATTACAGGCATGCCCCACCACGCTCTGCTAATTTTGTATTTTCAGTAGAGATGGGGTTTCTCTATGTTGGTCAGGCTGGTCTTGAACTCCCAACCTCAGGTGATCCACCCACCTCGGCATCCCAAAGTGCTGGGATTACAGGTGTGAGCCACCGTGCCCAGCCATGTGTAATTTTCTTAATTAGAAAAGCATAAGCTTAAAGAGCTGGCCAAGAATCCATCCTTTTGGAGGTCATGTTGAACTGCCCCTTAGCTGTTTAATGACATGAGAAAGTGCGTAGGGACAAATGCTTGCATTCCCTACATTAAAGGCCCAAAAAGCCACAAACAGTGATTATGTCCCATCAATCATTTCAGTGAGCAGATCTGTCAAACTAGGGAAACCCACCAGTTTCACTAGTGAAGAACTGGGGCTTCTTCTTACTTCTTTATCTGGGATGCCGCCCTTGCCCATCAGTACGTGAAATAACATCCCACAAAGCTAGGCTGGGAGGTGGGAGATGTTTATGTCAACGGACAGTGTCTGAGATGGCTTCTCGGAGAAGTGAGATTAGCTGTATCAGGAACGCAGAAAGTCCAGGTGCATCTCTCAGTGACTTCTCTCAGCCTCAGTGTCCTCCTTTACAAAAACAGAGAATTGTGCCCAGTCATACTGCAGAGCATTCCGTAGACTTGGTTTTGATGCCGTGGCTTTGTGTGAACACCTGTGGGGCTAGATGCATCAAAACCAAACATATGGTCTAAATATCAGGCAATCCAGCCGAACTGGTTAGGTGAGCAGGAGCCAGCTTCTGTCCCCAAGGACCTCACATGCTAGTAAGGGATGGGACCAGATGCACAGAACTGTCACACAAGGCAGAAAGTAGGAATGGCCAAATGGAGGTGCAGAGACTATCCCCTGGGAGTTGGGAGACAGCAAGCCTTGCTCTGGCTGGGGTGTGTGTCAATGTGTGTGTAGATCTGGGAAGGCCTAAGGAAGCAGCAGCACTGAGCAGAGCCCTGGAGCCAGGCTAAGATTTGGAAATGGAAGCAGAAGGGCACCCCTCTGTCCTTTACTTAGGCCTGGCACACGAGAGCTACCCCAAAATGCCTGCTAACCCACCCTTGAGTCTTTCTCTACACATCTAGTTTACTCATTTGGGGACCTCAGGCCATGACCAAACAGTGTTTAAAAAAATTAACCCTGGCCGGGCGTGGTGCTTCATGCCTGTAATCCCAGCACTTTGGAAGGCCGAGGCAGGCAGATCTCTTGAGGTCTGGAGTTCAAGACCAGCCTGGCCAACATGGCAAAACCTTATCTCTACTAAAAATATAAAAATTAGCCAGGCGTGGTGGCAGGCGCCTGTGATCCTAGCTATTTGGGAGCCTGCGCCGAGAAAATCGTTTGAACCTGGGAGGCGGAGGCTGCAGTGAGCCAAGATCATGCCACTGCACTCTAGTGTGGGCGACAGAGTTAGACTCCATCTCAAAACAAACAACAACAACAAAAACAAAAATTAACCCTGGAAGCAGAAAGGCAAAGACAAGCAAAATCCATTCATTTGGTCATAGCTCTTGTTTTGAGACTCTGAGAGCCTAGGCAGGAATCATTTCAAGGCAAGAAGCCCACTGGGAGCTCAGGTTTAAAAAAAGGGTAGGAGCTATGAAGGCACTGGGGGCTCCTGTGGCACCCAGTCACCAAAGGTACAGATAGGCCTCTTAGGAACTGGACTTTGGATATCTCCCCTTTCCACATTGCCACTGTCCATTACTGAGCGCCTGGTTTCTCATTTTGCTTCTGTCTGAGCTCCCATTTCATTCTACTGCTCTCAGATCTGGCTTTTCTGCTCATCATCTGCTTGCGCAAGGCCCATCAAGGCCTCCACAAAATGGTAGCTTCAGCCCTCAAACTTACAACGCCTTCCTACGCCATTCCCTGTGGCTCATTGGCCAGTGTCGGAGTGCCCTGATTCCAGATTTTCAGAGGAAACAGTCTGATGAGGTCGGCTTAGGTAGATTCTGCCTCTGACCCAATCAGCTGAGAGCAGGGGTGTGTCAGGCCCCACACACTGTAGAGCAGTCCCCTTCCAAGCTGCTTTTCCAAGAAAGGGTGGAGTGAAAATGATGGGCTTCTCCAGGAGGAAAGGTGTCCTTCTCCTGGGCTGTTGCATATAGTGTGGACACTCACGCTATCTGCCTTGAAGGACTTGATTACCCAGAGGAAGGGCATAGCAGCCTAGGCCTCTTCTTGCCATTGTCAATGGGATTAACATTAACATACCATGAACAGCTGAATACATGCAGGAACACTTGTCTTTGTCTAACAAAGTCTACATGGCGCCTTTTCTTTCTAGTGCTAATCAGGCAATCTTAAAGCATATTTTGTGTCTGTGTTGGAAGAAGGAATGACAGTAGGCATTACTCACTGCCCCCCGGCCTCCAGGCCAAGCCTTTAGTCATCATTATCAGCTGCCACAGGTTCCTGGGCTTAGAGCACTGAGCTCTAGGTGCTGACTGCCCCAACGGAGACATGGCCAGTGTCTGGACCTTGGAGTGTATGTTCCTATAGAAATAGATGTGAAATGGTGAGTTGGTTCCCACACCAGCCCACAAAGGCTATGTAATCAATTCTTTGTGGACCCTAATGGCCATTTAATACAAGCTTCTCTACATTCATGAGATGAAAAAAACAACTCTAGAAGCAAAACTTTTCTTAGAGCTAAAAGGGGACTCAGTAATCCCCTGTAATCATCCCTTTGATGGCAGGTCCAGGAGAGTAAGGAAGGTAATCAAAATCACACAGCTATTTAGTGGCTGGATTACAACTGAACTGACATAGTAGCTACACTACCAGTGAGGAAACAAAATTCTAAGTCTATGAAGCTGTATAAGAAATAGGTTGTTGGCCAGGCATAGGTGGCTCACACCTGTAATCCCAACACTTTGGGAGGCCGAGGCAGGAGGATCGCTTGAGCTCAGGAGTTTGAGAACAGCCTGGGCAACATAGCCATATCTACTAAAAATAAAAATAAAATTAGTCATGGTGGTGCACGCCTGTAGTCTCAGCTCTCAGGAGGGAGATGGGAGAATCACTTGAACCTGGTAGATTGAGGCAGCAACGAGCTATGATTGCACCTCTGCACTACAGCCTGGGCAACAGAGCAAGACTCTGTCTGAAAAAAGAAAGAAGGAAAGAAGGAAGGAAAGAAGGGAGGAAGGAAGAGTTTGTTGTTGTTTATCTTGAATATTGATGCTCTAGAAAAAGCAGGTTGAATTAGATGAGAGGTGATAGACACCTTTATGAAGTTCCAAGGGCTTCCAAATACTTTCAAAAGGGGTTCGTGGTTGTAATGCATGAAAACTCTCTCTCTCCACATACACACACACACACACACACACACACACACACACACAGAGGCATGTATGTATCTGTATTGAACATATATATACAGATAAGGAAATAACTGGTTCTTTATTATGTGTTTTCCTTTCAGAAGCTGAAAATTGCATTTCTCTCTTATTTAGAGGAATGTAGAGCACTGTTGTCCAATAGAACTCCCTGAAATGATAAAACTGTTTATATCTGCACTGTGTCACCACTAACCACATGTGGCTATTCAGCATTTGAAATGTGGGTGACACAACAAAGGAACTGAATTTTAAATTTTATTTAATTTTAGTGAATTTATCTAAATGTTAGGGAATTGAAATTTAAATGTAAATAGCCATTTGTGGACTTGTGAACAGTGCAGCATAGCATTACTAGTATGCTTATCAGCCCAAACAGACTTCAGCCTCTCAGGTGTAACAAAATGGAGTAGGATGGGAGGAGGAAAAATAACAGAGACAAAGAAGGAAGTTCAGTGGAAGATAGCTGGACACAAGCTACAGAGGTTGTGTGTCTATGTATGAAGGGCCACTTGTGGAGCGTACACTGAGTTGTGAGCAGTAAGAGGCAAGGAGAAGGGGTACTTGGTATATTCAGCATTCTCCTAAGGGATTAAATAAGGACAGAAGTGGTGAAGAAACAATGGTAGGACAGTTCCACACCTTGGCCACCAGGGGCCCCCGCTGACCCAGTGCAGCTTGGTTTCTGAGGTGAGAGAGGCCAGGTGTCTGGCAGGAACGTGGGGGGTGGCGGGGGATGAAACACAGAAAAGCAGCAGACTTTGAGTGGGTCCAAGAGGAGAGGAGAGGGATATTGGCTCATTATGTTGTGCCAAGCACCACTTTAAGCACTTTACAAATAACACCCTACGAGGTAACTATTTTATCACCCTCACTTTACAGATGGGGCAACTAAGGCATACGTAATTTGGACAGATAACTTGGCTAAAGTCACAGAACTGTTAAGTTCCGAGTTGGGAAATGAATTAAACAGTCAGGCTGCAGAGTCTGGGTTAACTGTTGTGCTCTGCTGCTCCCATGAGGAGCCTGCCCCTGCATGGTTCTGGAGCCCTGTCTAGAATGTGGACATGTACCACCACTCAGCTGGGGTATCTCCACTTGCCTCCCAGTATGAGGCTGTTGGGAAGATTTGTGTGAAATATTGTATCCTTTTGATTTTTTTTTTCCTACGGCCACTTTTCATTCATTTATCCATTCAGGTGTTCAGCAAGTAAACATGGAGCCTGCTGAAGCTGGGAATGCAAAGTGTGCAAGAAGCCTTCCTGTGGGAACCTACGGCTCAGCAGGGAGATGTGAAATAGCTGGAATGCCGGCTGCACAGTGTAAAGGGCGTGCCACCTTGGGATGGGGTCAGAAACAGAGGAGAGGGGAGATCCTGGCCAGCAGGGGTGTCACAGAGGCTTTTTAGAGGAGGGGGCCCTGGAGCTGAACTTTGAGACCAGCAGCATTTGAACACAGCCATGGGTCTCCCTTTCAGATTTCAGTGCCCTCTTGGCCTTGGGCTCATGAGCTAAGTTGCTACTGGAGAATGACTTTTCATGGGAAATTCAGAAACCCAGTCATCAATGTTGGACTACCCTGCCACCAAGTCCCTCCATTGCCCTGGCTTGGTGTGGCTGCAAGAAGTCATCTGTTCAGGCCCCTCCTGCCTCCTCCACACACTCACCTCCCTCAGACTCAGAACAGCCAATGCTGCCCTCTGAGGCCTGCCCCTTTGCACAGGCCTTGCCCATATCCAGGCTCCTGGATTCCTCAGAAGCTGGCTCCTGGGGCCTGTCCAGCAAGGCTTGGAAGCCCGGATCCCCAAAGACCTGCTAGTTAATGAGTTCTGCAAAAACTAGGTCTGCCTGTAATCGAAATGGGAGTACAACGCTCGCACAGTCCCTGAATTAATTCAGTCCTGTTAGAAAGGGAGCAAGGCAGAGTTTCTGCTGCTGTCTGCAGGACCCATGGAGGGGTCTGTGCACTGTTACTTCCATTTGGGGACCCATTGTTTTCCATCGCTTCAGCACAATCTGGGAAACATTCTCCAAGTCTATTGTTCCTGTCTCCTGCTGCCACACTGAGGCAGTTGTTAACAATGCCCTCTGCCCACCCCGGACCCCTCCTCCATTTAAATACCAGTCTGATGGGCAAAAAGAGCATTTAATGACTGCTCCAGACTAAAAAGTTCCTATTATTTTATTCCCTTCTTACTCCTGCCCAATTTCCTTCCAGATGGGGACAGGTGGGTATAAAATAAATGGAGCTGGAATTACAATCACAAGAAGACAGGTGGGGAAATTGAATGTGGTTAGAAAATTTGTCCGTGCGCCTACAGGTGTGTCTCCTGAGATCTTGCGGGATACCACCATCCCCCTCCCCCAGCCTGGCCATTCTTCAAATGGTCTGGGAATGGGGAATATGAGTGGCCGAGACTTCCCCTCCCATTGGAGTCGTCTGAGTATCCAGGCAGAAGGAAAGGAGACATTTGGCAAGGGGGCTCTTAGAATGGCAGCCTTGAAGAGGTGCAGGCAGTGCTGACCTGACACTACCTTCACCATCAGGTGTTGGGCCCCCAGTACGATACCACAGAGTCTTTATGCCTTCCTTCTGGATTCTCTTCTTTCCTCTCCTTACTCAGATGCCGCCCCCATTGGGAAGTCTTCCTTGATTACCCCAGAGTTAGTTTCTCCGTGCTTTCTGCTCCTCTCTCTTTGTATCCCTATTAAACGTGTTATTGGTCTATGATGTTCTTCTGCATTACAACCTGTCTCCATGTTTGATGGCTGGTGACTTCCTGTACAGAGGAGGTTTAGGGACATGCATGCTTGAGAAAGACTCCTGTTCTCCACTTGCTTGCTGTGTGACTGTGCAAACTTCTTTTATCTCTATAACTCTGTCTGCAACATGAGGACAAAAAAGTCTATGTCACAAGGCTGCTGTAAGGAGTGCGTAAGATCCAGCTTCCTTCTCTCCACCTCAGCCATTTACAGTCACTACTATTGGGAAACTAGGGCTGTGGAGTCAGATCAGCCTGGGTTTGAATCCTGGCTCCACCACTTTCCAGCTGTCTTTGGCCCTGTTACAACCATTCTGTGCCTCAGTTTTTCATCTGTAAAATGGTGATAACTCCTATCCCATATCTCATATACTTCTTGGGAGAATAAACTAGGGTAATGCACGTAGATTGCTCAGCGTAGGCCTGGCATGGACCCAGCATTCTGAAAGTTAGCTATCATCGTTGGTAGTGTTGTTACTAACACTGTGAGTTGGTGGAGTCTGAAGCCTCAGCCTAGTATAGTGCCCAGAGCCTAGTGAGTACTGAGTATATAAAAAGGAAAATGTTTCATTGTAAACTGGGAACCATGATCCAAATGTAATGCTCAGTAATGTCACCCCTTGTCAATTATGAATGATTAGGACATGATGCAGGTGACTTGAGCCTGCATCAGAGACCATGGGCCTGGGAGATGCCTAGGGGTGCCTGCCCCTTTGGCTATCACAGTCTCCAGCTCTTCCAGACTATGCCAGGTGCAGGCGAGCTGGAGGTAACAGACAGTCACCCACTGATAGCCAGAAGTCTAACCCAGGAGGAAATAAACCCCAGGGCTGCCAGTTCACATGCAGCTGGGAGCACTCGCAAGCCATGGTCAATGGCCAGACAGACAAGAAGAACCAAGGGAAGGGTTGGTATTTGCTGGGGTCTGCCGATTCCCAAGCTCCGGCCTGTGGTGAAGCAGCAGAAATGTGCCAAGCTGAACCACAAAGAGCTTGAGGAGACCTTGGCCTTCCTTCCAGGCTGTGAGGGCCTGGGCTGCCCTGAGCCATCCTCTGGAAAGGTTTTCAGGCCCAGAGTCATGTCTGTGTTTACATCTGTGCTTAAGTCTGTAGTGATCTGGGATATGGATATTTACATAGCTAACATTTACTAAGGGCTAATTATGTTCCAGCTTACATGGACCAATATTGTGGTAACATCAATCATATCCATGATATAGATACTACAGTTTCCTCACCATGAAACAGAGATAATAAATTCGAGGCCCCATTGGTCTCAGTCAGAATCAGCCATGTTATGCTGTGGTAATGAGCACCTCCTAGATGTCAGTGGCCTGAAGTGGTCTCAGTCACATTGTATGTCCTTCTTATATCAGCCAAGGGCACGGGCCTGTGCTATTGTCATGGTCAGCCTGGGGCGCAGTCACTGTGACAGAGGGAGAGAGAGGGAAGCCGTGCCCTGACTCTTAAGGCCTCTGCCAGGAAGTGACAGACAGCGCTGCTGCTCACATTTTATTGGCTAAGGCAAATTACACGACCGCATTAAACTCGAAGGTAGTGGGGAAATGCAACCCTACTAGATGCCTGGAAGAGAACTGGAAATGTTTGGTGAACAGGAAAACGCCACCCTATCACCTGCTGGTGTGGTTTAGGGATTGAATGAGTTCATGTACTTTAGGTACTCAAAACAGTGCCAAAGGCCCAGTAATCTCTGCACAGATATTAGCTAGGAACACCACTGCTATTTCTCTTATTTGCTTTAAAGATGAGGAAACAGAGCATGAGAGGTCAAGTAACTTGCCCAAGTTACTGCCCAGGGGCTACCCAGAAGTTGCCCTCCTAACTGGCACACTCTACCACCCCACTCCGAGCGGCAGGCCATCCTGAGAGCTGAGGCTGGGTCAGGACAGACATGATGTGCCCTCTCCGCCTTTGAGGACTCTCATTCTACGGGGGGAAGAGAAGGGACGCTGTCATCTAGTGAGTGCCACATAGAGGATCTTATGGAATTCTCACAACAGCCCCAAGGTAGGGATTATCATTCCCATGGGTGGGATGGGGAAACTGAGGCTCAGAAAGGTAGTGACTTGCCTCAAACCGAAGGCTAGTGGGAGGTGGAGCCAGGGTTCACATCCCGCCTGTTGGGCTCACTGTCGGTGGGGCTCCCTGCACGCACCCCTGTGCCTGTGGAGGAGGCACAGACAGAGGCACATGATGGTGAACGGCTTCGTGGACATTTTCCTTAGGGACAGAGGGGACTCACGGGTCAATTCAAGAATGAATGAGCCCACTTTCTACTCCCAAAGAGGAGCCAGGGGGGTGTGTGTGTGAGAGAGAGAGAGAGGGAGACAGGAGAGAATGAGAGAGAGAGAGAGAGAGAGAGAGAGAGAGAGAGAGAGAGAAGAGGCCCCCTCATGAATCATCAGGCAGGTTTCAAGGAGGAGGTGGTATTTGTCCTGGACTTTCTAGATTGGCATACATGAAAATAGGGAAGGAAGGGTAGGACTTCTGTTCAAGGTGTTTGGAAGAGCCAGAGTACGAGCTGGGCAGGGGTGAGCAACAATGAGACTGGGGTCAGTCCTGACTACAGCAGCGTTACCACCAATGATTGTACAGGCCAACATTGGGCCGCCATCTACATCATATTGTAGAATGGAATGTTTATCATGACATTCCGGCAGATGGCAGCAAATATCTGGAGGAATTGGGGCTGGCCATCTCTACCCCTATACCTGCTCTCACCCTTCTCCCTGTTGCTCTGTGCCCTGGAAGGCCAGTGTCTATGGCCAATATCAGTCAGGATCTCTGTTCTTGGGCAGAGAAGTCAAGGGAAAACACCAACAGGAGACAGGAGGTGGTGGAGAGAGGCTCGAGTATTTATTCCTTTGGTTCCCTCCCTGTTGGCTCAGCAGTGACTGTGCTTGTCTGTCAAAATCTCCCCAGCTGCAGCCCTAGTGGGATTTCACAACTGCTTTCTTCTGTGGTCCCTTTGGGTCTAAGGGTGGTAACAGCTCCCCTCTGTTGCTAGGGTATTTCACCGTCTTTTGCTAGTTTTTCTTAGCCATGACCACACCTTCATAAATAATGTCTTCAGTAAACTCTCCAATCACCCCTTCTGAGTGAGCCATCTGTCTCCTGCCAAACCCTGACAATTCAAGGGCTCTTTCATAATTTACACAACGATCTTCTTTATGCCAGCAGCAGCTTCAGAAACCTCCTGGCGTTCTTTTGGCAGTCTGTAGGCATTTGGGGAGTTGTTCTGAGCAGGTCAGGAAATAACCCCCACTGCGTCTCTCATGGGGTAGCTGAAGCAAAGGTGCAGAGAACAGGGCAGAGGCAGCACGGTGAGAACTTTTGCCTTTTTTCAACACTTCTGGCACTGACCAGGATCCTGATGAATGTTTGTTGTGCTGATCCATTGAATTCTGCCAGGCAGGGCAGAGAGGCAGGGCCCTGGGGACCAGCAGGGTGCTGTTTTGCCTTAGTTTCCCCCCTTAGATTGTGAGTTCTCCAAGGCAAGGCTTGGCCTCTCAAATCTCTGTCTCCTCCAGCCCAGCCTGGTGGGAGAGCACTGGAAAGTAGCTGGTGAGGTGACCTGAGCTAGTGGAGCTGGTTTGAGCTGACATGCAAACTTCCTTTCTGTGGACCCCTGGTTTCCACTGGAAGGTTCACCTGCCCATATTAGAGAAAAGCTTGACTTTAAGGGATTTTAGAAAACACCATTTTATTCTTTTTCAAAACGTACAGCAAGTAATCAAGAACATTCCTCTTGAGTCCAGTGCTATTTCCTCTCCAGTTCACTGCCCCTCAAGCCAAATCCCAAGTCTACTTTAATGAATATAGAAAACTCACTTGTCATTAGTTGGACAAAAGCTAATGGACTGGAGTCCTTGAGGAGAGTAGGTCTCTTGAGCAAATTAAACACTCCCCTTGCAATCTTGAAGTCAATGTTAAATTGTTTATCAAACCCTTCCTTTCCAGGTAGCATTAAGGTGAAATTTCCCAAGTTCTGGCCATTAGATCAGAAAATTATATTGAGCTGGAGACAGGAAGAAGGAGAGGCAATTTCAAAACTGTTTTGTTTTGAAGAGGAAAAAGGCATATTGGTTAGGGTCTGGGGAGGCGTCCATAAATATACTTCACCTCTGATGTCACTCTGGCCTTCGTTCATGGCAGACATTACTAATCAATCATATGCTCCTAACTGTTAACTCAAAACTAAAGCTACTTGCAAACCAGGGCCTAGGGTTGATGGGTCTCCATGATTTTGGTAGTCATTAAAGAGGATGCATCATGGGGCAGAGGGATAAGCACTGGGCTGGCTATCAGAAAGCCTGCTCCCAGTTCTGCTGCATGATCTTCCCCTTTGAGTCTGGTTCCCCTTTTGCTCTTTGAGTCTGGTTCCCCTTTTGCCTGCTACCAGAGGCTGTTGTAAAGGCCTGTCAAGGGCTTGGCTAGAGGAGTTTGCCAGGGCTGTGGAACACTGCCATGGCAGCTGCACAGTCACGGTTGTTCCAGGCACTGCCCTTCAGCACACACAGAAATGAGTTCTTTCAGGAGTGGCGATAGCTCTTCAATCGTTTTCTCCTTATAGGGCTGTTGATGCTTGCGCCCTGTGTGCTGCACAACCACATGGTGGCCTATGAGGTGAAGATGTGACTTGGGAGGATCTCTTGGGTCCATGGCTCCCAGGGCAGTGTCAGAGAAGCAGAATGATGATGCACAGAAGGGAGGAGATGGAAGCCTTGTCCTAAGTGGCAGAGATTCCCTCAGTTGTCTATTTATTCACCCACTCATTCATTCACTCATAAATGTTTTCTGCAGGGGCCTGAGCTGGGCCCTGATGACTCACCATCCACTCAAGTTGGAGCTGGCCAACACCCTTTTATGGACCTGCACCACCTCATGGTTGAGAGGAGTCCCACAACAGGGCCTGACTTTGGAGACAGATCCAACATTGACTGGCTGTGTGTCCTTGGGCAAGCCATTTCTCCAAGTCCCCGTTTCCCCATCTGGGAAGCAGGGGAAATAGTCCCCTTCAGAGGGTTCTTGTGGGGGTGTCAAATGAGATCTAACATGCTAAAATGCCTGGCATACAGCACTCAAGGATTGCCAGCCAACTGCTGGCTTTTAGGACCAATAGCCTCTGCAAACGCTTACAGAAATGGAATTCAGTGCAAATACCCAAAAGAGGAGCTTTCAGAATGCCAGAAACATTTTCATATTTGTGTAGGAAGAAAACAAATATTATTTGCCCTAAAACTGTGAGGAGCATGCTAAAGGCTCAGAATGCGGGTGCTGAAAATTGAATAACTTCACTTGCAGACGTTGCATCAATTGCATTCAATTTGTAAGCACTTGTCCCTGTAGTCAGGAGGAAAAATGAATTCAGCTCAATCAATCAGCCTGTTTCTGGGTAGTTTGGGGGAAGCCACCCCATCTCACAGGAGGTTCGGCGTCCCCTGGAGCAGAGTGCCTGGAGCTTGGTTGTTTTTGCGGCAAATTGGGGATAGTAGGAGCTTCATTGATTACCTTATTCTATCTCTTCACTCCCACATCAGTACCTGCAAGGAACCACTGTAAGTAGGTGTCTCAGCCTCATGTTTGGGGGTGTTTAGAGACTGTCAGTAAAGCATGCTATGGCTACTTCTGCAGCCACAGCTCAATGCCAAGGGAGTAACACATGGGGAGGAGAGAGGCATGTCCACCCAGGAAATGCAAAGAGAAGATGTAAGGGAACACCAAGAGGCAGCCACTGTCTCACTCGGCCTTTCCTTCTTGCCTCTGTCTCACACTACCTAACCTGAATTGCCCCAGGGCATGCCCTTGACCATGGTCAAGTACAGAAATATTATGTATTTGGGCATGGACGTCGCTGTGGAGGAACTTGAGCACTGGGTCTCCAATACCCACCTTGTCATTATTGTTGAGGCCTCTAAGTAAAGGTGTTGAAACCAGAAACCAGGAACTTGAAAGGAAAGGAGAGCCAAAACACAGACACCACTTCATCTGACTTGACCTGTCCGTCTGTGGTCTTTCTCCCTTCTCTCCCCTCTTTAAGCATGCCAGCCCACCTGAGGGTCCACTGGGTTTCTTTAGGCTAGGACTTTGCACCATGAGCTCTGTTTCTATAAATTGAACGCTCAAGTACAATGTTTGCTACTGAAGGCATGAAGAAGTATCGATGATGTATCTTCCCAGTCCCTGGCCACTGAGTGCTATGTAGTGATGCATAGGTGAGAACCCTTAAATGTGGCCAACACATGCCAGAATCTAGAGGCACAATTGATGGTGGGAGAGGCGGGCACTCGAATGGGGCCACCATTTGCATTTGTCCTGCTCTGCCTCCTCAATAAAAGGAAAATAGGAAAGGGGGAAGGAGGAGGATGGTCTCATGAGAGAATCCCGTCTTTAGGCGTTTGTGTTCAGTTCAGAAGACAGGCCGTGTGCTCAGCCCTGCCAGCACACACACACTGCCCCCCTACCATGGAACAAGCTCTGATTGTGTTAAATGTTGACTATTCTCATGCCACAGCCCCTCGGGGACAGATTCTGGCAAAGATGATAGATAGACCTTGGAGTGGGAAAGCAGATGATGTTTGAAAGCACAGTGCCCGGGGAGAACCAGCTTGGGGCTCAGAGAGAAGAGCACGTTTTGTTTGTTTTTGTTTGTTTCAGCTGGATCGCATTCAAAGGAGACAGAGGGAAGGTTGCAAAATGCCCTTTTTTTTTTGCCCACTATGGAAGTTCAGGCTTTGGGTAGCTAGTGTTTAGCATCCTATGCTGTTATGTCAGAAGCCCCCACTCTGGATAGATCAGACCTTAAGGGGTCTCGGGGGACACAGAAAGAAATCAGATGTAGTCCCTGCCCTGAGCGCCTCAGTCTGAGGGGAGATACAGCATGCACAGACCAGGTTGATGCAGTGACTCACGCTGAGATGCAGCCGAGGACTAGGGGCTGGGAATGGAGGGACGGAGCAACTGATGTGTTGTGCATGTGTGTGCGTGCATGTGTGTGTGTGCGTGTGTGTGTGTGTATGCATACGTGTGACTGACAGAAGATGAAAAGGATCAGGGAGGAGGGAATTCCTACATGTTTGTGCCTGGGACCTCATGCAGAGGAAGGACACGAATGAAAACTAGAATGGAAGCAGGAACTAGTTCACGGAGGGCCTTGAGTGCCAGACTTTAATCCTGAGGAGACATAAAATGAGGAACCCAGTGAGACTGGAGTTTTCTGGGGAAGGATCCCTCAGGATGGGAAGGAGGGCAGCAAGTACAAGAGGGTGGAACAGTGGGAGAGGCAATTCCATCCACTTCCACCCCTGCCTTTGGAGTTCAGGGTGCCTTTGTAAAAACTGTGGTTGCCCAGGAGTGTTTAGTGAACAGGAAAGTTTAGGGCAGGGAAGTGCTTCCTGCTAGGTGGAGTGGAGTGAGACCCTTTTACACTCTGAGCACAGTTGCCTGGCTGCAGGTTGGGGTGAGGAGACAGTGAGGCAGAGAACCACGGAGGTAGAAAGAAAGGAGGCAGTGTAATAATGTAGCAGGTGGAGCATGGACTTTGAAATCGGACAAACCTGGCTTCATATTTCAGCGCCACACCTCTGTAACCTTCAGCATGGTATGGAACGCTTCTGTATCAGTCAGGATAATCTAGTTCATGCCACAGTAAACAAACAGCTCTGAAATCTAAGTGGCCTAAAATGACCGAGGTTGTTCTCTTGCTCATGCTGTGTGTTCATTAAAGATTTGCTAGGGGCTGTCTTCATCGTAGTAACTCCAGAACCCAGGTTTATGGAAACTTCTTTTTGTTACTGCTTCTGCAATGACCAAGGCAATGTGAACAGGGCATGGTAATTCACTCATTGGCCCTTAAAGTGAGCTCTTTCATTTCCATTCACATGCCACTGGTCAAAGCCAGTCTGGCCATGCACATCTTCTCAGAGTGTGGGAAAGTGAGAATTGAAATAGTTGTGAACGATCTGTCTCAACTTTCTTATCTGTAAAATGGCAATAAAACTACCAACCTCAGATGAGCATTGTGAATCTAATGAGGTAATGCATGCAGCAGTCTAGGTGAAATGTAGTCACACTCAAACAATGACAGCCAAAACAACAACAAAAAGATGTGGGCAAAAAGGAGAATAAAGTACAGCATTTGTTGCTTCTGGGGTTTCTGAGACAGCAAGGGCGATTTACCTGGGAAAAGTCACTGTGTCTGGGACAGCTGTATCAGGAGCTGCTGCTTTGGAGGTGGCCCCAGGATCGACCCCTGGTGTTCCTGGAACTCCTTCCTGCTAGTGAAAGATTTTCCCTCCATGAGTCTCAGGGCTGAGCTGGGGGTGTTGTTGAAGGCAGCTTCCGGCTTCCTGTCCAAGACTGTGCATTTCAAACACCAGTCTAACACCTTTCCTGCTGCCACCGCAGCCCCAAGGAAACGGCATTTCCATTCCAAGATTCAGTTCCCATTCATCACCGTGAAGCGCGATACCTGAGGGGAAATGGTAACTGAGACTTTGTGAGTCTCCAAAGAGGGAATGTGTCTGCAGGAGCTGAGTAATTACAGCAGTTTTCTGCACACATGCCTAATCTTTATTTAAGACATTTCACTTAGGTACACATCTAAGTTATTCAAAAGTCACTTAGATTTGAGACATGTATGTCATTAATTTCTCGTCTCTATTTTAGAATAGTTCAATAAGCACCAATAACCATGACTGCAAGTATTTATTGAGGCTAACTATGTTTCAGGCAACTGTAGTCAACGACTTACTTGAAATAACTCATTTAATTTTATAACGATGCTTATTGTTTTTTGTACCCAATTTGAGAAACTTGTAGGACTCCTAAATTGTTTCCATATGAAGGAGCTTTAAGTAATCTTTAAGGGGAAAAATGGAATAAATGGAGAACAGTTAGTCTGTGAGACTAAGAAAAGAGCAGTAACTAACATTTAAATACAGCTGAGTATGTTCCAGGCACTTAGGTATATTAGCTCATTAATTGTTTCAATAACTCAAAAGATAAACTCTATAGTCATCATTTAATAGTTAAGGTACCTGAGGTATAGAGAGAATACATAACTCCATGAATATAACAATAGCTAGTGGGTGGTAGAACCAGGATTTGAACCCAAATAAGTAGGTTCTTATCCACTATACTATACTGCCTCTTGGGGTCTCGCAATCTCAACATCTTAAAATACTGAAGGGACTGTCATGTGGAAGACTCTTCACTAACATCTAGATCAGCAGAACCAACACTGATGGTGTAATGGATGATGTAACTGATGGTGTAAGCCACAGAGAGGCAGATTTTGACTCTGTCTATGGAAGGACTTCCCCTCAATTGGCATTACTCAAAGATCAGAATTCCTTGTTGATAGCAAACTCCCTGGCACCAGAAATCTTCAAGAATGGGCTGGGCAACCACTCCCGAGGTGTGGGTGGGATTCCCTCCCTGGGTTTGAGGCTGATATAGATGACCTCTGTTACCCTTTAATATAATTTCACGATCACAACAACTGCCATGACCTTGGAATATGGCCAAACGTTTTCAAAGTATTAAAACTGGGAGTAGATGACAAAGCTATGTGGCAAATATGAAGGCCCAGGATACTTTACCTGAGCTCAGTGGTATCATCAAATTAAACTCATAACTAAGTGATTCTGACATGTGATTATGATGCAAATAAGTGTTGTTACCTGGATGATCAATTAACCTCAGTTCACTTCATCAATTCTAAATAGTAAAATTTTCACTAATCGAGCCTACCTTTTTATGTTTTTCTTCTCTAGCTGTGTTAATTTACCTGAATTTTAAAGCGAAGTTAAATGTGGTAGTTTTTCTCGATGCTGAGTGGGTGTTTTTCTTCTTGGTGAAGCTGTAGAAGGATGGGAAGCAGGGGCACCAGTTATTGGACCAGAAGAACCAGGTGAGAGCCAAGGACCTATGCAGTGAGAGGTCCATGCAGGCCAGGGGAGAGGAGACGTGACAGGAGCGTGTCAGATGAGCTGGGGTCTGGAGGGAGCAGACATTGGCGGCAGAAGGTACAGAAACTCTACCCACCCCACAAAATGGCCCCAGATCCTCTGGGGCCAAAGTCCAGGGCAAGGGCTAAGGAAATGGTCAGAGGCCATGAAACAGGGCAAAAGCAGGAAGTATACAAGGAAGAGGCTTGGCCCCTGCCTCAGTCTCTGGGCATTTGTCTGGCTCCTCTGGGGCAGGAGACTGTTCTAGCTGGGTCGGCCTAAGCTCTGGATGCAGGGACAAGAAATTGGTGGTAATTGATGAGAGCAAAAAGACCCAGCACAGAGGTCCCAGGAAGTTCTGGTAGCAAGTCCAGACCAGTGTTCTCAGGCAAACCTCCTGCGGCCCCAGCTCTTACCCCCACAGGGCCGGGATTCTAGTCCCAGCACTGCCCCTGACTCAGCGGGTAACCTTGGCAACATCCCTTCCTTCTCTGGCCTCAGTTTCTCATGTCTACAGTGGGACAATTGGTCTAGATATTTCCTAAGGACCTCCTGGTTGTGAAATAAACACAACAGAGGCAGCTTTCAAAGTTCTTCCCCTTTTCCTTCCAAAGGGCTGGCAGGGAGGTTAAACCAACTTTGAGCCTCTCTCTTCTCTGCTTGAGAACTGAGGATTTCTATGAACTGAATTTTTGATTTACAGTCCCAAGTGGTGCAGGAGGGAATAATAAGCTCTTTAGACTTGGAAGCTCCTGCAAAAAATGATGGATGTCCTCGAGGGAATGTACATCCAGGTAGGTGTCCCCAAACTCCCAGCAGGAATCAATCTCCTGTCCCCTGAATGCTCGACATCTCCCTAATAGCATTTTCTACCTTGTGTTGTGTGCAGCTGCTTGTATGTCTTATACGCCCCAACTAGGTCACAAGCTCCCTGAGGTCAGCGACTGTGCACCTTGGGCTCTCAGGCAAGATTCATGGCATGGCTGCTGACTGGCTGGACAGATGAGACTTCTCTGATTTTTAACCAAGCCTTCTTTGTGAAGATGAAAGTGTCCCACGTCATCTTGTTGGGATGATGTACCAGGATCTGTGCTGTTTAAAAATGCACAAAATCCCCGGTACTTTGGAGTTCTTTGCAAGCAGAAAAAAAAACAAAAAACAAAAAAAAAAAAACAAAACTGATGGAGGGTGGAGCCCAATGCTAAGTGGAAGCTGTGATGAGACCCCTGGAAGCGTTGTTGCTTGTATCTGAGGTCCTGACTCTATCGACAATACAGCACAGACCCCTGAAGACTGGGCCTCCCAGAAGCCTGCCTCCCACCTTCCTAGTATTGCAGGCCCCCAAGAGCTGGGACTTGGTGGCATCATACTCTAAATAAGAAAAATAATCATCCACAGTGAGTTTACTTTTTTGCAAATCCTGCTAAGCCCTTTAGCCACTGGGTCCTCATTACAGCCCTATGATGGCAGAAACTATTGTCATCCCCAATTCACAGATAAGGAAACTGAGGCCCAAATACACAGCCAGGGACACTTTCCTCCAACTCCTCACATGGGTCTTCCTCATTCCTGAGGCCTCTCTTTGAGCATCACTTCCTCCGGCGGGCCTTTTTCACTACCCTCAGTCAAGAGGCTTTTGGCAGCCTCATCATTCTGTATCGGAGGTCATCAAACTTGAGCATGCACCTGAGCCACCTGGAGGGCTTGTTATGGCACAGGTTGTTGCCCCACTAACCCCAGAGTTTCTGACTTAGGTCTGGAGTGGAACCTGAGAACTTGCATTTCTTTAGTTTTTAAGTTATAATTTGTGTGGGTACATAAAAGATGTTCATATTAATGGGGCATGTAGGATATTTTGATACAGGCACACAATGTATAATAATCACATCAGGGTAAATAGGTATCTGTCACCTCAAGCCCCTCCTGTGTTAAAAACAATCCAATTATACTCTTTTAGCTATTTTTAAATGTACAATTAAATTATTATTGACTATAGTCACTCTGTTGTGCTTTCAAATACTAGAGCTTATGCATTCTGTTTTTCCTTTTGTACCCAGAACTTGCACTTCTAACATGCTCCCAGATGATGTCGAAGCTGTTGGTCCGGGGACCACACTTCAAGAACCATTGCTCATAGCACTCCGTTGATTTCCTTTAAACACTAATCAGAGTCAGGCCGGGCGCAGTGGCTTACGCCTGTAATCCAGCAGTTTGGGAGACCAAGGCAGGCGGATCACGAGGTCAGGAGATGGAGACCATCCTGGCTAACACGGTGAAACCCCGTCTCTACTAAAAATACAAAAAATTAGCCAGGCTTGGTGGTGGGTGCCTGTGGTCCCAGCTACTCGGAAGGCTGAGGCAGGGGAATGGTGTGAACCAGGGAGGCGGAGCTTGCAGTGAGCCGAGATGGCGCCACTGCACTCCAGCCTGGGCGATGAGTGAGACTCTCTAAAAAACAAACAAACAAACAAACAAAAACACTAATCAGAGTCTGTAATTATTTAATGTATTGATTTGCTTAATTGATTATTGTCTCTTCCACCAGATTGCACATTTCAGGAGGACAAGGACTGTACCGGTTTTGTTCAGTTTGCTATTGCTAGCTCCTAGCACGGTACCTGGCACATAATAGGTACTCAATAATATTTCTTGAATGAATGAGCACAGTGGCGGAGCTGAGACTAGGCCCAAGCCAAGCCTGCCTGACTGCAGAGCCTGTGCTCCAAACATGACTCAGGCCTGTGTCCCTGGACTTTAAACCCTCCAGTGGGGCTGCCTCATTAAGACGTAAACGGACACCAAATCTCTCATTGTGGCCAAAGTTAGAGGCCACCACAGTCCAGTCATGTATCTTCTGGAGACCACCCAGAACCTAGAGAGACCAGGTGAGCCATATGTGAGGTCCTGTGAGAGGCAAGGCCTTTGAGTTCTGGTGTCCACATGTGTCAGGGCAGCTAAGAGCCCAGGGTGAAGTGACTCCCACCCTCCCACATCATCAGCCCATCTGGTTCTACTGGGGCTATGCAGACCCAGCCCAGGAGGCCCCAGGTACCCAGGTCTGACCACAGAGAACAGCTGATGGCATCTGATGCTTGGCTACACGTTGAAGAAACATCCTTGCAGATGAGGAAGGCACAGGAGAAGAAAAAGGAGAAGAAGGACAAAAAAGAATATAATAAGAGAAAATTGCTTGCTGTGCCTCTTTTTGGCAAACTAAATGCTCATTGAAGTTAAGATAAGCTTGACAGGTTTTCGTTGGCAGTTTTTGGGGCCTATCTGAGACTATCTTGCCTTGAGAGACTTCTATTAGAACCAGTTCCACAACTAATAATGTGGTCTCTGTCACTTAACTCAAAAGTCCCTGCTGGACTCGTACAGTGAAGCGTTAAGCGTTAAGGAAATGAAATCTTTTCTCTTTTTTTCTTTTCTTTTCTTTTTCTTTCTTCTTCTTCTTCTTCTTCTTTTTTTTTTTTTTTTTAACATACACAGCAAAGTTTGATTTGTTGAGAACATTTCTTCAACTGACAAGTTACAAGCCATGTCTGAGAGGCCCACTGGGAACTTTCAAAATTTGAGCAGCAGTTTCTAATCACTGACGATCATTAGCATTTTAGCGAATAGATTTTTGATAAGAAAAATCTTTGCTCTGTGGGAAGGAAAAAAAAAAAAAAACCCTGACATTTGATAATGCAAACAGAGTAGCAATTTTAATTAGGCCTCCAACCCTCCTTGGCATAGCAAACATTGCACAAGATCCAGATGTTTCCCATCTTGTAGGATGTGAACTTAAGGCTGTGTCAAGGTCATTGGTACCAGGTACTATGCCATTGAATGAATCTCCGAGGCAAACAATAATAACCATGATTTCCTGAGCACTTACTATGTGCCAGACGTTCTGCTATGTCACATGCATTATTTCAACTGATCTTCATATCAATCTTAAGAGAGTTACCATTTTTATCATTCCCATTTTACAGATGGGAAAATTAAACTCAGAATGGTTTGCTAATCCAAAGTTCCCAGCTTGTTAGTGGTGGAGACACTAATCCAGGTCTGTGTGTGACTCCAGAGTTTCCACATTGAGCTTTACTGCCTCCCAGATGTCATTCAAATGGGGACAGGCCGAGTGACTGGGGAGGAACATGAAGATTTCACCCTGGCTCTGTCACTGAGTGTGCAATGAATCATGTGATCTCTCCTGGCCTCAGCCTCCTTGTCTGTAGACTGGAGATAGTACCAGACATATCTCCTTCACTAGACTCTTGTGGGGCTCTGAGGAAGGGCTGATAGTGCTTAGGAGAATGTTCTTTCCTCTCATGAAACCAGACCCAGACACCATGTTCTTTCCATTGACCTTAGCCCCACCCTTTGGGGCTATCAAGAAGAACTCTGGTTCCTTGCCCTGAGATCTTCAGGAATGTATAATCAACTCTTGAGTCTTCTCAATTTTATATTGTCCAGATCAAACATCTCTGATTCCTTCAACCAGTCTCCATATGCCATGACATTGAGTTTCAACACCTCCTATAGCAGAGATCTGTCATCCCAGCACAATGGGGATAATAATGGTCATTGTGAAGATTAAATGAACAAATGTATGATGCTCTGAGAACAAGGTCTGGCATCCCAATATTCATTCTCACTTTTTACTTAGTGATGGAGCCATGATATTATTTGGAGCATCTTGAGGACATTATTACCTGGCTTTCTTTGCTGACAGACGCTGACCCATGAGGTATAATTTACATGCAATGAACTGATCAGATCTTAAATCTGTGTCTCATCAGTTTTCATGAAAGTAGATTAAATCAGAACTTTTCCAGGCAATCCTTACTCTCACACCAAAACAACCATGAATCTGAGTTATATTACTATAGGATAGTTTTGCCTATTTTAGAATAAGTGGAATCACATATTATACACATTCTGAGTCTGGCTTCTTCCCTCATCATAATATTTTTGAGATTCACCCATGTTGTTGCCTGTGTCTGTGCTGTGAGGACACCACTGGAAGACAATACCGTAGCTTACTTAGTCATTCTCCTGTTCATAGACATCTAGGTTGTTTCCATTCTTTAACTATTGCGGATACAATTTCTATCACAATTCTCCTACTAGCCTTTTTGTGGACATAGGTTTTTATTTCTTGAGTGAATACCTAGAAATGAAATTTCTGGGTCATGGGGTAGATATATGTTTAGCTTTTCAAGAAATTTTGAAACCATTTTCAAAAGTGGTTGTACCATATTACCTTCCAAATTGCACTATATGTGAGTTACGGTTGTTCTACATTCTCTCCAACATCTCGTGTTGTCAACTTTTATCATCTTAGCCATTCTAGACAGTAAGTAGTGATCTCTCATTGTCACTTGCATCTTCCTGATGACCAATGATGCTAAGTGACTTCTTGTGCACTTCTTAGCCACTTATCTATCTTCTTTTGTAAAATGTCTCCTCAAGTCTTTTGTCTTTTTTAAAGTAAATTCTGCTGCCTGTCTTTTTGCTGAGTTGTGGGAGTTAATATATTCTGCATACAAGTCTTTTGTCAGATAATGTGTTGTTAATGTTTTCTTTCATTCTGTAGCTTACCGATTTATTTTCTTGATAGTACTTTTTAATGGGCAGAAGTTTTAGTTTTGATCAAATTCATTTTCTCAACTTTTTCCTTTATGATTTATGCTTTCTGCATCTTTTCTAAGGAATCTTTGCTTACCCCAAGGTCACAAAGATATTCTGTTTTCCTTTAAGAATTTTATTGTTTTCACTTTTACCTTTAGGTCTGTAACTCATCTTGAATTTATTTTTGTGTGTGGTGTGAGATGGGGCCAAGATTCTTTGTTTTTCATATGGATTTCCAGTTATTCCAGCAAAAGACATTTTTCTTCCCTATTTAACTGTGTTGGCTTCCTTGTTAAAAATCAAGTGACAACATATGTGTGGACCTATGTCTGAATCCTCCATTCTGTTCCATTGATTTATTTGTCTATGCTTTCACCAAAGCCACACTGTTTTGATGGTTATAGCTTTATAGTAAGTCTTAAAATCTGGTAGCATAAATCTCCTCATTTTGGAATTAATTTTCAAGATTGTTTTGGCTACTACTGGTCTTTCACCTTTCCAAATAAATTTTAAAATCTTTTGGACTGGGATTAAATTGGATATTTAGATCAATTTATGGAAAATGGATGTTATAATAATATTGAGTCTTTCAATCATGTTTTAGAAATTTAATCGTTAATCTCCTTAATTTATGTCTTTTAAATTCCTTTCAGCATTGTT
Source organism: Theropithecus gelada (assembly GCF_003255815.1). Taxonomy (NCBI): domain Eukaryota; kingdom Metazoa; phylum Chordata; class Mammalia; order Primates; family Cercopithecidae; genus Theropithecus; species Theropithecus gelada. Next base: position 45,373,373 of record NC_037683.1, on the reverse strand, counting down.
TTATAGTTTCAGTGTAGAAGGTTTTCATCTTTTAAGTTTCTCCCTAAGCATTTGATGCTTTTGAATGCTTTTATACATAGTATTTATTTTTAATATATTTTTCTAATTGTTCACGCCTAATGTATAGAAATACAATTGATTTTTATATTGATTTTATATATCGATTTATTCTAAACCCATTTATTAGTTCTAGTAGGTTTTTTGGGGGTAGATTCTTTAGGATCTCCTATGAACAATCATGTCATTTGAAAACAAAGACAATTTTAATTCTTCCTTTGTAATCTATATGCCTTTTAATTTACTTTGCTTGTCTTATTGCACCAGATAGGCTTTTTCTCTTTAATGCATCTCAAGACACTCCTGATTTTGGTACAAGTCAGTCTTTGCACAGGTCTCAAGTTTTTCTCCTTCCTAAGAAAACACAATTGATCAGCTGCAAAAATCCATTTTCCCTAAAAAGTTGGTGTTTTTCCAGATGTAAGGACAAACTCAAGGATTTGGCTTTAATTTTTCTTCTTGGCATGGGATGAACTTCAACTCGAATAGTAGTTTTTAGTTCTATTTGTGAAGTATTGCCGGTCCTCTCCATCTTCTGGGCACAGAAGATTTGCAATTCCTGGATGCCTTACGGGTAAGTGGGTCTGTATGATTAGTTTTGACCAAAAAGTAAGCCCTGAAACGATACGTCACCTCTGCACCAAGGAATTGAACTACTGATAATGCAAGAGTTTCCAGAAATCTCTTTTCCTCTAGCACATTTACCAATGATGTTTGAGGTGAAAGCTACTTCCTCTGCCTTGGTCTCTGAATGAGCACAACACTCATTCAGAGTCATAAAGAGGGGCAGATAACATGCCTGTCCTGGGAAGCCCAGGACAAGTTGCCTTATTACTAGGGGAGTGAGAAAGGCTGCTAATAAGAGGTAGTGCTTGGGCCAGGCCTAGAAGGACAGGAAGAACTCTCACAGGTGGGTGTTCTTCTGCCTGGGTCTACAATGAGCATAACACTTCCCTCAGCTCCTGCTGACCCACAACAGACAGATGGCTTGAGGTGGAAATAAAATGCTGTTTTAAGGCACTGAGATTTTGGGATTATTTGTTGCAGCAGCATTACCTAGCCTGATATAACTTATGTGAATTTCCAAAAGAGAGGTGGCCAAGCAAAGTGCTAAGTGGAGGCAATGTAAGGTTACATACTGTTTTCTTCTCTGAATGAGACAAAGGGCATACACCCCCAGCGAAATCAGTGGTGAGCTAAAGCCCAGAATCTTATGCAGGTCTTCCCCATTGCCCAGCACATAGTAGGGACATTTCCCCCCAAAAAACGTGTCTATATTCAGTTAAGCCAGAGTTCTCCTTTCCTCTTGAGGTCTGCATAAGTAGAAGCATAGTACTTCCCTCACTCTCTCCTACTATCTCTTCCTTGCCTGCAAATGGGAATGACAAAAACAACTTGTCCTCGAGAATTGTTGGGAGAAATTGTGCTGATTACAAAATGCTTTGCAAAATGTAAAATCCTATCTAAGTGGCAATTTTCTCCATTGCTCTGCCAATTGTAATAAATAAATATTGTTTTTTAGAACTGGCTCCTGGCTTGCTTTCCCACAGCCATCCCATCAAACACTCCAACACGCCTGGGGTTATTGTCCACTCTGGATTTGCATGTGTGTGCGTGCATGGTGCTTATGTAATGCTATTTACTGAGGAGTTGAGTAAGCCCATCTTGTAGCAATAAAACTCGAGAACGATGTCATACCCCATTGGAGAGGTGATGGGTCAGAACAACTCACTCAGGACAACTGTACTATTTGCTCCCAAGGGCAGGGGGGCTTGTTTCAGTCATTTCTGCAGCCCTAGTATGCCTGGATTAGAGAACATCCTTTGTGGTTATTAAAATTTGTCAATTCTTGACCCAGCTTGGATTGGGGCCTTAGGTTTCTGGCTCATGTTATAGCCATGGGTAGAGTCCAGGAACTCCTATAAACTGCACCTGCTGATGGTTAAATTCATGTTTACTGACCACTTACTGTGACTATATGTGAGGAACAATGAAGGATATAAAGATCACTGATAGTTCCTGACCTCAGCAAGCTGCCATTTAGTACAGGGCTCAGGGAGCCTTTCATTTATTCATTCATATACCTATTCAGTCATTGACTCTACTAACAGTGATTTCACTAATTTTGACCGGTGCCATTCTAGCTACAAAACAAAGTCTCGGGCTTCAGGGAGCATCTGTTGTAATAGGAAGATACAGGCACTAATAAAAACTTTTAATAGTAATGAATATTTTACCATAAAATGCAATAAGCACTATTGAAAAAGAGTTTAGAGGGCTGTGAACACAAGAAATCAAGGGGAAGAGACTTTTTCATGGGGAGGCAGCCAAGAAAATCTTCTCTGGGCAAGTAACCTTTGAGTTGAGACCCAAAAGATAAAATTAAGAATTGCCCAGTCTGGAAATGGGATGGAGGTAGAGAGAATAAGTCAGGCAAGAGAAACAATACATTTAATACAAGACAGACTATATGATAAGTCACAAAGAGGGGCAGATAACATGCCTGTCCTAGGAGGCCCAGAACAAGTTGCCTTATTGCAAGGGGAGTGAGGAAGGTTGCTTATAAGAGGTAGGGCTTGGGCCAGGCCTAGAAGGACAGGAGGGACTCTCACATGTGGGTGTTCCAGAGGAAGGAGGAGGAACAGCACAAGCAAAGACCCAGAGGTAGGAAAGAGAGGATGAGGAATCCAGGGCAGACTGTGAAGAGTCTAGACTGCCAGGCTAAGGAGTCTGGACTTTTCCCCATGGGTAGTAGGGAGTAATTGGAGGCTTTTGGACATGAGAGTGATGTGATCAGAGCACTTGAATGAAAGAGACTCCTTCATCCCTCCTGGAAACAGTCTTGTGCATAACCCAAAAACATCTCAGAGCCCTTGAGTCCAAAGAGGACTTCCAGTGGTCTAGAAATTTCCTCTGCCACAAGAAGAAACACTAAGACCTTGAGAAGCCAGTACAGGAGAGGCAGGAAGGGACACAGGGGCCTGTTACTGGGGACTTCTTCCCCAGTGATGAAAGAATGTGTGTGTGAACTCTGTACCCAAAGTGGCTCAGAGGAGGGGGCTTGTATGTGCCAACTATTGTGTAAAATAGGCGAACAGAAGGAAAGGCTTTGTATTCATTTTGGAGCTCTTTCATGTACAAGGGGAAAAAAAAATCCCAAATCAATCTAAAAAATAGAATAAAGAGAATTAATTCGCCCATGGTCCTGGGTACCTCCAGGAGATGGCACTGGCTTCAGACATGGCTGAATCCAGGGCCTAAACCAAGTGATCAGGTTTCTCTTTCTCTCTCCATTTCTTGGGTTTGCTTCCATTTGTATATTGACCTCATTATTTGTCATTGCTATTGAGCTTCCTCAATGTAGGTAAAGAAAAGAGCCGTTGAAAGCGCTAGGCTGGCATTGCAGCAGAAAGAGGGAGTTTCTGTGTATATAAGTCCCAGGGAAGCACTCTGATTGGTCTTGATGGGTCACATGCCCATCTCTTGGACCAATCACTGTTGCCAGAGGGAAGAGGTACTATGAGTGGCCAGGCTTGTCCTAAGACTGACTGGCAGTGCTAGTCAAATCACAGACAGTGAAGGAGAGCAGAGCGCCAGTGAAAGCAAATCGTTGCTAACAAAAATAACCCAAGAGCCTTATGGTCCTTTTCTCAGGCTGTCCACTGTACAGAAAATGATCCATGGGAGAGTGTTTATAAATCAGAGTGTTCATCCCAGAAATCTGGAAGCCTAGGTCCTTTCAAGAAATAATAATAATAAACATATAAAAATATATTTTAATGAGCTTTTGAAAACAGTCATGGTCACTTATCTCAATATGACAAGATTAACTAAAGCTGAGGAATTCTGTTTTCAATGGGAATCTAATTGCTCCTCCATAGGGTTTTGACATCAAGGGGACAGTGGTTCTGCTAAGTTGTGGGAAGAGCCTTGGTGGGAAGTCATGTGACCTGGGCTCTAGCTCTGGGCCTGCCTCTGGCTCACTCTGTGATCTTGGGCAAATCCTTTCCTCTCTCTGAACCTCAGCTGACCTATCTTTACTGTGAGAAGGGTGATGTCTGCTGGTAGACCTCATGGACTTTGACCCACTCCTATAGTACTGGCTTTCTCTTAGTTAAGTCTCTTTGCAAGAGATATTCATTGTCCCCACAAGCCCTGGATGCCCCTACAGGGAACAGGTGAGTTCTGCCCCCACCAGCTTTCTTCTGAGGACTGCTGGAGCACATGATTTGTGCTAAGGTTAGGAATAAACTAAAATTCAGTGTTCCTGGAAGCTCCCGGCCTTGGCCCCACTGACAGGAGCCCATAAAAAGGGTGATTAGCAGCTATGATTTCTAAGAAGCAGATACATAGAGTCAGAGACCTGGGCTGGAAGGTCCTGAGTGGTTTCTGAGCCAAGACTCCCATCCTGTGCTAGAGGCTCCTCCCCAACTCCAGGAGAGTGCTTCTCCAGCTGCTGTTGTAAACCGCCGCCCGTGACACTGGGCTCACTTCCATCCTTGGACTCCTTGACAGTCCAGTTTACCTTTACTACCTTTACATTTCCCTACAGGTCCCAGTGCAGAGAAGGGAATCCCAGGCAGAGGGGATACTGTATGCCAAGGCCCCAGTGTTAGGGGTGAAGGAGAGGAGAGAGAGATAGAGAGAGGTCAGAGGGAGCTAAAAGCTCAGTAGCAGGAGCAGGGAAAAAATAGGAAAGATCTCAAAGGCTGAAAAGGAGCCTGAATTCTGTGCCTCTGAAGGGAGTCAGGGGAGAAGCTTTGCCCCTTGGAAGGTCGCCCAGGTGAGGTGTGGAGGAGAACTGTAAGCCTGAGGGAGGTGAGAGATGTCTGTGCTGGGGAGTTGATGGGGGATGGACAGGTGGGAAGGCTGAAAGGTGGCTGTGCCGCATTTAGTGACACATTAGATACAGGATATGCTCAAGTTGGAGGGTGGGGCTGCCAGTGCTGCTGGCTGGGATGGGGAGCCCAGGGAGGCTCTGGGAAGGAGCTATGTTCACTTGGGCACCTGGGAACACGGGACGTGCAGGGAGCCTCCTGGAGGTTTCAGGTAGTAGAGGTGGGAGGTTCAGACCTACCTTCCAGATTCATGCCAGCCCCAGCAGAGGCCTCAGCAATGTCTTACCGGCCCTGGGCCTCTGAAAGAAAGAGTTTGCCCCACTCTAGTTGGTGCCACCATTTCTGAGCAGGCATCCTGTTTAAAACAGGGATTTCATGAGCATTTTGGGAGGCTGAGGCAGGTGGGTCACTTGAGCCCAAGAATTTGAAGACCAGCCTGGGCAACATGGTGAAACCTCAACTCTATTTAAAAAAAAAAAAAAAATTGGCCAGGTGTGGTGGCGTGTGCCGCCTACTCAGCTAGTCAGGGGTGGGGAGGCTGAGGCTGGAGGATTGCTTGAGCCCAGCAAGTCAAGGCTGCAGTGAGCCAAAATCATGCCCCTGCGCTCCAGCCTTGGTGGAGACAGAGCAAAATCTTCTCAAAAAAGAAAGAAAGAAAGAAAAGAGGAGAAAAAGAGAAAGAAAGGAAAGAAAGAAAGAGAAAGAAAGAAAGGAGAAAGAGAGAGAGAAAGAAAGAGAAAGAGAGAGAAAGAAAAGAAAGAAGAAAGAAAGAAAAAAGAAAGAGAGAGGCAGGGAGGGAGGGAGGGAAGGAGAAGGGAAGGAAGGAAGAAGAAAGAAAAGAAAGAAAGAAAGAAGAAGAAGAAAGGAAGGAAGAAGAAAAAAGAAAGAAAAGAAGAAGAAGAAGAGGAAGAAGAAGGAGGAGGAGGAGGAAGGGAGAAAGAAAGAGGAGAGAGGGAGGGAGGAAGGAACAAAAACAAACAAAAAACAAGGATTTCCCTTCCATTCTGGATCTTCCTCTGGGAAGGGTCTGGATCATGGGGTCCTGGGGGGCAGTAAGGCCTGAGGAGTGTTGCCAATTGGGGACCTAGGCAGCCCAGAGTCGTCCCTGACTCTCTGGGGACAAAGAGATACGCTGTCAGTTCCCTTCCTCTGAGGCAGCTCCAGGCCAGCTTGGAGGATGGGGGTTGGAGGCTGGAAAGGGAGGGTGGCTGAGGTGCTAGTTTCCCTTGTGCAGGCTGCCCAATGGGCAGGCTCGCCAGCAGCACGGTCTGTGAGCGTCCATTCCTAGTTTACTAAACATTCCTGGTGGAACATTTCTCATGGGCAAAGGGCCACGTGAGAGAATATTAGCACTTACCTTACCTCTGCTTGGAAACAGAGACAAGCTCCTTGGGTCTGAATGAAAGGAAATCAGAGTTAAGGCCTTTTAAAGGGCTGCCAAGAGGGGGAAAAGAACAGATCTGAAGGCTGTAAAAGTGAGTTTACACTAAAAGAAACAGATATAAAATTATCAGGCAAGCAAAACATTATTTTATTTGTGAATGAGAAAGTGTAATGTGGACCAGGTATGCTCACGCCTGTAATCCCAGCAGTTCCGGAGGCTGAGGCAGGAGGATTGCATGAGTATGGGGAGTTCAAAGTCAACCCGAGCAACACAAGATCTCCCTGTCTCTACGAAAGGAGAAAAGGAGAGCACGTAGGTCAGCCTCCCGCTTCCCTTTAGGCTTGGGGCAGGGGAGGGACTGGGTTCCCCACCCTAGTCTAGGAGGCCCAGCCCAGGAGGCCTCCCGGGGAGGGAGGCTGACCCACAGCTGGCGGGCCTGACGCTCTGTGACCTTGGCCTTGGGCCGCCGCCTCCGGAAAATGGGACGAGAGGAAGCACCAGCAGGAATGGGGTAATGGGGGTGTTGCTGGCAGAGGGAGTGGGGGGCCGGGCTGGTGACGGCATGGAGCAGGGACGAGGGAGCTGCTGGAAGCTGGTAATTAATAAATGAAATGCCCTGGGACTGCCGCCGAGCCGCCTCAGATGACATATCTGTCGCGGGCTCGGCAAACCATTAAATGACCATTTTCTGACAGAACGACTTCCCTGCCGCTGCGAGCTGCCAGGACTTGCCGGGACACATTTTCTCTGCTCGCCCTCTTTTCTCGTCCGCTCCCCGCCTCGCCTCTGGCCCTTCCTGGACCGCCCCCTCCAGAGGCAACGACTCTGCCCCCGCTCCTGCGCGCCTCTCTCCGCCTCTCTCTCCTCACTCCGTCTCTGTGTGTGCTTCTGCCTCTGTCTCTGTGTGTCTCTGACTGTCTCTCCCCACTCCCTGTGTCTGTATATCTGGGAGTCTCTTCCTTCTGCCCTCCCAGTCTCTCGGTCTCTCTGTCTCAGGCTATCTCTGTGTGTCTCTGTCTCTCTCCTCCTGCTCCCACCCTGGTGTCTCTTCTCTCTTTCCTGGGCCTCTGACTCTCTCTTCTCCCAGGCTGCTCTCTCTCTCCCATCTCCTAGGCCCGCTCGCTCTCTCTCTCTCTCTCTCCCTGCTCTCCCCTCCCCCCTACCAGCCTCTCTGTGTCTGGCTCAGCCGCCCCCTCCCCGCGTCCCCCCTCCCCGGCTGCCTGACGGCTCCAGTTCATTTCTGCCTGTTTAATTGGGCCCCGGATGAGTTTGGTCGACAGGGCCATTCATCATGTGGCCGCGGCTGGCGGCGGAGCCCGGGGGAGCGGGGCTGACAGCTCCGCCAGGCTGGGATGCGGCCTGCGCCGGGAAGTTCACATATTTGGGCATTAGTGCAGCTATTAGTTTAACAAGCTTCGTTTATCCTTGTCACTACCACTTCAGCTTCCCATGTAATCATTTGAAATGTAGATTACAGCCAGACAAATGGGACAGCGCAGGACGCGCAGGGTGGAGGGAGTGACACGCAGCAGCTCGTTAGGGCCGCCTTCCCAGTCCCATCCCTTCCCAAGCAAGGCTTTGATTAGCTTAATATCCGCATGATTTCAGTGGGAAGCTCCTGTCACCTATGCCGGTGGAGGTGCCTGGGGTGCGTCCAGGTGAGGGTTCAGGTCCTGCCAGGGTGGGGTCCAGTGGATCCAAAGGCTCCCGCAGCCCTGCAAGGAAACAGGTGGGTGGTCAGGGCCTGCCCCCCGGAATCCCTTCTGAAGCGGTCTTCCTTCCAGGGCGAGGTGGCTCCAGCCCCTGGCTGTTTCCTTTCTCCTCTCCCTTGCTGCCTGTCTGTGTGACCTGAGCAAGATCTGGCCCTCTCTGGGTCTTGTGTCCCTGTCCAGAAAATGGGGGTTCAGATTTGCTCGTATAGGTTCACTTCCCCCATTCCGCTAGCAAGCTCATCATATCTTAGTTCCTCTGAAGAAGTCACCTGCCTCCTGCCGAATTTCTATTCCCCATGCTGTGGACCAAGGGCTCTTTTACAAATGTAAATCTGGCTGTGTTCAAAGGCCCTCTGGCCCTGAAGATAAAGATAGAACCCCTTAGTGGGGCTTGGGGTGGGGCAGGGAGGGCTGCAGTCCCCCAGTGCCCCCTTCACAGTTTTCTCTCCCCAACCCCTCCTCTGTGAATGCACTTCAGGTCCCTGGTCCCTGGGGAAGGGGAGACAGCTATCAAATGCCCATGCCCCCTACTCCTGATCTCGCTCACCTCTATGGGTTTGTACATGCTGTTTCCTCTGCCAGAAACACCACCGTCCCTGCGTCGCTCCCCAAACTCCTTTTCTCAGACATCTCTTTCCTGTCCTCCAGATTCTCAGTTTGGTTGTTTCTTCCTCTTGGCCCCTCCACCCAGCACCTCTCCTCCTCTGCTGCTCAGAGCCCTGTGCCTCCCACAATAGCACCTAACCCCTGACTGTAAACTCCATGAGGGCAGGGCCTGCCTAGCATGGAAACCGGCCCCTGGAAGCTGGCCAGCCAAGGCTTCTTAAAGGAATAGAGGAGGCACGCGCAACATCGTGCTGCAGACACCTCGGCTGCATGGGCAGCCATGCATCAGCATTTCTCACGGAGCATTTGCACGATGCCCCAGCTCCTGCTTCCATCCACGATAGGCACACAGCTCTGGGAGGATCGGGCTCCTCTGAGTCAGTGCCTCCCAGGAGAAAACGGTCGGCCCACTCAGAGAGTTTAAGGGAGGAGAGTTTAACGATGAGACAGCGTACAGTGGTGCAAGCTGGCAGGGCCCAGGAACCCACCGTGGGAGGGTGCAGCCCCAGCGGGGAACCACAACCACCCTGAGGCCTGAAGGACAAGGGGATGGAATGCTGTCACCAGAACCTGGAGGAAGACCGGGAGCCGTGGAAGAGGGGCTGCAAGAGGATGTAACTCCTGAAGGCAGCCACTGTCTGAACTGGGGTGAGGCAAGGAGGGAGTGGGGATAAATCCTCCGACCTCTCACTCTCCTCTCTCCAGTCTTCTGCTGTCTCCCATTGGCTGGATCCATCCCACCAGAAGCTAGAGGGCCAGGGAGTCGGGGTGAGGTGGTCCACAGAGATCAGCCTCCTGAGCTGCAGAGCAGGGCTGAGGAAAGTCCTGGAGCTGGTGGGGTTGGGGGCAGATGGAAAATACCCAGCACACCAGCCCCTCAGAGGGAGGCCATGACCTCTTCAGAAGAACCATGGAAAACATATCTCAGGACCAAACGGAGATGCGTCTACAGAGGGCTCTGATGGTGTGGACGTGATCACCACTGCCTTTTGTATTCGTCCCCTCACTGTCACATCTCCCTGCCCAACCCAGCTGGGCAAGAGCAGTCCTGCGCTCCGAGCTTCTTTTTTCACCTCTCTCCCTGCTGAGGAGCTTGTCTCCGTTTCCTTCCTGACACCTTCTGAATAATGACACCAAACCTTGAAACCAACGAGTCGTGAATCAAAGTGGCTTCTTGCTATCATAAAAGAGATGTTCTAAACCCCAAACATAAAGATCGTTTTATCTTTATTAATAGTTTAATGCATCTGAGAAAGCTATTTGACATTTTTTACACCTCCAACTCTTTCCTTCATGCATTGCTGGTCAGATTACACCAGGGTTCAGCCACTTAAATCCACTTAATAACTGACTAAATTCTACACTGAATTTACATTGAGCTACAAGCTGATTCTAGGATACAGATGAATTTTCTAGTGGAAAAAAAAAAAAAACAAAACCACCCAACACTCTGACTCCAACGTTGTAAATCTCTTCTAATAATGAAAAAGGAATTAGTCAATCTATTGGGATTGATGTCGTGTTTAACGGCACTTGGTGAGGAGGACTCTGCCGCACAGAGTGAAGGGATGGGCCTCGATGAATAATTGGGAGTGAGACATTTTCTTCACCTACATAAATAAAGCAGCACACATGGAAACACACATATCAAATTAATTGAAAACACATGGAATTTGGGGCATGGAGAACAAGTTGACCCTTCCCAACGGCTGGCAGGCCCTGCACACATGCGTGCATGACATTGTGAGGAGAAAGACTCGGTCATTGATGACATCTGAATTAGAATAACATCTAATTGGCTGATTTTTCTATTGTAGACACACACATACACACACACACACACACACACAAACACCACCACCATCACATCACAGACATGTATCCAATACATAGCACTATATTTAACACGTCCATGTCTGCACACTGTAGCCCAGTGCCCTCTACACAAACATGTAACCCCACAGCCTGCACACGCACATGCACGTATTCTCTCAACAAGAGAGGCACATGCATGGGCCCATATGATGCTCACACATACTTTCAAGCAAGACTTAGTGGGAAAAAGGGAAAAACATGTTCTCTGCCTCTCCCCAACTTCCCAGAAAGAAAAAAAAAATCGTAACTGTCAGAAATGTGATAGGACTGTCAAAGACATATGGAAGAAACCCAAACAAACCATGGAAGTTGTGAAACATAAATCCCAATTCTATTTGTTCTACGACAGTGTATAAACCACACATTTTTCATCAAGATAGAAAATTAAAACCCTCGCCAGGCTCAGCATTGCTGGGGAAGTTGGATAGAAACCCTAGTGTCCTGGCAGAAGGAGAAGCAGCTGCTGGCTGGCCTGGGACCGAAAGATGCTTCTGAACCACGGACCAGACCGCAGAGTTTAGCTGCCTCCCTGTCTCTACGTTTCAGTACTGCTGTGACTGCGTCCACACACCCACGGCTGTGATTAGCCAAACATCCCATAGGCATATTCCCTATTTTGAAAGTCCCTTGATAAAGCATAGGTTCAGCTTCTGGGGAGCTGCTGAGCAACCTTAATGTCCACGTGGCTCCTGAACTGTGTCTTCTACTCCTCCAAGCCCATAGCCTGAAGTTCTTTTCTCCCCATGGAAGCTCACCTGATTCACTTCAGACCTCCAAGTAGCCTGGCAGCTCCTCCAGAGCCTGACTGAATTCTGATGGGCCTAACTCCTTTCTCACAAGAAATTCTCCCTGATAACTACCAAATATTAATTAAAACCCATTAATTCTAGTCCCTAGAGAATTAGATAATGCTACTGTCTTCTATTCAGAGAAGAGTCTATTTTCCCCTACTTTTGGCTTTTCTTTCCCTAAGCCAGTGTGTTAATCATGAGGAAATGTCCCAAGACTTCTTGAAAAATGCTGTTTTTAGTGGATTTCCTGGGGAATGTCTCCAAAGCCATTTGAAGACTAAAGAATAACATCTTTTGGCTTATTCTCATTCAGACATCATTCTTCCTCAAAGAAGCCTCACGGATCAGGCAGGCAGGCTTCTCTTTGCAGAAGCCACACTCCTTCCTCCATAGTTTGGAACTTATGAACCCGCAAGTTACCGTTTTTAATAGTTCCCCTTTGGAAACTTCTGTTGACAGGTAGTCTGCTGTATTTTACTTTCTGCCTAGCCTTTGGCTTATGTTCACTGAGACCTAACTCTTTGCCTCAGCAGAATAATGTGTCTGGGGGCTTCCAATGGCTTTTTGAGGGATGAGGGTCACCACAGGGAAGGCCAGCTCCAAGGGGCCCTTGGTGTCTTTGATCTCTCGCCCGTGACTTTCAGGCTTCCTAATGATTGCTTGGTCCCTTGACTACGATTCATTTAGAAGCACACACTCATTGAGATTTTGAGATGGAAGGGCTGGAAATCATGTGGTTCAAACTCATGTCTCTGGCCCCATTGCTCAGATGGAAAGACTGAGTCCTGGGTGAGGGCCTTCTGATATAGGTATGAGAGTAAACAGGCAATGTGATAACAGTTCTCTCTAGGGCTGGAGGCTGGTGGTCTTAGCTGGTCCCTTATGAATTTTTGAAGCACATCTAGGTCCTCTATTATCTCCACACAAGTTCCTCCTTCTGCCATCTCCCTTTAATTCAACATTTATTCGATAACAATTGGTTGAATAAATGAAGAAATGTGTCTCTACTCTGACCAACTGGGCAATGGAGATAGAACAGAAACCGCTACTCACAATCCAATATCCAGTCTCTCCTTTTCCCGGAATAGTAAAATTTGTAGCTGGACAAAAAGGGCCACTCAGAGTAGAGATCACCTTCCCCAGCCTTCCTTGCTGACAGATGTGGCCTCGGGATTCGCTTCTGGTCCATGGCATACACGCAGAAGTGCCAGGTGCCAGCCTCCTGGAACCTTACTCGAGAGCCAGCAGGTTCTCTTTCCTTTGTCTCCTCTGTCCTGCTGTCTGGAATCCTGATGCTGCCATCTTGGGCCTTGGGGCTGAGAGGCATAGCCTCAGGAGGGCCACAGATGACTGAGCCTGGTCCCTATGGGCCTCTTCAGCCGAGTTGCTGTATCAGCCATGGATTGCTGGCCTCCAGACTCCGAATGTGAGACAAGATAATCTGTCTTGTCTTAGCCATTGCTGTTATGGATTTTTCAGTCGTTCATAGCTGATCTAATTCTGACTACTAGAGGCAGTAAAATAAATATTTAACATGGGTTTGAAAAAAATACTATTCTTTCGAGCTTTGCCAAGAAAAAATTGGACTTCCTCAAAATGAAATTTTACAAAGAAACGAGACTCTGAGAATATTTTAAATAAAGAGATATGTGTATATACACACATACCCACAATATATCTCTCTACATATATGCATATATAACATATGCATAAATTATCTCCGGAAGAATACACAGAGACTGGAGTCATGGGAAAGAGACCTGGGAGCCTCAGGGTTGGAGTGGAAGTGAGACCCACTGCCTACTTTTTTTGTTCTGTTCGAATTTTTTTTTTCTTTTTTTTTTTTGAGACAGAGTCTCACACTGTTGCCCAGGCTGGAGTGCAATGGTACGATCTTGGCTCACTGCAACCTCCACCTCCCGGGTTCAAGCGATTCTCCTGTGTCAACCTCCCGAGTAGCTGGGATTACAGGCGCCGCCACTGCACCTGGCTATTTTTTTTTTTTTGATTTTTAGTAGAGATGAGGTTTCACTACATTGGCCAGGCTGGTCTCGAACTCCTGACTTTGTGATCTACCCATCCTGGCCTCCCAAAGTGCTGGGATTACAGGCATGAGCCACCGCACCCAGCTCATGTTTGAATTTTTTAACTGTGCGTGTGATCTTTTTTTAAAAACACCAACATTTAACACCAAAACGAAAACCCATTGTACACATAGAGGCCCCCAGTCCAGTCTCTATCAGAAGAGACTTTCTGGTGTTGCCAAGTGGACATCTAGCTCTGGCTTGGGCTTCTCAGTGACGGGGTGCTCACCTCCTTCCCAGAGAGCTTGATCTGAACCCATTTCCTCATCTGGGGAACATACAGACAGTCCTTGCAGGACTGTGGTGAGAGCACATCCACCTGCTCTGGAAAGGTGCTGGTTACCGGCGACACACCCTGTTCCTGTGTGGCCCACTAGAGTCTGTCATTCCCGCCAGACCCACAACGTCTACCTCCTAAGATACTGCTCATAGACTCACAGATCTGCTGTACGGCTATGGATGTGCTCCCCCATCCCACCACATGGGGCACTCCCTGGGGGCAGGGACCATACCTGTTCCTCTTTGTCCCTGGGGTCCCTGTGCCTAGCCGAGACACTGGCACAGAGCAGAGATCCAGGAGTGTTTACTGGCCGAAAGAAGGAGAAGACAGCCGGCAATTCATTCTAAAATGCAGATGCTGACAGCAGTTCCAAGTCATTCCAGCTGATCTGTGATTTTTACTGGAATTTTAGTTTTTCCTGGATTTGACTTCCAGCCGCATCAGAGCGCTGAGGTGAGACGCGGTAGGAGAAGGGCCCTGGAGACTCTGCCTGGAGGTGACACCAGCCAGTGGCTTTCTTGTGAAGGGTAAGAAAATGCCCTCCCATCTCCACCGAGCCTTCACTACTTGCTGCAGGGCCCAGGTGCTGGGAGTTCGTGGGCTGAATGGGCAGCAGTGACTCTTGGGCTCCCTCCCACCTAGGGTCACACACAGCCTGGCTTCAAGTCTTGGCCACGGCTTACCAGCTGTGTGACCGGGAGTGAGATAGCTGGGCTTTTCAGCCTGAGTCTCTCCATCCATAAAACTGAGGATCGTAATAATTGTCAGCACCTCATAGTGTTATTGTAAGGAGTAAGTGAGATCCTGCGTATGAAATCCATTTATAAAGGGGTCATAATTCTTTGGAGTGTAACTATGACATGAGTTAATTTCCACCACCCCCCTCCTCCAGCTGTGCTACATGGCACTCTCCTCCTTCTCGCATTTCTGGTAGGGTGATGGCACCTTTATTGACTTCTTGGTCAGATTCCAGAACATTTGAATAACTTTCAGTTATTAGAACAGTTTTGTTTTGGTATTTAACATTCTGTCCTGTTCTTTTTGAAATTTTAATCTCAAACATAATCCGAAGTCAGAGTTCTCTGCCATCACCCGGGGCCGACCGGCCCTTGCTGTGGCTCTGGCAGCCTGTGGAGAAACTGCATTGGTTTTCTGCTGCTCCATAACAAGTTACTAGAAACCCAGTAGCTTAAGACAACATGCATTGATTATTTCAGTTTCTGTGGGGTAGGAGTTGGGATGTGACTTATCTGGGTCCTCTCCCTGGGGTCTCACAGGGCTGTCATCTCACTTAAGGCTGGGGTCCTCTTCCACATTCCCTGGGTATTGACAGAACTTGGGTCCTTGCTGTTAGACAGCCAAAGCCCTCAACTCCTAGGGGGTTGCCCGCAAATCCCTGCTGTGGGGTCCTCTCCACAGCCGGACCCTCTGCTTCTTCAAGGCCAAAGGGAGGGCATCTGTGTCTCTGACTACTGGACCTTCTTTTAAAGAGATCGCCTGATGAGGTCAGGCCCACTCAGGACCATTTCCCTCTTGATTAGCTTAAACTCAGCTGATTGGGGGCTTCCATGGCATCTGCAGGATGTGTTGTCTTTATTCTCATTTGGTAATCCCTTGTGCCTCCCTCTTTGGCCCCTGCAGGCAGGTCCTGGATGGTGGGAGACATGGCTCTGTTCCTTCTCCCAACCCTCATCAAAGACCATCCACTGCACAGCTTCCAGATGTTCTCGGTCCAGGAAGAGGCTTTTGGGGTGGGGTTCCCGCTAGGCAGGGGGAGGGTGGCTCTCATCAATGGCATCCCACAGCTCACAAGGCACATGCATATCTTTTTACCCATTCTCCTTTCCCCTGTTTCAGGAAATGTAAGGACAGGTCACTAAATCTGTTGGCCAAGCAGAGGAAGATGGTCAGCTTGCATCTTCCTCAAGCTGACTGTCTCTTCCTCTCTCAGTCTTCACGTGTGTGGTGATGGTGGTGGTGGGGTGAGTAGAACGTGTTATTGAGTGGTCAAGTTCATTCTCTGAATTATCACCTCCCCACATTGCAGGAGGTGACTGGACCCAACTATTAGAGGCTCCATGAAATTTCAGTTTTTAGCTTTGGCCTTGGCTGTGCAATTCCGGGACAATGGGAAAAATTTCACTAAGCATCATTGCCCGGTAGATTGTTATAGTTGGTGCTCAGTAAATGCTCATTGACATTCTTGCTCACAACTCAACCCAAATAGTCCTATGTTTAGAAGCAAGGCAGAAGATCAGAGTAGACCAAGAACAGGACTGCTGATGTCAAGCCCTGGGACTCCCTTCAGTTCTTCCAGGCCAGAAATGTGCTTGTTCTCCAAGCCTGGGGTCAGCGTGAGTTCACGCGAGAGCAGGACAAAGGTGAGGAGCAGGGGTCTGAGCTGGGCCAGAAGCACGCATGCCATTCTTTTCATCAGCTTATTTTGCCTTCCACTGCCCCAGAGTTGGTAGAAAGGAACTGAGCAAAGCTGGGGTTGAAATTCTTGAATTCATGAGCGTCATGAAAATACTGCTTGGCTAGCTGTCCCACAGACCCATGTCCTCTTCTTCCTCAGCACAGAACTAGACTGCATTTCTCAGCCTCCTTGCAGTTGGGTAGGGCCACAGGACTGGGTTCTGGACACTAGAATGTGAATAGAAATGATGTCTACCACTTCATCCCTGCCCATGAACACTACCCAGTGGCTGATCCTCCGTGCTCTCCTTTTTTGCAGGCCTGATGCAGACAAACAAGGTAAACTTGGAAGCCATAAGGTTGAAGACAGCAGAGTTAAAACAAGAGAGGAGGCTGGATCCCTGTCACTTTGTGGAAGGCTGCCTGCCTACCAGAAATGCTACATTTAACATGGGGTATGACTTATGTGGGTCCTCTCCCTGGGGTCTCACAAGGCTGACATGTGAGTGAGAAATGGATTTTTACTATGTTAAGACATTGAAGTTATGGGATATGTTTCCTACATCAGTTGATATTGCCTTAACCAATACACAAGTTTGCACTGTGAATGAGAAAATGAGTCTGCATCCACATTGTCCATGCTTTAAGAGCTTCTAGGAGTTTTAGGAGTTTATTTGCCATGCTCTATAAAGTCTGCACAATGTTTTAATTCCACTTCACAGAAAGGTTTTCTTTCCAAACCCTCTTCAGGGGCCTTCCCTATTAAAAAAGCCCATTTATAGAAACTACTACTTAGCATTTTTGAAACTTGTTATCCTATTCAGCAGAGTCTAAGTCAGGAGGCTTTGAACTCGGACAATTACTGCTCTTGATTAACAACAAGAACTGATGAGTTGGCCTTTCCAGTGTGCTAAGCAAACTCAGCCAAGCAGAAAATATCACTGAAGGGGAAACAACGGGAAGTGATTTTCTTGGTTGCATTATGCGCCGTCGCGATATTTACACATGTTTGTGGATAATGTGGGAACCTCTGCTGCTTGCATGCCCTTCCAGATGACACCCCTGGGCTTGAAACGCCATGTTTCCTACCTGACCTGGGCTGTAAATGTCATCCTGTGACTGCAGGCAGCCAGCCCCAGGAAAAAAACACAGCACTGGGGGTGGTCAGGCCCCCTGTAGCATCCCCACTCCAACCCTTTCAAGTCCCAGCACCTCCAGGTACCCTGGGGCCAGCACCTAGGCCTAGAGATTTGTTTGTTTGTTTGTTTTAGAGATAGAGTCTTGCTATGTTGCCCTGACTGATCTGAAACTCCTGGTCTCAAGCAATCCACTCACCTTAGCCTCCTGAGTAGCTGGGATCACAGGCATGAGCCACCCTATCCAGCTGGGGTTAGACAGTAACAGTAGCCTTGGCCTCATATTGTAAGAGCTCAGTGGCCGGATAGAGGGGTATTCACTTCTTCTCACTCTTGCCAGTATTAGGTATTTTTAAAAAATGATTTTTGTGAAGTCAAATTGTGTTTTCACTGTTGGATTGAACATTGTGTTCATTCACGAGTGTCCTGTGGATACCTTTACCCATGTCTCTACTGAGGGTGGTAGGATTTTTTATAAAATTGTATGCACATTTGTCATGTATTAAATGCATTATACCTTTTCATATTTCTTAGGTTTGTTTTTCCAACTTCATCTTTGTATTTTGTTAAATGTTTTTGGATACATAAAACCAAAAAAAGCAAATCACAAGATTAAATATTTTAATCTTGTCCTTTGAGACTTTTCCATCTTTTTAAGCCTATAAAGTCATATTTCATATAGAAGTTTGAAATATATTCATCTATAACCCCATTCATTTTATTTAAAACTTTTTAAAGAAACTTTGGTTCCACTAGGAATTTCTCTGGATGGAACGTATGAGGTAAGGATCTTCCTGGGGGCCACATTTGGGAGTTCAGATCTGAGGGGCAGAAGCCTCTGGCTTTGGACAAACAGGGGCAGATGTCTCTGGGTAGAGGTGACATAGCACGGGCAGAGGTAGGATTGATGGGCAAAGAGCAGATCCCAACTGGGATTGCTTTCGGGATCTGGGGGTCTCTTACTTCTCAGATGGCGTTACGGACTAAATCGTGTCACCCCCACATTTATATGTTGAAGTCCTAACTCTCAGTATCTTAGAATGCGACTGTATTTGGAGACTGGGTCTTTGAGAGGTAATGAAGTTAAAATGAGGTCTTTAGGGTGGGCCCTAATCCAGGGCGACTGATGCCCGTGTAAGAAGAGATCAGGCACAGGAACATTCGGAAGGAAGAGGGTGTGAAGACACAGAGGGAAGGCTGAGAAGTAACCAACCCTGCCTGACACCTTCATCTTGAACTTCTAGCCCCAGAATTTCGAGAAAATAAATTGTTGTTTCGGCCACCCAGTGTGTGTTCCTGTGCTATGCACCCTGACAGACTCACACAGGCAGGTTCTTTGCTATATGTCCTCAGAGCTGGTCCGTAGTGGAGTTTGCAGAGGCCCCCATCACTATCTGCTGGGAAGACCAAGCAAGGAGAGGCAACGCCAGCTTTTAAAAGTGATCTTCAAATTGTGTGTAATGCATGTGCACTAAAGAAAAATCAGGACATGTAGATAAATCAAATAAATCACTAAGATCACTTGGGGTGCTAATGGCCCCAGTGGTCTAAAGTCATAGCATCTGTGTCTGCGGCAGAGCGGGCCTCCCAGTGATGGCCTCCTCTTGTGGGGCTTTGCAGGCCAGGCGTCCCTCCCAGAGACAGCTACTGAGACAGTGTGCTGAGGAGGCCACAGCAGTGCTCAGTCCACCAGAAGGGTCCCCTTCCCCATAGCACCACACAGCTGGCCAAGAGGCTCCGCAGCTATGGGATCTGCGGGGCTGGAAATCCATCTGCTCCCACCCCCATCTGAAACACGCTCCCCTTCACTGCCTCCTAAGGAAGACGTCAGGCTCTGCTCGCATTTGCCACCTCCTCTCCTCCTTGAGCAACCCATCTGCTAGGAGATGACATGAGCCCAGGCTAGCCCTCACCTTTGATCCCGAACCCAGGCTACCCCTTACCTTTGATCTGGTGTCACCCACAGAAGGTAGGCTTGGGAAAAAGGCCACAGTGCCTGGTTAACTCAGAGGTAAATGGTTCAGTATCTCCTCCCAGCACACTCATTTTCCCACCTGTGGGGCTTTGTTCACACTGTTACCTGTGTCTGGAATGCCTTCCCTTCCTGCCCTCTCTAAAATTTCCTGTTGAAATTCTGCCCACCCTTCACAGCTCAGCTCAAAAGCCATCTCTTCCAGGAAGCCTCCTCTGACTACCCCTCCCACAACTGAATGGCACCCCTCCCGAGACCACACCTCCCCGCCTGCTCCAGCCGTAGGTGATACTGGCCACGTGATGCCTAGAATTAAAATACACACATCACCTGCCCCCAGACAGCAGGCTCCTGTTTGGTTCATTTCTGTATTCTACCCTCCTCCTACACCCAGCACAGAGGAGGTTCTGACTAGAGTTTGACCTTGGGGAAAATTTTGATTTCCTTACAGTGGAGAAGACATCCTGGCAAAAGTCCCGTTTGTCAATTGGAAAAACTTGCACACAATGCATAACACTTGTTTCTCATAACACCCTTGAGGTAAACGTTATCAGGTTTTCACCCATTACACAGGTGAAGAAATCAAGGCTTCTAGAAGTTAAGAGACTGCTTACATCAGCAAACTGACCGTCAAAACCTGGAGCTGAGACTCCCAGGCGTGGCTTGCGGGAGGTTTGATCTTTCTGCCCTGCAGCAGTCTCACTCCCCCAGGGGTTTCTTCTGTCCCCAGCACCCAGAATGGGGCCTGGTTCCCAGGGGAGTTCGAGGAACACCTCCCAGGGCAGATCCCAGCCTTCTCTCTCTGCTCCTCTTTCACTGTCCCTGAGTGCGGAAGGGCTGCTGGAGGCTGCCTACGGCTGTCAGGGTTGGTACTTCCACCTCCATACCTGAAGGCCTTGCCCACTGCCTCCATTCTGCTGTCATGTGGGGGCTGCACATGCCCTGCTTACTGCAGAGACTGGTGTCCTGTTTCTCGGGAGGGCAGGCCTGAGGCTTCTGTCCCCAGAACACCAGGGACAAGAGCCACAGTGTCAGGAAACCAAGCGCCTGCCCTGCCTCACCAGTTCATAGGTTTGGGGTCCGATTTCAGTTAAAAAACACGCCTACTTCTCTTTAAAGTCTGTGCTGTAAGTCAGGAGCATTGAGAAGGGAGGAGCCAGGCCGGCACTCTGCCATGGCTCACTCTCTCCCTCAGGAATCACCTTCGCCACCATCCATTGCAGAAATGAATGGAGGCCGTGCAGCTGCTTTATTAAATATGAATGAGCTGCTGTCCACGGCCCCCACGCGGTCACTCGCCCACTCCATCTCTGGCAATTACTGAGTTGCACACACTGTGCCAGCGGGCACAGTGGTCCCCGCCTGCCCTTGCACACTGACATCGCCTGGCAGGGGCAGGGCTCAGGTCTGCAGCTGCCCTACCCCCTGATGAAAAGCCACCTCTGGGCTCCTTTGCACCTGAAATGCTCAGTTCCAAAGGCTTAAGGACAGCACAGAAGGATTGTGGACTCTTGCTCTCTGAGGTCTGACTGGATATGGCCTGTGGCTTTGGGGCCCAAAGGCAAGGTCTCCCAGTGTGAATGGCTTCTAAGTTCTGTCTGGATCCAGGCACTTTGGGTTCCAGGAGGCTCGACAGGATCAAAGTGAAAAGCACGTATGGGATGGGGGTGGTGGCTCATGCCTGTAATTCCAGCACTTTGTGGGTGCTGATGCAGGAGGAAGGCTTAAGGCCAGGAGTTTGAAATCAGCCTGGGCAACATAGTGAGACCCTGTTTCTACAAAAAGTTTTTAAAAATTAGCTGATAATATGTTAGTTTGTAAGTAGGGAGAAAATTATTTAAAAAACTAGCTGGGCTTGCTGGTGAACGCCTGTAGTCCTAGCTACTTGAGAGGCTGAGGCAAGAGGGTGGCTTGAACCCATGAGTTCAAGGCTGCAGTGAGCTATGATTGTGCCACTGGTAGCAGAGTCCTTGTTGGCCCTGTTCACTTCCGTGTCCCCAGTGCTGAGGACAGAACAGATGCTCAATCACTATGTGCTGAATGAATGAATGAGGTAGGAATTACTGACCATTTGGGAACTGAAGAGGTTGACATTAAATAAGTTAGGAGTCAAATCCAGAGTGGAGGCTCACCCATGACTCCATCTGCCAAACCTGGGGACATTCAAGGGTGGATTCAGTGCCTGCCGTCCCTGCCCAGAGCAGAGCCCAATTCTGTAACACATCATTCTTCATGCATGGATTTGTTTTGACCCCAGTTGAATCAGGACAGCCATCAAACGCCCCACAACCCCTTAGGGGACAGTCAAAGTTGTCAAAGATCATCCTCAAACTAGTAAAAACAAACAAGATCAAATTCTTTCTCTGAACTTAAAAAATTACTTTTATTTTAGGAACCAATAAAATTATGGCAAATATTTACAAATAATTATCTCACATAAAGGTTACATAAAATCAATTATTCACAAGTAACAGCCACTCATGAAAAGACACACAGATATTGAAACTACGCCAATCTTATTGCATGTTTCTCCAACTAATCTAAAATAAAGGTGTTGCAGTCAACCATTTAACTTAAAAGGAAGCCACAAATCTCAGGTTTGACGAGAAAAAAAAGTAAAAAAAAATTAAACCAAAACCCCACCCCTGTTTTCTCCCAAGTCCCACCCCTAGCCCTGCCCTCCTCCCCAAAAAAGAAAAATATGTCCAACATCTTTGGCAAATTGGCACTGCTGTAATTACATTCAAATATTATTACACACAAAAGCAACACACATCACTAAGAAAAAAACCACCAATATTTCAAGTCAGTTATTTTCTACTAGAAAAAAAGAATACAAAACATACACATTTTTTAAGAAGCATTTTTTTTTTCAATCCGTTGGAGACAGATCATCTCCCACTTTCAAAGGCAATTCAATTGTGGTTTTTGTTGGGTTTTTTTGTACTTTTTTTTTTTTTTTTTTTTTTTTACAAGTAAGCGTCTATGCAGGCATCACAAACTTTGGCGGAGACAGTAGATATGTATTTCTTTGATGCTGAAAGGTCAGTCCCTAGGACAAAGTCAAATGTCTCAAAGAATAAAAAGCAAAATCCATGTGTTTTCCTGGCAATGGTTTCCATTTGCAATGTAATCTGCATTTCTACAAATACGCAATGTCCAAGGCCACTAGAGGGTGAAAAACCAGGGCAGCGTCTTCCAGCAGGAGTCAGGGCAAACCCAGAGCCAAAACTCCATCCTCACCCCAACCTTGGAGGCCCAGTAGCTGGGGCTGAGAAGTGGGGCCCGGGTAACACCAGGCCCTCACTGCCTGCCACCCTCTGCTGTGCTGGGGGTTTGGGGGCCAGGGGATGGGCCTGCCTCTTCCTGAGCCCCGGGACAGGCTGCTGCCGGGTCTGCTCACCTTCTCTGACCAAAGTAGAGGAGAGCAGGCAAGAATTGGCACGGGGAGACTCAGTGCTGTTTGAGTTTCGAGTATGTCTGAGGTGTAGGGGAGTGTGTGTGTGTGTGTGTATTTACGTGCTCGTGCACATTACAGGGGGGAAGGCCAGATTCTGAGGCTTTGAACTTTTTGCAGTGTTTAAAATAGACTCAGGATTTATTTATTTTCTTTTTAGCTTTATAGCAATTAATTGGCTATTGATTGGTTGGAATGTTCAACTCTCCATTTCCTCAAATACAATAAAATAGTTTCATTAAAATGTATTCATGCTTGAAAAGAAGGGCGCCATTAAATGGTTTCCTCTCTGTTCCACTCCAAGGGAAATGCACCATTTGTAAATCAAAAATCCATCATCCAAAATCACTTGTTCTTAATGATGTTTTTGGAGAAGATGAGGGATGTGGCCACAGGCATGGTGATTTTGGGGACACGAGCGACCAGCAGCCATAGCCACAGGGTCGCAGGGCAGGGGGTGGGGGTCAAGGCAGGTGAGGCTGGTGTGGCCTCCTCCTGGCGTGACTTCCTCCTGCAGGCCTCAGAGTAGGGGAGGGGTGCATGACTGCCAAGTCACCCCCACCCTGCTGTTTTACCTGCTTCTCTCCCTGGGCCCCGATCAGCCACCCGAAGCTGATGGGTGGGTGGGTTTGTGCCTCTGTCTCTCCTGCCACAGGCCAAGCACCCTACCTGAGACGACTCCTTTGAGGCTTCGCTGATTGTCCATCAGTAGATATTAACAGGTAAGCAGATGCATTTTCTCCTTGTGTTGCTCAGGGGTCTAAGATGTGGGAAGAAGAATTTCTGGGCTTTCTGAATGGTGGCTGCATTTACCCGTCTTGGAGATGAGCTAAAGGGGACCCCTTGGATTGAAACTCTAGAATGGCAGTGACATGATTCTGAGGTCCCCTTCAATCCTGGGGTGCCCAAGAATGGAGCCTCAGTGCTGAGGAATTACCAGAAAAGGAAAGACAGACTGGTGCCTGCCTGCTCCTGGGCGGCAGCTCATTTCAGAGAAGCTGTTGCCTCATCAGGGGAGCAGGCAGGCCAGGGGCTCACGGCCTGGCCTCTGTGAGGCCCGTCGGGACCTGGCGCCACACAAGGTGCAGCAGAGCTGACAGTGGGGAAGTACACAACAGCACTGTGGTTCCCCCATGAATATGCAAGAGGGAACCCTGAGGTTTGGGGCAACAGGGGACAACAGGGGCAAGGGACTGAAGGGGCTGCTGGGAGGTGGGGCACGCTGTGGGCTAGGAGTCATGGCCTGACTGTCCAACTTTCCAATAATGCATTTTATTACCTTTTAAGAAATGTACTTGCCTCGGATCTCTCCGAGGCCAAAAGAACAAAAGAAATAGCTTCCCCAGGAGAGCTGGTGTGTGGCTGGGAACCATCAGAGCAGCCTCTCAATGGGTGACAAGGCCAAGCCTGCAGAACTGGCCTCATAGTGGGGCCACCGTGGAGCTGGTCTAGCTCGGCGCCCTGTGGGATCCACCCATGCCTGCCTGGGCCTGGCCTGGCCAGGGGCAGAAGCTGGTTTCCACCCTCCCAGGAAGCTGTATCTCAGACTCATTGTGTTCCTAGGGCTGTGTCAGGGTGCTCGGTTGGTTTTTAAGATTTGCTTCCCTGGCTTGGAGCTCAATTCTGGCTGAATGTCATGAGGAGGGGGTGGCTGGAGCCACTGGCTGCCAAGGCTGGACAGTCGTTCTGGGGTGTGACTTCTGGTGAATGGATTTCACCCCTCCGTGCCCTGTGGCCACATCTGAGTCTCTTCCCTGAACATGTGAAAGGCGCCCAAGCAGCACTGACCTCCCCTGCAAACTCAGCAGCTCCCCAATCCCATCCCCAGTGCCTCTGACCTTCTACCTAATTCTACCTTCAAAGCGCAAGGTTTGCAAGAGCCCAAGATGAGGCGTGGGAGAGTGGCAGGCTCTGGGCGTGCCCGTTTCTGCCCCTGCCTTGCTGGACACCCTGAAGCACATCTCTCACCTCTCTGGGCTCCCATCTCCTCCAAATCTGCAACAAAGGACAGGAGGTGAATAAGAAAGGGGGCAATTGACAGGCATTGGGGCTCACAGGCTGGTGACCAGTGCATCAGATTTGGCCCATTGACATTTTTCTTTAGGCCGACAGAACATTTTACAAGTTTTCATACTTGAATGCCACTCAGGGGGGCAGGCACACTTCTGGGCATCTCAGGCACCACTGCACCATACTGTCTGGTGCCCTGCCTGAGTGGCAAGGTTACACCACCCAATTCACCCAGGAAGCAGTTCATTCAGGGGACTTGAGATTGTGATCTGTGTTTCCAGGGGCTGTGGACATTCTGGTGGCCCTGGCTTGGGCACTCCTGCATACTGTCACAGCCAGGCCTGGAGCTTGTTCCAAAGTGGGAAGGCAAAGAAAGGGAAGTAGGGGACAGCACATGACCCTGGCACCTGGACCCCTGCAGTCAGGGCTGGACCCATGTCCAGGCCTGGTCAGGGATTATGGTGTGGCCTTGAATTGGCTCTGATACCTTCTGAGCCTCAGGGACCGCTGGGAAACAGTCTGGATGAAACCTCAGAAGTGCTGTTGTTGATTTGGTCAAAGACTCCGCAGGTTTCAATGTTCATAGGAAACAAAGCCACCAACCTCCAGGCCCCTAGGTCAGGCCAGCCTCTGGGTCCCTGTTCTTTCTTGCCTTATTGTGAGTCTGGGGGATTTCTAGGGAATGGGGGTGGGGGAGTGTCTAAAGACATACACTCCTGTGCAGGAGCACAACTCGGTGGAGAGAGAATGGGGCCTGGAGATCTGAGAATTCTCTTTGCCTCTATCTTGCCATGTGAGCCCCGAATGTCAATTTCCCTGTCTATAAAGTGGGCATCATGCTCATTGCCCCACAGTGTGGTCAAGGATTGCAAAGCACCGTACAATGTCAGTTATGGAAGGGCTAGCCTCAACGAAGGTGCCTTGGGAAAGGGATGTTGGGTTTGACATATCATCAAATTTTTCTAGGTTGGTGCTAGACTAATGATATGAAAATTTTCATAAAATCCACAATGTCCTTTTCCAAAAGTCAGAGCGGGAACACAGGGCAGAAGGCCCATGGAGAAATGCCCCAGGCCTTCTGCCACGATGCTGGTGAGGCCCCGGACTTGTGTTTTCCATTCAGAATTCTCTGGCATCTCCTCAACGGCTTGTGTCCTTTGGAGCCATCCTCACCAAGCTCCTGGGCAGCTCCGCCGGACTGCGAGGGCGCTGTGAATTGGTGAGAGCGGGCGTGTGTGTGTGAGAACATCCGTGTGCATCCGTATGCGCTTGTGCTTCTGCCTGGCAGCCCAGGAATCAAGTGGTTGTCTCACAAATACAAAACCAATCTGAGGACCAGCAAAGCCTCAGGTGAGAGAGAAAACATATGGGGGGAGCACATTACAGGGCAAGAAGAGGAACAGGATGGGGAGAGAGGGCCTCTGTGGGCCAGGTGGGCTTTGCCGAGGAAGGATGCTGCATGCCTCAGGCAGCTGGCTCAGGGGAGGCTGACCTCCTCCCAACAGCCTGGAACCACAAGGACGGCAGGATCCAAAGATGTGGGTACACATCATTCCAAGAGAAGGGTGACAGGGGGCAGAGGCTCAGGAAGCCTATACTGAAGACCCCTGACCCCACCACTTCCTGCTAAATGGAGGGAGGCAGGGAGAGAGGTGTCAGATAACATACCTTCTCCTACCTTACCTGACAGGTGGAGGCTGCGGCCAGCCCACCCTGGCTCCTGGAGGCGGGCTTTGGCCCCAGCTACCTCCCTTCTTTGCCCCGCAGGTTCTGGGCGGGGGCGGGGGTGGGTGTGCCTGCTGTGAGCTCGCTGGGCTCCATCCCTGGCCTAGGTGACCAGGCTTCCTTGGCAGTTCTTACAGACTGAGTGTCTAGGGCCTGGGGCCCAGAACCATCTCTCACTGCTCTTACTGTCAACTCTCCTCAGGAATAGGAGATGTGGATAGACCAGGGTGACGGGGAACACCATGGGTTGGGGGTCAGGAGCCCGAGTCCCAGCCCCACCCCTGCCAGTCACTGCTTGAGGACTCCACCTTGCTGAGCCTTAGTTTTCTCTTCTGTTCCACTACCCTGTGGTGAGATTTAGGGAACAAAATACTTAGTGGGGGCCAGAGGAAGTCTGCTTTGTCTCCCTGCGTGGTCCCAGCTTTCCCCAAGCTGGGCCTCAGTTTCCCACAAGGGAAGTTAGGCTAGGCCTTTTTCCAGACCCTTCTGATTCCCGCCCACCAGGTGTTCTTGTTTCCCACTTGGTCCAAATATTAGCGGGCCTCGGGCCCACCCCCATCTGCTTGCTTGGAAGTGGAGGGCCTGCTCCAAATGATCCTGTCACAGCCCAGCTCCCTGGAGACAGGAGGGGAAGGAAAGAGCTGTAGGGTGGCCCTACAGGTGATCCTGCTGCACCGAGGCAGCCAAGGCTCAAAGAGGTGCAGGGTTTTGTCGGAGGTCCCACAGCCAAGACACGTGGCCA
Source organism: Theropithecus gelada (assembly GCF_003255815.1). Classification (NCBI taxonomy): domain Eukaryota; kingdom Metazoa; phylum Chordata; class Mammalia; order Primates; family Cercopithecidae; genus Theropithecus; species Theropithecus gelada. The sequence goes on along the minus strand of NC_037683.1, from coordinate 45,346,289 downwards.
GGACCAGGACAAGACCTGCCTGGCCTGCTGATCCCAAGTCCAGCCTCTCTCTGCTCAGGCTCTCTGCCGTCCTGGTGACATACAGATATGGGGGACACTGTCACCTAAGAAGACCAATCCCCCTCTTATCACTGTCATTCAGCCCAGGTTTGGACAAGGGCTCTACCTGGCTATTCTGAGTTGACAAGAGAGACTATGCAAGGAATTAAGGCCCCAGGTAAAGAGATAGTGGCACCTGGCACCCCCATGTCAAAAATCACTCCCAGGTCACACAGCAACTCCTCAGTGTTTTCCTGCCCCTCCTCCAGGAGGCCTTCCTCTGTCCCCCAGATCTTCCCGGCTGGCTTCCTCTGACCACCCTACCCCACAGTGAGTTCTCCAAGCTCCCTCTCCAAGTTCCTGTGGCCCTTGGCCATGGCCCTGACCATCGTGGCCCCTTAGATCAACAGGTGGGCATGCATTGTGCGAAATTAGCCATCTGCCCCAGCCCCAGCACCTCCATGCCCAGCTGCCTGCTAAGCTCCACAAAGGCGGGGAGGGTCTGCCCCGAAAGCATGCTCAGAAGTTCTGGCTGTAGGCTGTTTGTGATCTGGGTGTGGGAGAAAGTCCTCTGTGTTAATTATTGTCTACATCACTGGAACAGGCTTGCCCAGAATCCACTTGCTGGGGTCCTGGAGGGTGGGTGAAGTGTCCGTGACAGGTGTCCAAAGTGACCTGAACCTGGGCATGCCTCAGAAAACACAGTTCCAGGGGCTGAGGGAGTAGGGAGAGCCTCAGGCCTCTCCTTGGCTGGGATCAGATGATCTCCTGCATCCCATCCAGCCCTCACATTCAAAGTCCACAATGTAATCAATACCTCGGATGACATTCTGCTTCAGAACAGTAGCTGAGGAATCTCCCAGACAGTTTTCTTTGAGTTCTTTGATCTGGAAAAGAGCTGCTCGTACTGCATCAGTCCCAGAGAAATGGAGGCAGGAAGCCAGGACATCTCCCCAAAGTGTGCTCCTCTTGGAGAGAAGCCTCGGGGGAGCCTGCAGCACAACCAGCCCAGTAAGACTCCTCGTGAAGATACTAAAGAAGGAGGGATGAGCAGGAGGCTGGGACCCAAGGGCGGCATCCTCAGTCTCGAGGACAGCTCCGAGCCCACCTGCGAGGGTCACCCAGGGCAGAGAGGATGCTCTGCCACAGGTCTAAGATGTCCAGCGACGCACCAAGAGTGCAAGATGCATCGTGGGTGGAGCAGTCTTCTCAGTCGGACCTTCGGGCCCACAGAAAAGCAAGAAGGTATTTACATGGGTGCTGCTGAAGCAACAAAAGCAAGCTCTTCTTCCCAGGCTGGGGTGGTTACGATGGATGGATAGAGAGCTGGGGGACTGGCAGGCTAGGCTGGGGCTGCGGTTATTTGCAGAACAATCTGTTTGTCTGCAGAGACCCAATGGCCATCGGGAGAAGCTCATAGATTGGCTTTTAGAAATGGACAAGCGTCCAGAAGTCCAACGGCCCCACCATAGGGCCCCAGAGTCCCTGGAGGAAGAGGGGAGGAGGGGAACTTCAGGCAAGTGGGGGATGCTGGGGGATGGTCTCATGGGCTCATCTGGCTATCTTCAGGAGGGCTGGGCAGCTGTCACCCTCAATGATATGTGCCATCAGTGTTTAGTGCCCGCCCGGCTCCAAGGGTCAGTGACGGTCATAGGCAGTGGCGGCTGCAGGGGGGGCGGCTCCTCGGGCGGCAGCGCTATAATAGTAGGGGGACCCTGGAAGAGACGGGAGAGAGCACTGAGGTCAGATCTGGGGTCCCCTTTCCACCAGTCTCCTCCACTTCTGTCCTTTCTTCCCCTCACCCAGCCCAGGCCACCATCCTCTCTCACCAAGATCTCTGTCCAGTCTGTTCCCCAAATGGCAAGTCCCACCAGGGCCACAATCTGCTCACAAGATTTTGAGGCTCCTCACCATCTAGTGCTGGGGTGGGGAGTCTGGGGCCTGTGGGTCCAATCCTCCCAGCTGCCCATTTTAGTGAATAACATTTTACTGGAACACAGTCTTGCCTATGCATTTAGGCATTGCCCATTACTGCTTTACTGCTATTATGACAGAGTTGGGTAGTTGCAACAGAGACACTATGGCCTGCAAAGCCTAAGATATTTACTCTCTGGCTCTTTACAGAAATCATTTGCCAACCCCTGACCTAGAAGATAAAAACATGAAAAGCGTTCCCTTTGTTCGGCCTGCAGGTACTCTATGATCTATCCCCAGCCAGCATCTCTGAATTCATTTCCCTCAGGGAAGGCCCCTCCTGCCCACACTCATATATCATGCTTAAGCTGGACGAAACTCCTTGCAGCTGTCTCGAATATACATAATGCGAACAGATGAGCACATCCTCTGTGCCTGGCCCTGCTAGGGCCTGTGCAGGTATTATCTCATTTAAACCTATGGGGTAGGCACAGTTTAGCTCATGCTAGCCTACTCTCCTGCCTCTGGGCCTTTCCCCACAATGTACTTCCTGCCTGGAACTCTTGGCCTGCACCCTCACCCCCTTTTGCTGTCTGTTAAACTTCTATGCCTCTTTCAAATCTCACAGCCCTGTCTCCTCCTCTGGGAAGCCTCCTGCCATGAGCTCACACTCCCCTGTAGTCTGTCCCTGTGCTATGGTTACTTCTGTCTGCACTTCCCCCATCCCTGGATGGAGGGCCCCAAAAGGCAGAAGCTGGGTTCTGCTCTTCTTGGGAGTCTGTCCCCAGTTCCAGCCTGGAGCTGTATGTGGCACCTGCTTGGCTGGATTGGATGTGTAAACGAACCAACTTTGCTGAGTGAGCAAACAATAGTGAAGACACCCCCTGCCCATTCATTCATTCACTCATTCATTCACCACTCATTTCCTGACCCTGCGGGGGACAGGGCTGGGCAATAATGGGGCAAACGCCAGCCTGACACAGGTTAATAGTCAGAGTGGGAAGGGGATCCAGGGTCAGAAAGAAGCTCTGGAGAGTGCAAGATGGTTCTAGCAAGTTGGCTTTCTGGAGGAAGTGGGGCTTGGAGGACATGGGGACTCTGGGGAGCATGTGTGAGACAGGGTGGGGTGCAGGCCCCTTTTGTGACCTCAGGAAAGCAGAGTGAGGGCACTCGGGCAGACGCTGGGCTCCTGCCATTGCCTCTAGCTGCTTCCTTTGACTTCACCCTTTGGCCAAGGCCTCCAGAAGCCCTGCTCTGCTAAAGCTCCCTCTCAGGGATGAGGGGGCCTGGGAGGGCCCAGGGCGACCAGCAGATTCTCGGAACCACAGAAGTTGAGCCTCTAGGCCAATGTCCTCCTTTTACAGGTGGGAGAACTAAGGTTCAACAAACCCGGGTCACATGCCCGAAGCCACAGGCTCTTGGCACAGGGCCTGGCTGGGGTTTGGGTTGTCAGCTCCAGCTTGAGGCTCTTTCCACTACAGTACAGTTCGAGGCCTACACATCTATACAGAAACAGGTTTATGCAAGTGGGCAGCGGCTAGGGCCCCATCAGCCTGCCACAGACTGCACGCCTGCTGGGATGTGACTGGCAAGCTTCTTCACTCCCCACGTGAGGTGGCTCATATTTATTCTGCACTCTCACCCAATTCCAAACCAAACCCTGGCACTTCTCCCAGAGGCAGGCTGTGCATCCCACATCCAAACATCTGAAATCTGAAAGGTTCCAAAATCGGAAACTTTCTGAGCATTGACATGATGCTCAAGGGAAATGCTTGTTGGAGCATTTTGGATTTCAGATTTTTTTGATTTGGGAGCTCAGCTGGTACAATGCAAATATTTCAAAATCTGGAAAAATCTGACATGCTTCTGGTCCCAAGCATTTTGGATTAGGGAGAGTCAACCTATACCATAACTGGGGGCTGAGTCCTGGAGTCTGCCAGTCCCATTCTACCACTTCTTGGCTAGCAGACGTTGAACAAGTGACTTCACCCCCCGGGCCTCACTTTTTTCATCTGTAAGAGGGGGCGACAAGGGGGCAACTGCAAGGGCACCATGAGGTAAGGTTGTGAAGGAGCCGTGAGGATGGTTACTTTTCTACGCAGCTTATATCCATTAACTCTCAGCTTCCCATCAGGTAGGAATGATTATTGTTCCCATTTTACAGTTGAGGAGACTGAGGCACAGAGAGGTCAAGTGACTTGCCCAAGGTCATACAGCTAATATGTAATCAAGAGGGTGGGATTAGGGGTGACACTTTGGCATGCACCACTTCTCCTCCCCGTTCAGCCCTAATGAACCGATGTACTGCTCCCTGCCCATCCCCCCAGGGAGGCAGTAGGGCAATGGAGGAGCTAGTACCTTGCTATGCTGTTCCAGATGGCAAAAACACCAGCCCCATGCCTAAGTATTCCCTGAGATGGGTTTTCTTCTGCTGCCTCTGTCACCTCCCTGGCTGCAGTCCTGACTCAGAGACCCCTGTCAACCTTCCTCTGTTCTCTCTTCTGTGGGATGGGGACAGCCACCCATGGAGTGTCTGCAGTGCCTGCCCTTCGTCCTGCCTGCAGGTGATTCCAGAGGAAGGCGGGCGTGGGTGCATGAGAGGGGCATGCGTGCACGAGAGGGGCAAGGCACAAAGGCAGGGCAATCACAGGGCTGCCCTACACACGGGCCCCAAAGGACAGGAAACGGAAGTCGAGTCTTCTCCTTGGAGGATGCCTGGCTTGACCCTCCAAGCGCTCGACCCCGGCCACCTCTCACCCTGGAGTCTGACCCACTGCCTCCCAAAGCCAGGCTAGACCTCCAGCGGGCCTCCGCGTGAGCGCTTGCATTTACCGTGAAAAATGAAAACATCACCTCACAAAGCACTCTGTCTTCCTGGCGCCCATTAGACCTCCATCTAGAATAAACTTGTCCTTTCTTCTGTCATTTTTCCTCTCTAATTCACATTATCATCAATTTACTGCTTGACACAGTCATTCCCGGCTCTGCTTTCTCTCTAATCCCTTTACAGCGGCCACAGGCGCTCCTATTCTAATCCTAATTGACCTCATCTGGCCTTTCTTCCTGCCGGGACCAGGACCGCAGCCCCCTTGCCAGCCTGGGGCCCCGGTGGGATGCTGAGTCACAGCTGCCCTGGCCGAGGGACATTCTCCCGAGAAGTCAAAGCGCCCCAGTCCTTCTGCTTCATCCCCTGGCATCGCTGATCCTCACCTTGGCCTTTCCTGGGAAGGAGGCTTCAGCCAGGCTGGCCAAGGTGTCAGCAGCACGTGCAAGGGTGTGTGCCAGTGGGAGTGGGGATGTGAGCATGTGTCTGTGTGTGTATGTGCATGTGTGTGCGTGTGTGTATGAGTGTGTGAGCGTGTGTGTGCTTGTGCGTGTGCTTGTTTGTGCATGTGCGTGAGTGTGTGCATGTGTGTGTGAGTGTATGTGGGTGTGCACATGTGTGAGTGCATGGATGTGTGAGTGTATGAGTGTGTGAGCGTGTGTCTGTGTGTGTGTGAGTGCAGTGTGAGCGTGTCTGCATGTGCGTGTGTGTGTGCATGCATGTGTTAGTGTATGAGTGTATGTGAGCTTGTGTCTGTGTGTGTGCATGGATGTGTGAGCATGTCGGTGTGCGTGTGTGTATGAGTGTGTGTCTGTGTGAGTGTGTGTATGAGTGTGTCTGTGTGTCTGTGTGTGCATGTCCATGTGTGTGCATGAGTGTGTGCATGTGTGTGTATGAGTGTGTGAGCATGTCTGTGTGTGCATGTGTGTTTGCGTGTGCATGTAGTGTGCATGTCTGAGTGTGTGCGTGCATGAGTGTATGAGTGTGTGTGAACATGTGTCTGTGTGAGTGTATGAGTGTGTGAGCGTGGGTCTGTGTGTGCGTGCGTGTGTGTCTGTGTGTGCGTGTGTTTAGAGTCTCACCTATTCCACAGCCCACCAATGTAGCAGGCACACCAAGGGACCTCCTGACAGCTTTCCATGCCCTGGCGCCCTCCCCAGATGTCACGAATAATCCGTGTAGGTCTCCCTGCCCTGGGGCATTCTCTCACACCATGCCAAAGACACTGTGGGGCAGGGCAGCCAGGAGAGGTGAACGGGCCTGGAGCTATTTGCAAAGCTGTGGGTTGGGGAGCCAGCAATCTCACCCATCTTCAGGAAGCTGGGATCACTGCTTCCTTCGCCCTGCACATCTCAAGAGAGCATGCGTGCAGCTCCTGTTGGAATGAGGCTGCAGGGATGACTATCCTCAATTTACATCCGAGGCAACTGAGGCCCAGACCTGCCTAGGCTCATGCAGGTTATAGAGTTGGGCAGCGCAGGGACCATTTCTCATGTTTGTTGCTGCCCAATATCGTGTGTGCTCTTCCTGTGTTTGTAGAGATTCTGCAGTAGGAGGCCTGCTTCTTTGAGCCAGAAGTCAGAACCCATCCTCCCAGCTTCCCTTGCTGCTAGGGCACAGGAGTGTTACATGGGCTCTGCCAATTAGACTTTCTTGTATATGACCTTGATTGAGAAGGGAGCCCACTAGAAGCAGTGGGCTGGGGGACTCCATCTGTTGGGAGTGGCTGGCAAAGGCATCCAGCTTTGGCTGGGGGCCGGACAGAGCTTCTGGTGCCTAGTCCGGAGCACCCTGGGTAAAGTTACAGCAGAGTGGAGCTGCAGGGTGGGTGCCGGCTGGCAGCAGGGCTGCTAATGCTAGTGCAACACTGGTTGTGTGGTTGGTGGTGTCCTGGCTGTGTCCCATGCCTACCTCTTTTTGGTCCTCCTGGAGATTCTAGGAGTCCCAAATATCCCTTAACTAATTCGTTTTCTGCTTAAGCCACTCAGAGTGGATTCTGTTGTTTGCAACTGAAAGTCTGACAGATACAGACAGTAACCTGCTTTCAAAGCTGGACCAGAGCCAGCCTCATCACTCACACACAGGCCTGAGTATTCAGGACTCAGGACTCCCAAGGCCTGTTTCTACAGAGGGGTGAGGACTCTTTTCCTGGCTTTGGTGTTGTTCAAACTGTGAATCAGTCAGGGAGAGTAGAGTACAACATCACACACTGGTTCCAGAAATAGGCTCTGGTGTCAGGGTGACCTGAATTTAAATCCTCCTCTGCCACCCGAATGCTGTGTGACCTCAGGTGAGTTAGTTCACCTTTCTGAGCCTCATTGTCCTTTTCCGTATAATAGAGACAATAATATGTGCTCTGTAGGGTTGCTGAGAGGACAAAATCAGATAGCCCACGTGGAAAGAGTTTTGGGTGCCTGGTACAATTAGCAAGTGCTTATGTAGATGAATGGAGTTTTGCTTCCTCTTCCTCCTCTCCACACTGTCTCTGGGCCCCCTAAAGGTACTGAGCACTTCCCAGCACAGACATCCCTGCCTGAGGTTCCCACCCACAGCCTGTGAGCTCCCTGGGACAGAGTGTGCATCTTTTCCACAACAGGCACACAGCCCAAGCCGAACAATTGGAGCTGTGAACTAGATTTCACTCCAGCTTGAGTAGCAAAAGCCTCGGATGCGGTCTAGTCCCACCCTCCCCTCCCTATCCCCTCAGACCTACACAGTCAGGTCCAAACTCCCCAGCCTGGCCTTCAAGGGGCCGCTCCGTGCACACTCCACAGATTGCCCTACCTCCTACACCAAGCCTTTGCCATACGTGCCTGAGCTGTTTCTGCTAATTTATCTGCTTCCTGAATTCCCAGGCAAATAAATGACAGGCACTATCAACCTCTAGGACTCCTTGTATAAATGAGAAAAAGGTGTCCCTTTTGAGCAGGTACAGCCCCGTGCCAGGGCTCAGGGTTTTGTGCGATGCATGGGCTGGGGTTCAGCTCCCACTTGTCCCCTTGAGTAGTGCACAGTCATGTGTGGCAGCCCTGGGCCACCATGGCCTCCTTGGGGTCATCTCTCTATCAGAACGAACCTCTCCCACAGGCCAGTGTTCAGGTCTCCTGTGTGCCATATCCCCTGGGGTCTCCCAGAGGACTGGGATCAGGGCTCTGCCTGAGGCAGATTTCCTGGGAAGGACTCCCAGGTTTGGGCCTCATCTCCCTACCCCCAGCCCTGCTGGAAGACACTGGTTCAGGGAGCTCACAGCCAGCCCATGCCTCCCGTTTCCTGAGACTGACGTCTGGGTCAACTCAAATAGTCCACGTAAGAAAAAAACACTAGGTAAGTGGATATCTTGGTTCGATACTTAGAAATGATTTTGACCAAAACCAAAAAAGGAGTCTGAGAAGAGATCAATCTGCAGATTCTGCCCCTCTTGGAGACCACAGATAATAAGAAGCTAGGAGTCTTCTGCAAGGCTTGAAATCCCCTTCCTCAGGGACCTGCAGCACTAATGGGGATTGTTTCTTATTGAATCCCCAAGTCATCCATGACACATCAAAATCCTTTGGACAGCCAAAGGCCCCAAGTGCATGGAATGGTAGTAGCAAGAGAGAAGTGGTTTCCATACTGTGTGTCTGTCCTAATCACCAAATCACGTGTGGGAAGGAGTCAAGGCTGAGATTACATGGCCTTTTTCACAGACCTATGGCTTGGCAACTTGAGTTTGAAGACACCAGGTTATGGCTTTTCTGATGAAGCCTGTTTCTCAGTCCTAAAATAATTAAGGATCCAGGGAATTAAAAGGTTCTTCCTTAAGGAGGACTTGTTAAGTTGGACAGATAAACCTGGGTGGTCTCAGAGGGCCCTTCCATGTCTGACCTTTCACTGCTGTAAGTGGAAAATTCTTAGCTGACTGCTGGGGGAGGGTTCCATGTTGCTGCCTGCAGGCTGATTGGCCAGCTCCACCTCCCAGATGGTGAGTGATATGTTTGAGCCCATGCCTCTACTTCATGTCCCAGAACCGTTAGCTCCAACTGGCACTCATTAGCTGGTTTCATGTAAGCTCATTCCAACAAAACAGAAGGCTCCTCTTGGCCTTCTGAAGGCCGAGTTAGACTTGCATGGTCTTTGCAGTGGCCCAAATCTTGATGACGTTCACAGATAAGACTGCCACCAGTCACGGACAATCTGCCAATCCAAGGCTTGGGCAGAGGGTGGGCACCAGCTGAGCTCTAAATGGCATGCTTTGTCAGACCTCCAGCCATGGGTAACCAGGTTCCAACGGAGCCGGCTCTGGTGATGTCCATGCAGATATCACTAATCAATCACTGGGCATCAGGGCCTTTATCAAGGTAGTCTCTAGGCAGCCACTACCAATCAAGTCAAGTTGGTATCTTTACTGACACTTATTTAGAGAGTTCTCGCCTGAATATTTCATGATTCTTAAGAAATACAAGTTACTCACAGGTAGGCACTACTTTTCCTACCTTCCTCTTTCTCCTTCGATGCCCCTTCTTTCCTCTGTTTCCCTTCTGTGCCATTTTTCCTAACCCACCAAAACATCTGGGGGAGGGAGGAGGGCCTGGGCAGGGCTACAGCAGTGTTTACTACCCTAAGGCCCCCACTATACTCCATGTGTCTGGGGAAGCTACCCACCCAGCTCAGTGACCAGACCTCAGGATGTCGAGGGACCCAGGCCAATGAGGAGGCCTGGATGGGGTAGCCGATGGCCCAGGGGCCCCGCAGGGCCTCTGCCAGTACTCACCAAGCAGCCCCGGGTTGGGGAACCTCCAGGAGTCGTTGTACGAGGAATACTGAGGGTGGCTGTAGGGACTCCCGGAAAACTCACTCCCTGTGTATGGTGGGTGGAGAGAGAAACAGGAAGCAAACGTCAAATCCAGTTCAGAAAAGGCCCTGGGTCCCAGCCAGCCTGGTTACCAATGGCATTTGCCTCTTGTATGAACTTCAGGAGCTTTTGTAACTAACAAAAGCAAGTCAGGTCCACATCCTTATGGAGTGGGCAGCTGTCACTGGCATTGTCTGTATTTCCCATCCTTATCAGTGGGAGTGAATAGCAGACTCTCACATGTGGACCATGGAACTCCCATGTCGTTCCGTGGCCCCATTTGCCAGATGTTCCTTGGGGCCATTGGCCCATTTTACATGTGAGAAGGCTGATGCTCAGGTCATCTCACAAAATGGTCTTGATACACCTTGCTAACTTCAAGGCTGCAGACTGCTTGGTTCTCATTCCTGAGTGAAGCCAATCCAGGACCTCAGGATGGGCTCAGTTCTACCCCCCACCTGCTCCTGAGTGGCTCTGGACAGAGAACCCAAAGGTAACCTCAACCCTAGCCTGGCCCTCTGTGCTGTGAAGGCAGGGGTGGCTGTCCCTGGGGCCTCAGTTTCGTCAGGAAGATGAGACTTGGGTAGAGGGTGGGCACCAGCTGAGCCCTAAATGGCATGCTTTGTCAGACCTCCAGCCACGGGCAACCAGGTTCCAGAGGGCCTCCAGGCCCTCTGACTGGAGGAGGCAGACAGAACTGTACTGAAATGACAGTGCTGAAATAAAACGACAAGCCAAAGGGCTAGGGGAGCACAGAAGAGGGAGTGGTTGGGGCCTTTTGGGCACTGGGGAGGGGGCAGCTGTTGGCAGCTGTGGGCGTGCTTGGGCAGGAGCTGTGAGGTGTGCCAGGGTGTGAAGAGCATTGTGGGGCATGGTGGCACTCGAGCATGGTTCACTCTGGCCAGGTGCTCATGGAGCAGTGATGCCTGCCTCTGGCACTTCCCTGGGCTCTGGGTGCCGGTTCCAGGAGAGCCTCTTTACTACTGGCTAGGTCACTAGGAGGAGAGTTCACAATTCTGTCCCTTACCACCTTGCTGCCTTGGTCTTATAGCCAGTAGGGCCTGCCTGTCCTTTCCCCATGGCTAGGGGCTCCCAGAGAGTAGACTTCAGCCTGGACTTATTGCCAGGTGCCCAGTACCCGGCAGAGTGTATTCAGTAGAGGCCCCGGAACAGGGCATGGGAAGCTGGCTACCGCTGGGTACAGAGCATGGGAGCCCTTCCCTGCTGGAGATAACAGGAGTTACTTAGCCCCATAAGCCCATCTGCAGCCCAAGCCTGCCTCCACGATCCCCTACAAGGATGCTTACAAAGGGCCGAAGCGTGAGAGATTCCGGAAGGGGCCAGCCAGAACCCGGGACCGAGAGCCAAAAGCCTGCTCTCTCCCCTGCAACCCAAGCCTAGAGGTGGGCCCCTGGGGCTCTGCCAGGTGGGGCAGGAATAATGAAGCAGGACTGAGGGTCCAGCCGCTCCCACTCCCTAGGTCTAGCTGGCTTCCCCTGCACCTCACAACCACAGGCAGAGCGTGTCCACACACACACACACACACACACACACACACACACACACACACACGCTCACGCTCCTCCTCGGGCCTCTCTGGGGGCCACTCCCAGCCTGACAGGCTGAGCCTTCCAATTCTCTGTTTTTTATGCCTCAGTGGTCAGGGTGTCAGGTTCCGGCATGCAGAGGGAGAGCCTGGTGACAGTGGGCCGCAGCCGCCTGGTCCCGGCATATCCATCAGCGCCACGCAGCCTCCTCCTCCTCAGGGGCCGGTGGGGGAGTAGAGAGACATCGCAGCCTGGAGGACAGGGACAGCGCCCTCCCCTTGGGGCTCTGGGCACCTGTGGAGCTGCCCTATCAGAGGCACTTCATGACAGTGCCGAGCCCAGGGCATTGGGCTACTGTGGCAAAGGCCACCTGTGCATCTTGTTTTAGCATCGCCTCTGCTCCCTGGCCCAGCTCCAAGGCCACTTCTTCCAGGAAGCCTCCCAGATCTCCAGCCCCACAAAGTGCAAGTCTCAGGTCCATCTGGCTGGAGTTAGTTCATTGTGGACATGTTATCCATCCCTAGATTGGCTTTGGCTCCTGCAAAGGGCCATAAACAGCTCCCAATTCCTTCACAGAATGTACCTAAGTCAGTGTCACCCATGATCCTCGACCCTGTCTCCACCTTCCTAGTCTTACAGTGGTGAGTGTAGAGGTCCTTGGATACCTCTTCCTCTGGGAAGCCCCTCTCCCACCCCTCCTCAGCTGGCTGCAGTCTCCCGTGTGGTTCTGCAGCACTGGCTTTGCCCTGACCTACAGGGGAGTCCGTTGTGCGTGGGCGTGCTTGGCCCTGCAGGTCCGTTGGATTCCTCTCTGCACCTGTGTGCCACCCTCACCCCAGCTTGATGCCCAGTCCACAGCAGACAATGGGTGTCTGAACAATCCCTGGTTGCTCACCAGCTCTCTGCAGCACGGGGAAGCCTTCCCTGATCACTGTTTTTAAAAGGGAAGCTCCTTCCACCCATCTCTCTTTCCTGCTTTTTTTTCCTCCATAGAGCTGATCACAATCCAGCCTGTCTTGTTTATCCTTCATCTTATTCTAATCTGCCTCTTCCACTAGGATGTAAGCTCCATGGGGGCAGGGAGTTTTGTCTGTTCACGTCTTGATCCCAACCTCTGGCATGGTGCCTGGCCTCCAGTAGGCAGGAATAATTATTTATTGAATGAATGAATGAATAAATGAATGAAGACTCCTAGGTCAATCAGGCACACGCTTCCAGAGCAGACTCTCTAACTCAGGCGATGGCTCTCACTACCTCCGTGATTAGTACCCACAGCCAGGGGTGTGTTGGACACCTGCTATGTGCCAGGGTCCAAATAAATTTCTCCTATTCCATTGCCCACCACACCATACTGCCCCTTGGTGGGAGAAATGAGCCCACCAGGGACTGGCTTGCCTGGTGTGCTAAGAGTAGTAGTGTGGTGGGCACCCCCAACATGGGGCCCCTGCCCTGTGAGAGCAATACACTCTGGGTAAGGGGTGTTTGACCATGTACGGGTCATGAGGCCGACCTAGAGGCTGGTTCAGCCACCTGCCAGGGACTGTGGGATGGTGTCTGATTATCTGAAGTGCCACAGAGGAAGCCGTCTGAGTGTAGGGAGCCCTCACCCCATGAGATACGGAGAAGCCAGGTCCTCAGTCACCAGTCCAGAGAAGGCCTGGGAACACTTTCTGGGAGTAGAAGGGACCACATGAACCAGGCCTTGAAGGGTGGGTAGGACTTTGATGGCAGAGAGAAGCAGGCATTCCAGGCACAAGCAAAGGTCTGGCAGTGGGGCTGGGCAGAACGTGGCCCCTGAATGGCCAGGTCTCCCGTGAGACCCCAGCAGAGGCAGCTGCAGGGCAGAGCAGGTGTGGGGCAGGAGTGTAATGCTTTTCTCTCATTAGGGCTGGGATCAGCCAAGGCTTCAGACGGGTGAGTGCCGGAATCTGGAGGACAGGCTGGAGGAGGACACGCTGCAGTCAGGGGGCCCCTCCAGGTGGCTGTGGCCACGGTCTAAGCAAGCGGGACTGGACCTGAGAGATGACACAGCAGTGGCATCCTTAGGCACAAAATGATGTTCCTCATGTGCAGGAAGGACGTTCTCGGGGAAGGAAATGAGAACCTCCAGAGGTGCAGCCAGCAGGCCCAAGACAAAGATCCCACAATGAACCCCTTTCAGATGACTGTGCCCAGCACAAGGGGCACCATGGGCCCTTCCATCTCCTCCTAACTGACCCACGCTTTTGGCATCTCTCAAAAATACTAAAGTGGCTGAAGAATGTCCCGAGAAGCCTGAGCCTGAGGTGATCGTGGGAAAGTGAGTCTCCACCTGGAAATGGGGCAGAAACCTTAAGGAGAACATAGGATTTTCCCACTAGGTGGCAAATGAGGGTTTGAATCAATTTTGTCCCTATTTCAAGGTGCCAGGTGATGCCGGCCAGCTGTTGGGATTATTGGAATCAGAGAAAGGCGTCGTGGGGCCAGAGGAGGCAACTGCATAAGCAAAGGCAAGGAGGAGGGGCAGGCAGATGGCCCACGATGGGATTCCAGGGCACCCGGGCTGATCCCCTTCTCCAGATGCTGCTGACAGAACTGAGAACAGAGGGCTGGTCCCCTTTTAGGCCATGCTCCAGGCCATACCCAAGGTGTGCTCTGCTCTCTGCTCTTGCCCAGAGCTGCCCATGATGGAGGAGAAGACAGAAAATGGCCTTTGAAGTCACACAGACCCAAGATCCAGTCCGGGCTCTTCCTCTTCCAAGCTGTGTGGTTTTGGGCACATGCATTCACCTGTTGAGTCTGTTTCTTCATCTATAAAATGGAGGGAAGGAAGATCCCTACTTCCTAGGGCGTATGGAGAAGATCAACTGACTTCATGTTTGCAGATGCTCTTTGCAAACCCCTGTGTGGTGGGAACTAGGTACCTTCTCTCATTGATCGGAGAGAGAACAAACTCAGAAATTCTGCCCCCACCCAAGCCCTCTGATCCCAGCTCCTCCCCCTGCCCCTTCACCCTTTGATCCTGGGCAGGTGGGAAGAGGAAGCCCAGTGACAGAAAGAAATACAGAGCTGCCGAAGCGTCAGAACAGAAAAGAACTGGCAAGGTCGACATACTCAACACACCCTTGTGTTGCAGATTGGGAAACTGAGTCTCAGAAAGGAGAAGGGACTTGGCAGAGGCCCAGCACATGCAGTCCCTCAGAGGCTGGGAAGACAGGAGGGGAGGGCTGCGTGGGAACTGTCTGGATGGTGGCCTTCGGAGAAAAAAAATGAAGGCGAGACTAGAAACAGAACGCTGGCAGTCAAGGAGCAGTTCCAAGGCCACGGCGCCTCATCCTCACAATAACCCCGGTGAGGAGGACACGGAGCAGAGGAGCCCGGGCTGGGGCAGAAGGAATGTGGCTTCCCACTGGGCATCTCAAGGCTGACAGTCACTCCCTGCATTCGCCTAACCCCAAGCAATGCACTTCTTCCTCCTTTCATGCAACAAATTCATCTTATATTGAATCTCACCAACCTGTGCCATCACTCATAGTCACAGATGATCAGGCCTGGGATGAACTTTAGAGATACGTTCCCTCAACCTTTCTATCCCCAGGGTCTTTTAGCCAGTCAGGAACAGAGCAGGGCCTGGGATCCTGGACTGTATTCCCTGACCCCAGGGATCCCACCATCCCAAGGAACACCTGGTTGAGCTGGGCTAGCAGGAAATCTTCTCATCACACCCTTCTTCACCGCTGATGTATTTGAAATTTTCCAAACATACAGCAAAGTTGAAAGAATGTTATAGTGAACACCTATGTAGCCACCACCTAATTCTACCACCAATATTTTCTTATGCTTGCTCGTCATATGGATCTCCAACCCTCTAGCCTTTCCTTCATCTTAATGTGTATTTCATTTCCAAGTAAATGCAAACATCAGTACACTTTCCCCTAAGTACTTCAGCATGCATATAATTAACTGAAGTTCATTATTTGTTTACAAGTTTTTTCTTTGGATATAAAATTTACACATAATGAAACACACAAATCTTAAACGTGCTATTGCTGTGTTTTGACAAATGCATAGACCTGTGTGACCCAAACCCCTACCAAGATATATTAATAGAACGTTGTCATCAGCACAGAGAGAAAATTCTGTCATACTGAAGAAGGGGGCCTATTGACCAACTGAGAACCCAGCTCTCTGGGGATGTAACTGAGTCATCCCCCCATGAACACAGAGCTCTGAGGTCAGCACTGACAGCCCCAAACCCCGATGGATGAAAGGGCCCCCGACCTGCAAATTCAAAGTTCCTCCAAAGCCATTACACAGAACAAAGCTAGAACATCTTTCCTCAAAGATGCAGAGAGAAAGCAGAGCCTTAAGAAATTTCAGATAAATGGTGGGTTTCCCCAGAACAGTACTGTCTTCCAAATATAGAAGATGTGACTGTAAAAACCAATGCACTAACTAGAGAACACTGACTAAAATAAAAAGTTTAAAAAGGGGTTATGATAAGATGCACTTAACGCAGCTGTCCTGGAGATCCCAGAGGCAGAAGCATCACCAGATTCAGAGGTGTTTCCAGCTTCCCCTTTGCTCAAAGCTCAGAGATGGCAAGGAAGTCAAAGTTTCCTAAAATTCTCAGAAGTGACAGGTAAACGGGCTCAGTATAGCTCTTAATTAACCCAAAACGACACCTGCCAGATGACGGGGATTTGCAGAGCGCACTGGGGGCCGACCCCGTCTGCAGATGGTGGGCTCCCACCTCTGCTCCAGACCTTGGCCGGCTGCAATTAGCATACGGAAAGTCTTTCAAAGTGACTTCGCAGCCAAGTTCTGTTTCTGAAGGATTCAAACTGGGCTTTGAGAGAAAATCTTTGCAGAGGAGAAGGAGGAAGAAACAATTGAAAAGGACCATGAGGTTTCTTCAGCTCCTCTCCACGGCTCTGCAGAACTGCACAAAGTGCACGGTGGCTCAGGGATCAGCGGGTACCCGGGATGTTGCGAGACCAAGCTGTTGACGACTAGAGTGAGCGTAGGCATCACACGCAGCCTCGGCCAGGCTTTCATGATACACATGGATGGATACTCCCGCTATACACGTACACATGCTTATAATGTATATGTGTATGTATACATGATAATATGTATAATATTTATAATATACAGATGTATGTATGTTGGATGTGTATACACACACACATACACACACACTGGATTCTGCAGCTGTGTCAAAGCCTCTCAGAGTGACCTTGAACAAGTCATTTTTCACCAAGTCTCAGTTTTCTCATCTGTAAAAGTGGTGTGTTTGGAAGAAATGGAAATAAGTGACCTCCAAGGGCTTTCAGCTCTCAGAAGCTGCCTTCACTGCACCCACGCCGAGCCTCACCCCCTTGCAGGCCAAGGCTTCTCACCGTCCCTCTCTCCACAGCAAGACCTTCCTGGGCTCCCAACAGGGAGATGAAAACCCGAGCTCAGTAAAGGTCAGCCCTGTCAGCCCCGACAACCACGCATCGATCCATTGCTGGGAAAAACCTCTCTCCCACCACTCAGGTCAGCCTCGAAGGCCTTCAGAAAAACAGCGGGAAGAGAAAAACCGAGAGAGAGGGTGCGCGTGAGGGCAGAATGCACAATGGGTTTCACTTCCGGTTCTCCCGAGGGCCGCGGACCCCACAGCTGGACGGCCGGCTGCGTGAGCCCCAGGCAGCCTGGCGTGGAGGCCAGGGCTCTGCTACCTGCCAGCTGTGCGGGGGCCAAGTGGCCTTTCCGGGCCTCAGTGTGGTCCTCTGTAAAGAAGAGGCTGTTGTGTCCCCTTCCTGTTGTCTACAACTACAAAAACCCAAATCCAAGGATCCTTTAGGGAATTCAGTGGACACAAACTCCACTGCTGCGTCATGGTGCCTCTGCCACAGGGCACATGTCCAACTCCACCAGCTGGCCATGCGTCACAGGCAAGAGCTGGGGGCCTCGGGACACATGGGGCCGGGAGGAGACAATCGATGGGCTCCTGGTGTTTGAAGGAGGCAAGTGTCAGTAGCCACAGGACTTCCATCTACCTAGATCTGTTGTCTTTGCCTCGAAGGCTGACCTTTCTTTCTGCAGCCTGCCTGGCCCCTGCAGGCATTTCCATTTGAGATTGCTGGCTATGCCATGGCACATTTTGAACAACTCTGGTCCAAGTTTAATCCACTTTGCTGCTGTGGTCTTATTCCAAAATTCTGTCCTGTCCTGCCCTCATCTAAGCAAACAGTGGGCATGTACAAATGACCCCGTGAAGCCTCACTGGAGTGCAAGACAACACCTGATTTGTGTGCACGCATGAGGGGGGAGGGGTACTGCGGTGCCCTGTCCTGGGAGTGCCCACAGGTAGCACTTTGTGAAGATCAACACCCAAGACGCCTCCTGGTGGCGGTCAAAGCCCTCCCACTGCCTGCATCCCCCACTCCACCCCCACCCACCACAAGCCATATTCCAGGCCAACTGCACCACCAGTTGTTCTGCACACCTACTCCACGGGGCCTTCTCCATCTCTCATGCTATTTCCTTCATCCGAAACACCACCTTGCTTCCCTTCCCCATGTCCAATTCTCCTATTTGTCAAGACCCAGTTCAAATACCGCCTCCTCCAGGAAGCCTTTCTGGATTAATTGTCTCAGCTGAGAGCAGTCCCCCACTTGTCCCTGAGTCCCCAGCCCTGAGTCTATCACTGCCATGTCCCAGGGCACACAGATTCAGGGCTGTCTGTGACCCTATCTTGCTTCCCCTGCTGTTGGGTCTGGATCCTCCTCAATGGCAGGAACCAAGGCTGACCATCTGTGACTGACAGGTCCCTGCGGCCCCACCCCCAGCACAGGGCCTTGCCCACAACACCAATGCAGACTGAGTGAGCACTAAGTGTGCCCAGCAGATGTTCCTTGAGCCAGGTCCTTTCAGAGAACAGAAAAGGTCATGGAATCTTGGAAAGATTCTCTAGAATCTCTAGAAAGAGTTAGTGAAACACCAGTCCTGATCTTTGCTAGAAACATGGAGACAGAGAGACAGAGAAAGGGAATAAGACACATAGAAAAGAGAAGCGGGCTGTGTTTGCTGCAGGAACCACTGTGCAGGTCCCATGAGTGAAAAGGGACACTGGTGCTCTCCTGAGCGGCTTAGCACTCACCCGCAGGCCTCAGTAGACCTCCCCTGCCACATAATGACAGCACTCAGTTCGGCTCACTTCAAAAGAGCACAAAAGTACAAGCTAAAATAAAAAGACACAACTTTTCTAAAGGGAGAAGCAAAAAAAAGAGCAGGACCAGACTGAAGCTGGGTTGCAAAGATAGGAAGGCTCTAGGTTTTTTCCTTAGCACCTTTTCTCTGCATCCATTTGGCCACTGGCAGATGCTTGATCCGGAAACCTGAAGAGTTTCTTAGAATGTCCAGAATGTTACCAGAAGTCCCCATCCCAGGGCCTAACCACCCGGCCCCAGGTTCTGCAGAGTTGAGTGGGAATAACATTGAATTGCATTCCCAGGAAAATCCAACTCACATATTCGTAATAAGTGTCAAATAAACTCACTAGGTTCTCGTGTGTCCAGCCTCAACTGGGTTTGTACAGGCAGTCACACACACTTTCCATGGTTCTACTTGGAGCAACTTCAGAGTTGGAATGAATGATTTAAAAAGTAGGGCATAGTAGAAAGTAACATTTCTCCCCAAGTTTCTAAAGTTCTTCACTGTCCTCCTATGCTAAATTTGGGGAAAGCTTACCTTAAACTTTGATTTGGGGACTATGTTTTACTTTTAGACCCGTATACTGGTGATGCTCTGTATTTTGGTGAATCCATTTAGTTCAGCATCCACTGTGGTCCTACTCCAATCAGAACTCAGAGCTAGGCCCCCAGTAGGGAATACTCAGTAAAATGCGCCTAGGCTTCAGTCCTCAGGGAACTCCCTGCATTAAAGGGGATTCTTAGACCCAAAACTAGACATTCAGGTGCCAGCAAAAGGCAAAGTGGATTCAGAAGCAGAGTAGAAATGGAAATTCATTCTAGCTAGGGTATCCAGGAAGGCTTCCTGTGAGAAGTGGCTGCAATGAGGGCTTCAGAGGACATTCAAATGTTGTCCTTTAGTGGCATTCAGTACCAAAATCTGTCCCATCACCTGCCAGCTCAGGCTGCATTGCTGAGTCAAAGTGTACTGCCTCTGTCCCCAAGGAAGGGAGTTCTCACTTTCTTCCAAGCAAGAGGCCAGTAAGCAGGACACACGCGGTGCTGACATGGAATGGGCCACAAAGACACGACTGTCCTTGCTTTCAACTCCCCAACAAGGCAGCTGAGAATGTAGGACACTGGCCGATAAACCCAAGACTCCTGACAACTCTGAACCACATCACGGTTTTTGTAAATAACTGTAGAAAGAGGGGCGCTGATTTTCTGCACAGGCATTGAGGGCAGCAGTGGCTGCCAGTCCGTGCTGGTGCTGGGAGGTGGTGGAAAGCCCCTGGGTGTGCTGCCAGTCAGTCCCAGCCAAAGCCCAGCAGCCACTTAGCTGGGCAGCCTCAGAGAAGTCTCCTGAATCTCTGAGCCTGAGTTCCTAATTTGCAGTATGGTAATTACAACACTCACAGGACTAAATATTGATGCATTTCAAAGTCCTTTGTGAATTAAAAAGTATTATACAAATGTGAGGGGCTGTTTGATACTCAGCTCAATCCTTGGCACATAGCACATGCTTTGTGTGTCTGTTGCAAAAACAGATACATTGGTACTTTCTTATTTTTTAGCAAAAATTATATTTCAGGATGTTTTTCTCATATTTCAACAAATGCCTAAAATTCTTGATTGTAAGGAAAGCCTCAAACTAGGAGTCTGAGTCCCTGATCTTCCGTCTCTACCTGTCCCTTCCAGGTTCACTTAGCCTCAGTTTCCCCAAATGGACAACGGCAGGGTGGGAAACGGACAAGATTGGTTTCCAGTCTTTCTGCCTCTAAGGAATAGTTTTCCTCCCCCCAGTTTCTGCCCAAATGACTCTTTGCCTGCTTAAATTATGAATCTAACCCCATACCTTTTAAAAATGTTCTATGAGGCTTTGTGTGTGTGTGGGCAAATAGATAATGTCCACAAGGCTGACTGGAAAGCTAAAATCAGTCCCTAGTCTCTATTACGGGCTCCCAGCCTCCAAAAATGGCCCAGCCCCCTCCAACTTGGAGACCCTCAAACCTCCTGGCACATTCCCAAGGCCTTCAGGAACTCCTTTGCTCAGCCCAAAGCTGACTTACTTTCCTGTGACCCAGACCTTGGCCTGTCCCTCAGAGCAGCCAGAGGTCCTCCTTGGAAGAAATCACCTCCCCTGGCTTGGCTGGGCTCAGCGCTGAAGCCTGAATGTCCCGCCGCTGACTAATGAGACGGAGGGTGAAAGTGTCATACCTTGCTGGGAAGTCGCAGTGCTAGTCCCGACCTGCGCTGCCTGCCATCAAATTTTAATGCTTCTGCTGACATATTTATGGAATACCTCACCAAGTGTTTGCAAGGAGACCAGACAAGATTTACCTCCACAATTACCACCACAACACTCGGGCTTCGCTGTGTGCTGAGAACTCAGCAGCACACAGACCCTGATTTCCCCTGCGCCCCGAGGAACTCGCTCAATTCTGCACACCTTTCCTGCCCACAGCAAGCCAGGCCTGGGGCTGGAGGAGGTGGAGATGAATCAGACACGGTCCCTGCCCACGGAGAGCCCGCAGTCTGCGGGAGGGGCAGGCACGCACATAAATTACCTGCAACCCTGGGAGGCTGGGGCCAGTGCGCTGGTACAAGTACGAGAGGCAGGCCAGGCTGAAGTAGGGAAGGGAGAGTTATTTCTTCTAACAGAGTCAGGGTCAAGGAAGAAGCCAAAGACCTGGGCTGGGCCTCCCAGCTGCTTCGGCTCTCCTGGGCACTCCTCTGGCTGGAAAAGCTCCCAGGGCCTCTCCCTTCCTCCCCCTGCCAGCCTCAGGGTCTCAGTAGCCCCTCTCCTTCAGTGTCTGCACCCTACATTCATTCCTTTGGGGTTCCTCTCTTGAGGCCAACTGAGAGTGGGATGTGCCCCCACCCCTTCCCCGGCTCCTCACCCTTCCACACCGTGTCCACAAATTCCTTTAAGTTTTACTGCTCTCCCACAGCAAAGCTGCCCTGAGGGGAGGTGGAGGCGGGCAGGAATAATGCAGTGACCCGGGCCAGTGGCTGTCAAGCCTTGTTGCACATTAAGAATCATCTGGGGGCTGGGCACGGTGGCTCACACCAGTAATCCCAGCACTTTGGGAGGCCGAGGCAGGCAGATCATGAGGTCAGGAGATCAAGACCATCCTAGCTAACATGGTGAAACCCCGTCTCTACTAAAAATACAAAAAACAAAAAACAAAACAAAACAAAAACCAGGCGTGGTGGCGGGCACCTGTAGTCCCAGCGACTCGGGAGGCTGAGGCAGGAGAATGGTGTGAACCCGGGAGGCGGAGTTTGCAGTGAGCTGAGATCGCACCACTGCACTCCAGCCTGGGTGACAGAGTGAGACTCCGTCTCAAAAAAAAAAAAAAAAAAGGAATCATCTGGGGGCCTGGCGTATTGGCTCACACCTGTAATCCCAGCACTCTGGGAGGCTGAGGCGGGTGGATCACGAGGTCAGGAGTTCAAGACCAGCCTGACCAACATGGTGAAACCCTATCTCTACTAAAAATACAAAAATTAGCCAGGCATGGTGGCGTGCGCCTGTAATTCCAGCTACTCAGAAAGCTGAGGGAAGAATCACTTGAACCTGGGAGGCAGAAGTTGCAGTGAGCTGAGATCGCGCCACTGCACCCCAGCCTGGGTGACAGAGCAAAACTCTGTCTCAAAAAAGAAAAAAAAAGAATCATCTGGGAAGCTTTAAAAATCCAGATGACCAGGCCACATCCCATACTAGTTCATAAGGAGCTTGGAGTGAGAGGGGGCAGATGGTAATATTTGTCAAAACTTCTAAGATGACGCCAACGTACAGCAAGTTTGAGAGGCAGGGGGCAGGCACTCAGTACTCAGTGTGCGACACGTTAGAAGACCAGCCTCCTGCATCCACCCTCAACTCTATGAACCAGAATCTGCTCTGTGAGGTGATCCCTGGTGATTTTGGTGCAATAAAATTTGAGAAGCACTGATCCATGTTAAAGAGTTTCCCAGCATCCTCAGAAGCATGCTGGTGTCTAGTCCCCATGGCTTCTGAAATGGGGCCCCTAAGGAGACTCACTTCTAAGCAGGCAGCCACCATAAGCTAACCACTGAGAAGGGCTGGCTTCTGTGGGGGACTCCAGGCAGGCCACAGGGCAGCCACCACCATGACTCAGTGAGCTTGACAGGGCCATTCCACGGAGGGAGCTGAATTAGGATGACCCTCACAGCTCCCAAGGCTGGACCAGGAGGCAGGAGCCCCATGCAGTCCTGTACTGATGAAGACCCATTTTTTTCTAGGAGATTTACGCTTTCATATGTATCCCCCGTGACCAGCCCACACACCTGGCTGAGAGATGGCTCTGCAGGGAGGGAGTCAGCAGGAGGGGAGGGGAGGGAAGAGGAGGGAAGAGGAGGGAAGAGGAGGGGAGGGGAGGGAAGAGGAGGGGAGGAAAAATATCTTGGCAGGCCAAGGAAAGAAAAGTGAAGAAACCACCTAAGAGGGCAAATGCAGGGCTCAGTGGGAGGGGTCCAAAGATGTCCTGAGGAGCCCTGGTGGCATCTGCCTTGACACCAGGCCCACTGCAGACAGTCGCAATTTCATCCATCCATTCATCCATCAGATATTGACTGAGGGCCTACTAGGTACCAGGCACTGAGGATACAGCCCTGAACAAAGCAGACATCAGTCCCTGCCCTCATGGAGCTTATATTCCAGCGGTACAAACAAAACAGTAAACCAGACAAGTGAAAACGAAGCATCTGGCATGCTAGATAATGATGGATGCTAAAGAGAAAACATGAAGCAGGAGACAGAATAAGAAATATTGGGAGGAGGCGGAATTTTTGATGAAGTAATCCGGGATGACTCCACTGAAAAGGTGACTTTTGAAGAAAGAATGAAGGAAGCAAGGGTTTGCCATATGAATATCTGTGGGAAGGGCTCTCCAAGCAGTAGGAACAGTAAGTGCAAAGGCCCTGAGGCAGAAGTATGGGAGGTGTGTGGGTGGGACAGGCAGGAGGCCTGTGTGGCTGGAGAGAAGCCAGGGTGGGGAGTGGGGAGAGGACGCCAGGGAGGGAAGTGGGGAGGGGGGAGATAGGTTAGGACTTTGGCCTCTACTCTGAGTGTGCACAGGAGGGACATGTCCTGACTCCGATTTTCACAGGCTTGCTGCAGCCGCGTTGTTGAGAATAAAGGGTCATGGCCGGCAATAGGGAGACCAGGAAACAGGCTGTTGCAAGGATTTACCGTAAGACTGACCTTCCCACTGAGTGGACACCTCTGGCCCTTTCGGTCCTAATGCCACAAGACTGGGAAGGGTCAGACCATGTGGCTATGCAAGCAGAGGGTCAGCTGGCCAAAGCCAAGGGCAGATGTGTGGGGCCAAGTATGTGGGGGCAGCTGGTGGAGGGAAGGCACACTGGATTCTAGTCCTGGCTCTGCATGACCTTGGGCCAGCCCCTTCCTCTCACTAAGCCTGTCACAAAAGCCATAAAAATGGGTCCCTAAGGGGTTGTGGTGAGGATTCTATGACAGGATGGGAGTGGAAGCTCTGGGTAAACTGAGGAGGGGTGTGGGTGCAGAGTCCTCTCTGGCCACACACCAGGAATGCAGGAAGACGATGCATCCCGATTCTCCACTAGGGGGAGCCTGGGCAATTCTCCCTCCCTCAGCAATGAACTTCCAAGACAGCAGTCACACCTCCCTCATTTCAGAAGTCCCCAGCACCGCATTCTGGGGTGGGAATAGATGTGCCCCTGAGCGGTCCTCATGCTGCCTGAGATCCTGTGGTTGGCAGGACATGTTCTCTCCAAAAGATGTTCCACACAGCCCAATAGCAGCGATTTGAGAGGCTGGCACGTGGATCCATCATGCCATGACCCCAATAAACAAACCAAAAAGAAGATGGAAAGGAAAAGCAACACAGGAAAGAGAAGCCACCCCTGGCTGGGGGCATTTGGTCTGAAGCAGGCAGGTGGGCGGCTTTGGGTTCAGCCCTGCCCAGGTTTGTGTGCCTGTTTCCTGTCTTGGCCCACAGGTTCTTCAAGGTGGCTCCTCACATGTTCACTGGGCATCTGCCCTGTGCCAGTCTGTATGCTGGGAGCGGGTAGTCCTGTGATGCAGCAGAAGCTCAGGCTCGTGAGCTTCCACCTACTTTTAGGGTCTCTTTCACCTCTCCATTTATCTGAAGGTTAAAAAGGCCCAATAAGTGCCCTTAAAACAGACCAAGGGGGCAGACAGGGCAGGCATGCAGGGAAGGGCAGGTTGTTCATTGCACCAGAGTCACCGACTGACTGGACAAGTGAGGACTGAGGTCCAGCCTGCTCTACAGTCGCCAAACCCTAAGTCCTGGTGTGGGGCTTCATCTGCTCAAGAGAACGAAGGGAAAAGGTGCTGAGAAACAGCCTGAGGACAGCCCAGGGGAAACTTTACCACAAACCCTATTGCATGACCTCTCCCTCCTGCGGTAGCTGCTTCACGCTGCTGTCATTGATCAGGAGAAGACCATAAGGATAAGTACAATGGATCTTCAAAGACAGGCCCACCTGGGTTCTTTTCTTTCAGTCTGCATTTATTTTATTCTTTTATTTTTTAGAGACAGGGTCTCACTCTGTTGCCCAGGCTGGAGTGCAGTGGCACCAGCATAGCTCACTGCAGCCTCAAACTCCTGGTCTCACACGAGCCTCCCGCCTCGGCCTCCCCAAGCACTGGGATTACAGGTGTGAGCCACTGTGCCCGGCCTCAACCTACATTTATTTAGTGTCAGTGATGTGCCAGGTACTATGAGAGGCACAAGTCATCTGTCAGATGATGTCATCATGCCTTTCACCGATGCAGAAGCCGAGGCCCAGCCCAGTTCAGGAACGTGCTCTAGGGCGCATTGCCAGGCAGAGGCAGGCTCCAGCTCTCAGGCCCCTGCGTTTTCTCTTGTTCAAAGGGCTCTAGAACCAGTGAGCCTACTAGGCTCTATCCTGGTACTATCACTTGGGCAAGTTACTCTGTGCAAGCTGATGCCTCCCCTTCCTACTCTGTGAAATGGGGTAACATCAACAGCAGCCTGGTGGGAGCATTGCAAAAAACAGGCAGGTCGGGGAATGAAAGGCAGTTAGTGCAGGACTGGCATACAGAAGTGCTCAGTAGGAGCTGGGCGCAGTGGCTCACGCCTCCAATCCCAGCAGTTTGGGAGGCCAAGGTGGGCGGATCAGGAGGCCAGCAGTTCGAGACCAGCCTGGCCAACATGGTGAAACCTCATCTCTACTAAAAATACAAAAATTAGCCGGGCATGGTGGCATGCACCTGTAGTCCCAGTTACTGGGGAGGGTGAGGCAGAAGCATCGCTTGAACCCACAAGGCAGAAGTTGCAGTGAGCCGAGATTGCACCACTACACTCCAGCCTGGTTATCAGAGTGAGACTCCGTCCCCCTGCCTCCCCGCAAAAAATAAATAACAGTGCTCAGTAGGTGTCAACTACTGCTACAAAGCAAGCCCTTTTCCTCACAGGAGCCCTGGGAAAAAGACCATACAAATGCAGGCTGAGGTCCAGAGATAGAAAGGTGACTTCCCTCTAAGGCTGGTAAACCTACAGGCAGGACTACGGCCAAGGGTGCTGAGTCCTGGTTTATGCAGCTTCTCAACCTCCCTAATTCTCCACTAGAGCCAGAGGAGTTCCAGGAGTGGACCTGGACAGAGATGGTCCAGGTATGGGGCAGGGCGAGGAGGGATGTGTTGTCAGGACTGGAAGACAAAGAGTGAGGAGCAGGGCAGGACTTGAACTTGATCCTTGTGGATGTGCAGGTGGGAGGATCCCTGTGCCCCAGCCGGACCCTGAGTCAGGGGACCCCAACTCCACCCTCACCTGCCCCCATCGGCCTAGGCCAGCTAAGGCTGGTGGGCCTGAGCGTGGGCCAGCCTCCCCCACCAGCCCACCTGCCTGCCTGCCTCCTCCGGCCCGGCCGGCATGGTGGCAGGCCCTGCCTGTTCCCCTGGGAGCCTGCCGCCAGGCCTGATGGCGCTGACGGAGGGAGGGAGGCCGCCAAGCTGTCAGTCTGGAGGTGCCCCTCGGAGCCCCTCCTGGCTGGAGCTAGGAGGGTGGGCCGGCGCCGGAGCCGGGCTGTCAGGGCCTTCACAGAGACGAGGCCGGAGAGGCGCTGCCTGACAGCTCGCCCACCGAATTAGGACCATTTGCATGCTAATTTCCAGCGCTCTAACGGGCTGGCAGGCGGGCTGGGGTGTGGAGAGTGTGCAGAGAGAGGCACCGCGGCCTCCCCGCCCGCGACGGAACAATGCTTGACTGATCTAGCTGCGTTAACGAGCAAATTATGGTAATTTTGTTATTACAAATGCATAGAAATTTCCAAAGCAGGCAGTCATTCAGGGCAGCTCCCTGCTCCTCCCCACTCCTAAATACGGAGCCCCCTATTTGCACAAACGGGCCAGGCACCCACTTCAGAGACCAAGATTTCCAGGTGCTTCCCTCAGTTCTCCCAGGGAGGCCCAGGGTGAGCCCAGCCAGAGCATCCACTGGGTCAGCAACCCTCAGCTCCTGAGCTCCCCACACTTGCCCTCTTGTCCCCCAGTAGTCTCTGCCTAGCCCCTGGGCTTAGCAATCCTGCAGAACCTCCACATGCAAGCTGGATTCTTTCCATCTGAGCAGGTAGCATGGGCGATTCTCCTAGGTCTTGAGAAATTCATTCAGTCATTTCTGTGCCCATTCTTTGAACTAGGCCCAGCACCCAGGAGGGACTCAGGGATTGTCTGGTGAATGAATAAGTGAGTGAAGGAAGGAGACAGGAAGGGAAGAGAGGAGGGAAGGTAGGGGGAGAGGCTGGGGAGAGAGGGAGAGAAGGAAGAAATGGAGGAAGACCAGAAAAGACCCGCAAATGAAGATAATCAAGAGACCCCACACGGCCAGCCCACTGGTGGTATAATTAATCCAAGACTTCAACAGAGGAGTTTATTTGCCAACTAGCAACCCCTCCCAGTATTTATAATTGTCCACTGTCAAAATCACAATTTGTCCCAGTTTTTCTGGTAGTCTTCTTTTGATTAAAAGTATGTTTTTAGAAGCCTGCTCTGGAAGGCATCCAGACAGGAGCTGTTTCCAAAAAAGTGAGCTCCCAGCTCCCAGCAGTGAAGCATGGGTCGCTCCAGGAGCAGGGCTGGGCACGAAGGACGGCTCAGTGGTGCCACGCTGTGAAAAGCAAGTATGCCGATCCTCGGGCAGGTGGGGTGGGCCTGCGTCCACTCCTGCCTCCACCGGGCACCACTGGCAGTCCTCCTGCTTTATGACAGGGATTTCAGGTTGGGGCTGATGTTATTGAAAGGTCACGAAGCTGCCTCAAATCCATTTTGGAAGTCAGTGGGGAATAAATCATCAATTACGGAGGAAACCAGCAGCGAGGAAGGTCTGCTCCTGGTGGCTGAGGAAGCGCGGCGGGCCGGGCCTCACCAGGGAGCGTTCGAGGGAAAGGCCTAAATAGAAGCCAAGGCTTCAGAACCTCAGCTGGGGTCGTGGTCAGATTTTTCTATTTGTCTGATTTTCTAACTGGGTCACAGCTTCCAGAGGGAAACTGAACCCAGGAACAGAAAACAATCACTTCTTTGTGTCTGGCTACCTGACTCTGGGTGGGGGAGCTGTGGCCCCGGCATGCCTGCAGGTCTCAGGCCAACCTCGGCCAGGCCTGGGGAGCCCACCATTGCCTGGGTCCGCTCAGGCACAGAAGCCTGAGACCCTGAGAGAAGATGTTCTTGTAGCTGGCCAGGTCCCAGGGCCTGGGAGAGGATCTGCGCTCAGGAAGAGCACAGTAAAAGTTGGGGTGAAGTGGGGGTCTTGATTTGGGTTGCTGTAGAAGCCAGGGCATCCAGGAACTATCCTTTTTATATCAGTTCTGCACAAGGATAGGAGACAAAATTGCTTCTTTTTTATTGCTTCGGTGAGGAACTGAGGGGGGTGGGGACGATAGGGCAGAAAGAGAGCCACCCGGCTCTCCCTCTGACTTGCCATGTGACTTTGCACAAGTCCTTTCCTCGCCCTCATCTGCACAGCCCTGGGTTGATTTCTAAGGTTGAGTCCAGCCCTGTCCATCAGTGATGGATGAAAAAGCAGCTACGGAACACACAACGGCCTCTCCAGTCCTCTCCGAGGTGGGGTTAGAACACACTCCACGCAGGCACAGCCCAGTCTACACGGGGCTAACAGCCTTCAAAGCTTCTCCTGCAGAGAAGATTTCTCCAAAGCCAAAGGCAAGGCCCTCAGCTAGGACCTCTGTTGAAGCAGTGTCTTTGCTGCTGCCTGCAATGTCCAGCTCTACAGCCCACAAAAGGTCCTGAATGGGGTGGTGGGTGGGACATGGCTGGTCTCCTGCTTCCCAAGGCTAGATTCCAATTTCTTTGCATTTATTTTTCCAAATGTGTCTGGCTCGTTCCTGGGGAGTTCTTCTCTTCCCAGGAACCCCACACCCACAGTGCCCATGGAAGAGCTTTCATTCACAAAACTCCCGTGCAAAGTTCTAAGGGCTATGTGAAACTGCTTCAACCCGACTCCTCGGTATATACCTGGTGTCCCCGCGTAGACCTGCTCGTGACACACCCTTCTTTTGCATCACACCATGAAAGCAATTTCTGGGCTGTAACCCAGTGTTTCTACGAGTCACACTCCAAATTGGCAAAGTCCTTCACTTGTCATTTAGACTGAACCACTTGCTAGCAAACCACTTAAGCCTCAGTTTTCACCTCTGTAAAAGGGGCTCGTGAATAGCAAAGCTCTGTCCAGATGGGGGTTCGTCTTCTTAACATCATTGTCAACAAGACCTCACGATGGCCACAGCGGTCAGAAACCCTGCCCTGGCAGGACAATGCCCAAGGCATTTTTGGCCTGGCACTGCTCTTCAGGCAAAGGGTATTATGGTAACACAGTTGTCATTTCACATTTTTCTTTCCTCCCTCTTTTATCTCTCATTCTCTTTTCTACTCCTTTCCTCTTCCTTTCTCTCTTTCTTTCAGCCCTGGATTTAAGTCTCCCTGTTTCGGGCCCTTTATTTGTGCCCGTTGCACATAGACTCCTTATAAAGAAAATTCATTTGTTCAGGGTCACCGCATGGTTTTTCATTAAAAACAAATTACCCGCATTCAGGGAGGACATCTGGGCTTCACGGGTCCCATTAATGACTATATTTCCAGCCTCCCCAGCCCGGTTGGGCTCCCCTCGCCTGTCACCCCGCGTTCCTGGCCCCGGGAGGACAATGAGAGTGACAGTCAAGTGAAAGGGAAAACATGAGGGATGAGGGCGAGAGGCGAGTCCCCCGAGAGGGGAAGGAGGGAAAAGTGAAAAAAATAAATAACTCAAACAGAGGGTAACAAGGGCTATTGTCTCAGCGTCTTCCTGTGAGAAGCCAGAGCAAATATTGGAAGAAGGACTGGGGGCGTTTCAATGGCGCTCAAGCCCTGTTTAATTACACAGTCGGACCCTAACTTGCCCTGGACTCTGGACCGGGCGAGATGGGGAGGGGCATTTGCTGTATTCAGATAAATGCCACCCACAGCTACTCAGCACCTACTGCAGGCAGCACCTACTGCAGGCAGGGCCAGGGTCTGAGAGGAATTCCAGGCAGCCCTGACCTCAGAAGCAGCCGGGAGATGGGCGCACGGGGTCCGAACGGCAGTGCCCTGGGGGTGCACACAGTGGGGAGATGAGGGACTGCGGTGGGAGGCTGCCTGTAAGAGAGAGCCTTTAATTTGGGTCTAGGAGCATATGTCAAGCACAGACAGGTGAGAATGGGGAGGGAGAAAGGAATATACCAGAATTCCAAGTGTGAGCTCCCTAACATCCCAGCGGGAAGAGCTCTTCCTGGGCCATAAAAGATCTCGAGTTAGGAAGACCACCCATGTCAGTGAGGGAGCACCTTCCCTGGCCCCAGAGCCCATAGATAGTCTCCATTTTCTCAGTCTCCACTGACACCAGGGGCTCAGAGACCCTAAGTTCCAGGCCCCCAGCCCAGCTGCTCCCTGACTGGCTGTATCCCCCTGGCAATGTAACACCACCTCCCTGAACCGAGTCAGCCTGCCTCCAAGATGGACATGCATACTCCAACCTCACAACATGCTTTCAAATGGCAACTGGGGCTAACAGCTGTGTGTCTCTTGACAACTCTAAAGCACCATGCAGGTTGGGGGTCAGGAAGCATGGGGCTTGTTGGTAGAATGAGCTTACGGGCATGGATGGTTTGGCCTCATTTGAGAACGCTCTCCTTTTGGAAGGTAGGAGCTGAGCTCCACTGGTTCTCACTACCCCGAGGGCTTCGGACACTGCCAGAAGTTCTTTGGATAGGAGTATCCCAGGTAGAGTGACCCTCAGGGTTAGAGGCAGCGGTTGGTCCAGATGAAGACTGACAGCTGTCAGGGCCTTGGAGACAGGGGCTGCAGATCTCGGCAAGTCAAAGGGAGTCAAACTCTGACAGCCCCAGTAGATTAAAGCTGGGTTTCGGAAAGAGTGCAGTTAAGTACAGGAGCAAAGCACATCTCAGAACCTTTGTCTTCATCGTCCCTGCCCCGCCTGAAACACTCATCTTCTCCCTCCTCACTCCACCTCCCACTGGCTAACATATGTTTCTCTCTCAACAATAAACCTGAAAATTGTCTCTTCCTAGATTCCTCCCTTGCCCTAAGGGCAGCACCGCGGATGACTTGGAAAGCTTTAGCTTTGCCCCTATTCTTTGATGTGCTTTCTGAATCTCAGCAAAACTCTCTGCAAAAGCACCTTCAGACATGCCTCCCACCCAGCCCTACTATACAGAGATTCCAAGCCCCTCTATGTCTAACATCCCCAATCTAGGCTCAATCCCCCTTTTCTGTGTTCCCAGAGTCCCTGGGCTTGCCTGTTACCACAAGTGGCCCCCATAGCCCCTCACAGATTTGCCTGACAAGGGTCATGGCTTTTGATCTTGTACCCTTAGGCTAATGCCTGGCACATGTAGATGCTCAATACATGTTGGAAGGGAGAAGGAAAGGAAGGAAGTAATAGTGGATGGAAGGATGGATAAATAGATGGATGGATGGATAAGTAGATGGATGGATGGATGGATAAACAGATGGATGGATGGATGGATGGATGGATAAATGGATGGATGGATGGATGGATGGATAAACGGATGGATGGATGGATGGATGGATGGATGGATGGATGGATGGATGGATAAATGGATGGATGGATGGATGGATGGATGAACAGATGGATGGATGGATGGATGGATGGATGGATGGATGGGTGGATGGATGGATGAACGGATGGATGGATGGATGGATGGATGGATAAATGGATGGATGGATAAATGGATGGATGGATAAACGGATGGATGGATGGATGGATAAATGGATGGATGGATGGGTAGATGGATGGATGGATGGATGGATGGATGGATGAATGGATGGATGGATGGATGGAAGGATGGATGGATGGATGGATGCATGGATGGCCACTGCAACCTGATCAGCTCAAGGCCCCACAATTATTTATTATGTTCAATACATTTCAACAGGCTCTCTCCCAAGCCCTTTCTTCTAGGACACGGAGGCCCCTCTCCATTCTACCCCATAGCACATCATGCATTAAATGCACTATAATAATGATACTTTTCACTCTAAAAACACAAAAAGCTTATTTTTATAATTTTACTTTTGAAATTATTTGGCCACAAGTAATCTTTTTTTTTTTTTTTTGAGACGGAGTCTCACTCTGTCGCCCGGGCTGGAGTACAGTGGCGCGATCTCAGCTCACTGCAAGCTCCACCTCCCGGGTTTACGTCATTCTCCTGCCTCAGCCTCCCGAGTAGCTGGGACTACAGGCGCCCGCCACCTCGCCCGGCTAGTTTTTTGTATTTTTTTTAGTAGAGACGGGGTTTCACTGTGTTAGCCAGGATGGTCTCGATCTCCTGGCCTCGTGATCCGCCCGTCTCGGCCTCCCAAAGTGCTGGGATTACAGGCTTGAGCCACCGCGCCCGGCCGGCCACAAGTAATCTAACTGATGATTAGCTACAAATTCTCAGCAATTGAGGCACAAGCTTAGAAATTCTTTTAAAGCAACAAAATCTAATCTAAAAATGGTTTTTAAATGTAACGAAATTTTTGTAAGCCCTAAATTTAATAGTTAATGAAGTTAACAACGTTACAATTTGTAAACATTTAATACAACATTTATTAATGTCAGTTTTCTAGTTTCCTATTTTAATTTTAGAGGTAAAAGGAGCTTTGTTTGGGCCTCAGATTGTTGTAGATTCCTAAAAAGCTCCTGGGACTTTAGCCCAGGGCCTCTCCAGGGCCCTGCACTTTCATTTAGGATCCTGTGGGAAGTCTTGGCTGGGACACCAACCTCCTCTTCCAGGAGCTCAAGTCTGGTAGAGGTGGAGACGCACTCGTAAATGATGTGATAAAAAGTAAAAGAAAAGGGAAGGAGTGCGTTGGGACCCAAGCCTCAAAGGGGCAGACTGCTGCCGTCCAGTGGATGAAGGGGTTGGTCTGAGCCCTGGACACTCCTGCATAGGGTGCCTTCATGGCTGGGGCTACTTGGTCCAGGCTCCTCCTAGAACTTCAGCCTCTCCTTCCCACCCCACCTCCAGGTAAGCCAGGCCCAAAGTACTTTCTCCCTGTTTGCCCCCAACCAAGACTCAACCACAAAACAGAGGGAATTGCCACCTGCCCTTTTGGCAGGCCTTTTGGCAAGCAGTACTACTGGGAGGTGCCTGCAGCAGTGTGGCTTAAACCCCAGGCCCGGCGTCAGGTTGCTCTGCCACCTGCTGAGTGGCAGGGGCTGAGGATGGCTCCTGCTGCCACTCTGTGGGCCCTGTGCGTTCCTGGGCTGCAGTCCTTGTCCAGTCCTTAGAGTTTATCTCCTGAATTCGTGTCCACTCTGTCTCTGGTCAGAATCTGACTTGGTCATCAGGAATTAGGATAAGAAGGCCTAAGGTTCAGCAAGATCACTGTCCTCAGGATGCCCTCACTTTGGGCTGTGCACCTCCAGGTTCCTCTCTGCACTAATGGGGGACCCCCAACCTCTCAGGGCTGGGAGAACCTTTAAGCCCTCCAGGCCCACCCTGACCCTTCCTCAGCCATCCAATGCTTAGCCCTTCCACAAATGCTTTAGTTTCTTCTAAAACAAACTCTGATAGCATTCCCCTTCATCTCCTAAAAAGCCATCACAGTCCAGTCATTTTGTTTGTTGTTCATTTTTAAGAAATACCATTAGTAGAAAGACATCAGGAAGAAATTGTAAGTCAGGATCCCAAACACATGTTCTCACATACTCATGGCCAGGTCGGTGCAGTTGGATCCGGGTCCTGCCAACTACCATCAGAAGGAGCTGGAAACTGGGGAAATCTAACAGGTAGATTCAGCCCAGAGCAGCACCAAAGCTGTCCTCAGCCGCTGGCTCTGAGCTCCCCCAGCACTGCACACTCCCCAGGCGGGCCAGTGAGCACCCACTTTGGACAGGGCACTCTCCCAGCTGAGACTCTGCTTCTCAGCTGTCCTTGCAATGGGTTCGTAGGAAATAAGAACGTTTCCCAGCACCCGTGAGCCTAGGATATTCTCTCTCCCCATCTCCATACTCCCAAAAGGGACACTTTGCTTTCAAAGATGGAACAAATTATGGTGATCTTTACTACCTCTCTCTCACCCTCAGATTGCAGATTCTAGTCTGAGAGCCCTCCTCCCAGGTGCACAGGCCCCGAAAACCAGCCCTGGCCGGCCCCAGCAGTTTCTGGGCCTTCCCAATCGAGACATGGGAGCAGCGTGTAGGGTCAGCAAGTCCTCAGGCTCTTCTCCTTCAGTCCAGCCCTTGGAAGTGATTACCAGATTACACATGACAGCCAGGGCCACTGCCTTATTATTCACAGCCCCAGATCTGAAGGGAACTTGGAAGCATTTGCTGCTCGCTTAGAACAGAGGTGGCAGGGCTCAGGGAGCCCTCCAGTTCGGTCAGGAGCTGACATTAGCAGGGATAAACATCACTGACTTAGAAACTTTGAATGGCAGGAGCAGAAAGCCCCCTGGGGTGCATTCAGCTCAGCCTCCCCAGGCCCTGCCTCCTGCTTTAAGAGAGAGCAGGGAGTCCCAAGGTCATGTCCCAAGGTCATGCTCTGAGTATCTGGCAGCTAGAATCAGAACCTAGGTCTCTTAAATTCAAGTAGGACTTTCATGTCCCCAGAGTCCTTTCCATCTCTGAGGCTTTTGTAATTCTTTTCTTCCCAAATGCAGGCAAGAGCTGAGAAAACCTACATGCGGGTATCAGTTTCTCCTCACTCTCAGCATCACTTCCGTGCAGGGCTCCTGGAGCTTTAGTCACAAAGACTGTCCAGATCACGTCACTCTAGACCCCTCGCCCCCCACCCTATGAGGGCACAGGCAGCCCTGGCTTTCAGACTCGCATCCACATCTGCCTGAGCAGAGCCTACTCTCTGCAAGGCTACCGGATGCTCAGCCTCATGCCCAGAGGTTTCCAGGGCTGAGGGGTGGGTGTGACTGGGACCCTTCTTCCCTAGATCCAGCCTTCCCTTCCAGCTCATCTCCCACCAGCCCCAAAAGGCTTTGGTCACTCCCAGCTCCCTCCCTGATGCCCACGCTCTCTGGTTCCCCGGGGCTTCTCACGCACTGGTCCCTTACCCAACAATATCCCTCCAGCTTCACAGCCTGGCAAACTCACTCTTCAAGGTCCAGCTCAAATGACCTCCTCTGATAAGTCTTCCCTGATTTGTTCCACTCCACCCCATTGCCTCAGCAGACTCAGTAGCCCCCTCACCTGCATTTCCCGAACACTTTATAGATTCCTAGGTCTTAGCTCTTAACATTAGCACATCGGAATTTTTGTATATCCATCTCTCCAACTAGACTGTGAGCTCCCTGAGGGCAGGGGCTGTGTCGGCAACTCCACCCCAGCCCAGAATTGGCACCCAGGGTCTCTTAGGAAATGTTTGGAGAATGAATGAATGAACAAGTGAATGGCCTCCCGCATTTCATCCTAGCTGTGTCTGGGATTCCCCAGGGTCAAGTCTATATTCCTGGTGTGGCAGAGTGACTGGAGGCCACTAGAGGGCAGCAAAGAGTCAGGAACGAGCAACAGGTGTGCACCCCAGAGCCCAGGGTCAGGTTGGCAAAGGGGCGGCGTGCCCAGGCCAGAGAGCTACCAGGAGCCCCAGCGAGGAGCTTAGAAAGAAAGTCAGGGGTGGAGGGAAGTTAAGAACAAAGGCTGCTCGTTCCCTGAGCAAACGCTCTCTGAGCCTGATGCTTAGGTCACGGAGGTGCCTAGAGAGCACTGGTCCTCTCTCCGTCTGATGCTCAAGTCCCCACTGCCAAGTTCTCACCAGTGTCCACTGAACCCTTCCAAGTCTGCCTATTCCAATGTCTTCAGTACTAATCATAGGAAAGGTTCTTGATACAAGGCTGAAAAAGGTAGCCCTCTGAATCCTGTTCACCGGTCCCGGCCATGCCAAGGAACTGGGCAGTATATATTTTCCCTGTTTCACATGCTTAACCAGACCCAGAGAGTGGAAATGACATGTCAGATGGCACAGTGTCCCTGGCTGAGCTGGGCCAGAGTCTTGTCTGGTACTGCGTCCCCCACCCCTAAGGCTGCACGCTTGGCACAGAGCAGGCCTGTAGGGCAGGTAAGACGCAGAATCAGGGGTGGTCTTGCCAGACCACAAAAGAAACCTTCTCCTCCCCACTCTAGAACCTCAATACCCTTCCTACCTCACACAGACGGTGTCTCTGTAACTGCACAACCATCATTTCAAACAGCAGCAAGGCAGGCTCCGAGAGGTCACAGAGTTCCTCTGTGGTCACACTGCTAATAATGGTGAAGCCACATTCTTGCCAAAGCACCCTTAGCTTCTCTTGGGGCATCTGCACATCTCTGTCTGGACTGGCCCTCGCCCCATGCTCCTGGGGCTCATGCACCTGCCTGCAGAAGGCCTCACCTGCATGTCTGCTTGGCCTCCAAAAGTTGCCAAGCTCAGATCCTAACCTTGCTGGCCATCAGCCTCCACTCAGTGGGCTCCCCTCCCTGCCAATCCCACTTGTCTGGCCTAGGCTGGACTCCCACCCCTGGGAACCCATGCCAGCCACTAGGCTTAGCCTTCTGCCCTACCCCAAAGCCCCCACCCTCCTCTCCAGATAGCCAAGCATACACGGTTCCCAGTCCAGCTCCAGGGCCGCCTTTGCCAGAATGCCTTTCTCAGTTGCACCAACCACAGCTGCCTCTCCATTTTCTCCAGACCCACTGCATTCAGAGACTGCCTGACTCCTACTTGGCAGTGCTCTCGTTTCTGACTGGATTCTTCTATAATTGACTCTCCCATTGATCCACGGGCTCCAGGGGGTATGAGCTCTGCTGGAGAGCTCTTGATTTGAGCTTTAGCATGCCAGCTCGGTGTCTTTGTTCACCACCGTATCCAGCCCAGGCCCCCGTGTAAATAATAGTAGCAATAATAATGAACACTTATGTGCCACTCCATATGTGCCAGTCAGAATTCTAAGAGTTTTCATGTATATTACATCACCTAATGCTCACATTTATTATCATTATCCCCATTTTATACATGAGGAGGAAACCAGGGCCCTGAGGAGTTACATAACTTGCCTCAAGTCACACAGCTAGTGAGAAGCAGGACTGTGACTCAGAACCAGGCAGTCTGGCTCAGGTACGTGCTCTTAACCACCCAGCCTCCCACTGCTTCCCCATGTGGCGGCCATTCTAACAGCACTACCACTCCCAGCCCTGGGTCAGCCCCAGCCTCCTTGGTTGCATCACCCCAGCCCCGGACTCAGGGCCACAGCACACCTGGCAAAGCTCTCCGTGGCAGCTCGGCCAAAAGCTCTCCTTTTTAATTTCAGCTATTGTGTCTTGAGTGCGACTAGGTGCTAGGAACTGTGCCGGGAACTAAGGACACAACTGTGAACAAAACAGACATAGCCCTGATTATTGTACAGCTCTGATGTACCATACAGACCTGAAGAGAAGCCAGAGAGGAATGAGTAAACCACACACTAAATGACGTCAGCTGGGTTTAGTGCCACACATGAAAAGAGCAGGAAGCTCTGGGAGAGGAATGATGGGGGGGTCCTCGTTCAGAGGGCGTGTGGCAGGCAGAATTGTGGCCCCCCCCACCAAAAATATCCACATCGTAATCCATGACTATGTCGGGTTACACGGCAGAGGGGAATTAGGTTGCACATGAAATGAAATGCACTAATTAGCTGTCCTACACATGGGCAGATTATCCTAGATATCCAGATGGGTCCAAGGGAAACACAGAGCTCTCTAAGCGAATGAGGGAGGAAGGAGGGGCAGCCAGATAAAGACTCAGCCCAACGTCACCAGTTTTGACAAGGAAGGCAGGGGCCAAAAGCCAAGAAATGCAGGCAGCAACAACAAGCTAGGACAAGAAAGCAAATCATTCCCTCCTAGCACCTCCAGAAGAAACAAGCCCTGCAGACACCTTGACTTCAGCCCAGGGTGACCTATTTCCAGAATCAGAGGGTGAAAAGAGTCTGTTATTTTAAGTCACTCATTTGTGGTCATTTGTCACAGCAGCAACAGGAAACTCAAATATATTTGGTCACTGGGGAAGGCCTCCCTATGGAGGGGAAACCCAGATAGGTGAGAGGGGACCAGGCAAGCTGGGCAAAGAGCAGAGAGGGCCCCTTAAGCAGAGGAACTTGCAGATGCTGAGGCGGGAAGGAACAGGTCTCTCTCACACCTCCTGTGGCGTCCAGTGGACCCTGTGCCTTCCCGGCCCACATGGCTGGGTCCACCTCTCCTCTGGCCTCAGGCCCCCACTCGACACTGCACCCTCACCTACTTCTTTAAGAAAATAAAAGCCATCAGTTTAGTGAGTGCCTCAATTGAAAGGCATCTAGAAATGACGTCCATCAATCCATGGCAAGTGGAGTGCCCAGGACCACAGGGACCCCACCTAGTGCCTTTGTGCACATTGTTCTGGCAGACCATGTGGGATGGGGCACCCATTGGTTCCTCAAAGATAGCAACCTTTTTTCTCAGACTCACTAAAGCCAAAGGGCAGTGAACTCCCCTTCCTTTTTCCTCTAGCCCAGAATTTGTAAAAATTTTAAATGCCATGTCAATACCTGTTGGGTTGCAAAGTATCTTCCGGCAGGAATCAACTGGTTACACCAATCAAGACACTACGAAATCTTTGGTGCAAAACTTTCGGCATTTTCTGGGACATGGTGGAAATAAAATTTGAAAACTGTTTCCTTTCTAAGCTGATATAAGATGCGATATTTGCTTTCTTCAACATAACTGCTCTGCAAATGGCGATGCAGTTTACAGAGCTGCAGAGTTTAGTGAATCTGCAAACCCTAGAGAAGACCAAGAAACTATGTTTTGCAGACATGGGGATGCCCTGGAGCCAGAAGGGGCAGACAACTCCGATGACAGAATTGGAAATCAAGCTGAACACGAATTCAAGCTAACAAGCTGACATTTAGTAAGGAAAAACGTGACGTCCACTTTTTCAGGCTCTGAAGTGTGGCTGTGGAAGCATATCCCGAGGCAAGCATGCCTTCCTCTGTGTGTCCTCCAAGCACATTTACAATAAAAGTCTTCACTTAGAAATGAAGTGGTGGCTGGGTGCAGTGGCTCATGCCTGTAATCCCAACACTTTGGGAAGCTGAGGCAGGAGGATCGTTTGAGCTCTGGAGTTGGAGACCAGCCTGCACAATATGGCGAAACCTGTCTCTACAAAAAATACAAAAATTAGAGGGCGGGGTGGCAGGCGCCAGTAGTCCCAGCTACTCAGGAGGCTGAGGTGAGAGGACCCCCTGAGCCCAAGAAGTCAAATGAGCCAAGAAGTCACCTGAGCCCAAGAAGTGCAGTGAGCCAAGATCACGCCACTGCGCTCCAGCTTGGGCAACAGTCAGACGGAGACTCTGCCTCGATAAAAAAAAAAAAAAAAAGAAAAGAAAAGAAAAAGAAGTGAAAGTAGTGGCAGCTAAATGTTTTCTAAAGCCTACAGCGGAAAAAACACCCCAAAGATTTCGGGTTTCCCTCCATATTGCACCACCAGCCCACCAGAGGCCACAGGGAGTGAAACAGACCTCGTAGCAAAACAGACGATTGCAGCGTAGCAGCCTCAGAGAGACAAAAGCAAGAGAGACAGATGTCCCAGAGCCTTGTTCCACTTGTTTCTCCAAACATGCCAACAGGCCCTCGGGGTCAATGAAAGGGCATCATCGCCCTTAGCACCATCACAATTCAATGAATGCCTTCTGGATTCAGAAGCCCAAGAGGTCATGAATCAGAATCTGAACAAACACTAAGCTGAAGTTCTCAAGCGGGTTGTGGTATATCCACGTCCTACATATCTTCGTCCTACTCCCTGGAGCCTGATAAAGGGAGGCTCCTTATATGTAACCTGTGAATGTGACTCCTGGTGAAAGGGAAAAAGGCGTCTTTGCAGATGTGATTGATTAAGGATCTTGCGATGGGGAGATCATCCCGGATCCTCCAGGTAGGACCAAAATGCATACGTATCTTTTTAAGAGAGAAGAGGCAGATTCGACACACAGAGTAGAAGGCAACGTGAAGACCAAGCAGGGAAACACCGAAAGCACCTGCCATGGAGCACGGCAGCTGCAGCCAGAGAATGCCAGGAACCACAAAACCTGGAGGGGGAAGGAAACAGATCTTTCCCCAGGGCCTCCAGAGGGAGCACAGCCC
Organism: Theropithecus gelada; assembly: GCF_003255815.1. NCBI lineage: Eukaryota > Metazoa > Chordata > Mammalia > Primates > Cercopithecidae > Theropithecus > Theropithecus gelada. The sequence continues at coordinate 45,306,282 of NC_037683.1, read as the reverse complement.
TGCCAACACCTTTGGCCCAGTGATACTGACTTCAGACTCCTGTGCTCCAGAACTGTAAGAGAACACAGTTCGGTGGTTTTAAGCCACCAGGTTTGGGGGAGATTTGTTACAGTAGCCACAGGAAACGAACACACAGGTCCATATAATTTCCCTGGCCTCCCTCCCTTAGCCAACATTCACAAAGATAACTTGACATGTGTTAGGGGCCGTGAAGGGTGCAGAGATTAATCAGGTCCCAGTGAGAATGGCGGACGTGGCGTAGGGGACCGTGCCTTGAACACGCTGGGTCATGTGATGAGGCAGAGCCAGGCACAGGCGTCTTCCCCTAGAGGGGGCCATCCAGGAAAGCTTTTCTGAGCAGGGGAGGTCTGCACTCAGCCCTGAAGGGTGAAGCTGGATTCTGACAGGTCAAGGTGGGAAGCTGTCCAAGAATGATGAAGGAACTGATGGGTGACAGTCCAAGGTGTGCTGGGCGCCAGAGAGCGGTCAGGGTCAGGGAGGCTGGGAGAGGAGGCCAGAAAGGCAAGTTGAGGCCAACCACGGTGAGGCCTGACAGGCAGACCAGGGCTCCAGCTCTGCCAAAAGGTGGACCCTCTCTGTTCTGTGGGACAGTGCCAGGGGTAGTGTCTGCAAAAACAATGTCCACAGGCCACCCAAGAAACAGATTTGGAAATTTTGTTGGAAACAAGAGTCCCAAAGACCTGACCCTGTTTGTCCATGGAGAAACAGGAACTAAGGGCTGTGCGGCTGAGCTTGCAATCCCAGCCCTGATGCCAGGCCTGGCACTGAATAAATGCTGGGGGATACATGAAAAGAGACAGCAAGGAGGCCGGGGCAAGAGGAGAAAGAGGAAAAGACAGGGGAAGAGGAGACAGAGAGATGCAGAAGGGAAGAATGGAGGGAGAGAGAGAAGGAAGAAGTCATGAGCTCCCAGGCAGCAGGCTCCTCTGCCAAAATGCTTGTTTTCCTACCTCCACACTCGTGCACCTCCCTCTGTGCCCAAGGACAGAGTCCCATGGGGCCCTGAGGCCACCCCTGTCCAGCTGCTGCCAGGCTTGGTGAAGCTGTGCCCCTGCTCAGGCCTGTGATTCCTGCTGCCCTGTTAATGGGCAAGGAGTCGCCATCCATTCCCACTGGAGGCTCTGCCAGGCCTGCAGCCATTTGTGTCTTGAGCCTGGTAATTAGGGCTGGAGGAATCCTGGGGGCCAGAGGGCAGGCTGTGTTTGGATAAACTTGGCAAAGTTCAGCTGCTTCTCTGAACTCAGCCTCTTTGGGGTTTCCAGTGGGGAGCTGAGAGGACCGGCTGGGTGGCCTCAGCTTCACCACTGACATGCTTTCAGAACAGGTTCCAGGGCTGTCCCTGCCCCTCTGTCATCACAGAGAAGCTGGAGTTGACAGATTCAGAGGGCACACCCAGGCAGCCCAGGGCAGAGGAAGAAGTGCCTCCCCGGGTGTGGGGAGTGCTGGGAGGGAGGTAGAAGGGGCCGAAGACTGGGGTTTGAGTCCTCCGCCTGCAAGCTGCACAGCCCCCGGAAATTCCCTGGTTCTCTGGGGCTTCTCTGGCCCGTGTGGAAAACAGGGATTACTCTCCTAACCCTGCCCCCCTTGCAGGACTGTTGCGTCATAGCACTCAGGGGAAGTCCGTGTTATATAAGGCACTACAGAAGCACGACGGGCCATTCATGGACACGGCTTGGGATTCATCTCCCAAGGCTGCCTGGACTTGCTAAAGGTTGGAAAATGAGGAGTCGGTGGGGCAGGGCAAGGGGAAGGGTGGTGTGTATCCCGCCACCTCTGTGATCTGCCACGGGTCCATCCTTGCAGCAGACCAAAGTTTTGCAGGCGGGAACCTGGCAGACCTCCCTGGCATTGGCAAGGCCCAGGACAAGAGTACACACGGAGGCCGTTTCCCATGTGTCTCATATTTAAAAATCATCGATCAAGCTAGCAAACCGTTAAATGAAATATGCTCCATCCTCCTACCTTGTTAAATACATCTTCGAAACAACCTGGAAGGCCAGGATTGAATGTAGAATTCTGGACCTCCTTAGTGTTCTGTGCCAGGACATGGCTGTAGGGGGAGCCGGCCTGGCTAAGATCCATCCTGCTGAGCTCCCCACCCCAGGATCCTCATCACCACGTGGGCCTTGCACACGCATGAGTGGACACCCAGCCCTCACATCCAAGCTCCGTCCACACTCTCGACAGAGAGCCAGGCCTTGGGCCCAGGGATGCACACACCAGTGACATGGGTTGGCTTTAGGAGGATGGCCCAGGGGAAGAGGCTTGGGCCTATTTGGGCGAGACTCCAGCGTGAGCTAGGAAGAGGGGTGTGGGCGTGTCCGTTTGGCCCTGCAGTCTCTCCCCAGTGCATGGGAGAGGGGTCACGGCTTCAGCAGGGCTAGAGTGGGGCCCTCTAAGGCGTGGCTCCCTTATTTATTTATTTATTACATTTTATTTATTTATTTATTTTTTTGAGACAGGGTATCGCTCTGTCACCCAGGCTGGAGTGCAGTGACGTGATCTCAGCTCACTGTAACCTCTGCTTCCTGGGTTCAAGCAATTCTCCTGCCTTAGCCTCCCAAGTAGCTGGGATTACAGGCACATGCCACCACACCTGGCTAATTTTTGTATTTTGTTTGTTTAGTAGAGACAAAGCTTTGCCATGTTGGCCAGGCTGGTCTCGAACTCCTGGCCTCAAGTGATCTGCCCGCCTCCGCCTCCCATGGTGCTGGATTACAGGCGTGAGCCACTGTGCCCGGCCTATTCTGGCTTTTTTAAGTGCCCAGAGACAGTCAAGAGTGTGTGTTAGGAGGAGATAAGGCCCTTAGAGCCCCAGGCACTGAAACAAGCTGTGTGGTCCCCTGTAAATGACTCTACCTAAGAGACAGCATGGTGACTATAGTCAATAATAATGCATTGCATATTTCCAACCCCTAAAAGAGAGGTTTTTAATGGTTCTCACTACAAAGAAATGATAAATATTTGAGGTAACAGGTATGTTAATTAGCTTGATTTGATCATTCCACAATGTATACACTGTCAAACACCACACTGTACCCCATAGATACACTGAAGTATTTGTCTATTAAAAATTAAATTAAATAAATAAAAACTTTTAGAAATAATTTTTAAAAGGAGACAATGCTAACTCATAAAAGATGTGTAACAACATCCAATGGAGGCCTGATTTTCCCCCTGATTTTTAAAAACATCTTTCAAGAAAGAATACTTTGGGTATTTCTGCTATGCTAATGCCCTTAACACCCAGACAGCCAGCACCACTTGTCCCCACACCACCCCACAATGTAAGGAGACATGGCAGCCTCCCCTCCAAATGTCTTAAAATGGACACATCACCAGCCTGGGGGGATCAGGTTCCAACGGCCACAGGGTGTGCAGCTTAGAATCAAGTGACAAACCCACCATCCAACATCCCATCTGTACTGAGCACATTATCCTCAGCCCCAAGGAGTAAGGCCACCGCGAGCACTGCAGAGCCTTCTGCTTGTTCACGCCACATGATTGTGTGGGAGAGAGAGGGTGGGGGCCGGGAGGGAGGGAAGCTTGGGGAGAAGGCTCGCTCCGCACTGGCTGGGTGACCTGCAGCCAGCCCCTGCACCCTCTGTGTTCAGACTCTGTATGTGGCCAACGAGGGGCTGTTTGAGTGACAGTCAAATACCCTCCCCCCACCCCCGGTATCCTCCCTGGTGCTGCTGCTGGCTGGCCCAGGGCCCACTGCAGGCCCAGCTGCAGAGAGCGCAGACCTCTGCCTGATTTATTCAGGTCCGCTTCTCAGAAGCGTAGAGGTCACCCAGGGTGTTTGGGGGGATGCCCCCCCACCGAAACCCCGTCCGCTGCCTGCTGTGGAGACGCCGACAGTGCAAACTCACCAGGCACCATCCCTGTCAGCGTCGGCGCTGAGTAGCTGCCCTGTCCAGCGGGGGGAACGTGTGGAGGGTACCCGGGGAGGGTCGTGCTCGCCAAGTCACGGCCTGAGGAATCAAAGCAACAAATCACAGGGTGAGCATCTCCGCGGCCAGCCGCTCATGTCCACAGCTCCCTGGACGCTTCTGCACATTTGTCACGTTTGGACACTGAATGGCAATGTGCCCCCAGCTCCCCCGTCGCTCACACGCGCTCTCACAAACACACACACACACACACACACACACACGCATGGACACACATCTCCAGCCACCCTCGCTCCACTCAGCAAGAACGGAGTCAGGGCTGTGGCCTGTTCCTGGGAAATTGGAACCCCCAGCTTGGGAAGGCTGGGCAACGCAGGTTAACAGCACGCCCTGACTCCAGCCAGCTCTCCCTACTCTCTACTCCCCAAGAATGCCTGGGACCTCTCCATCTCCACACTGTTGCTTCTGCTATGTCCTCTGCACAAAGTCCCCCTTCCTCCAACTGCACACAGCCTGCCACCACCTGCTTTCAAAGACCAACTCAAATGCCGCCCTCCTCCTCTCCTCAATAGCCCCCCTCAGTGAACAAGGGGTACATCTGCCTCAAACCCTATAGTCCCATATTTGGCCTAGTACTGAATTTTTCCTCCTTCAGCCTAGAGCTGTTTCTTCATTCAGCGAAGACGCAGGAAGCACCTCCCAGTGCCAAACACTGTTCTAGCGCTGGGACATGGAGGTTAAGGCCTCAGCCCTCAAGGTGTACACACTCCCATGGGTGAGTGTCCAGCTCTTTCAGGCTGCTGTGCTTCTGACCGTGAGTCCAGAGTGTCCACATGTCTCTCAGCTGGGACACTGTCACCATTGCTGATTGGCTCCATCATGCAGAGGAAAATTCAATTGCACAGTTTTGATGGGCGTGCATGTTGGGGTAGAGGCCAGGACCACATAAGGGGGTGCTGCCAAATCTGTCTCCTGCAAGATGGGGGATATTATCCCAGAAGGCGGCTGCCTGGTGCAAGTGCTCACATCCTACCTGGCTGCCTGGGATGGATTAGAGGATCCTGAGAGGGCAGGTGACTTGCCCAAGGATACTCGGCTGACCTAAGGCAAGGCTGGGGCTGAGAGTCAGCCCCCCTGCCCCCGGGAGTGGATCCTTTCTTCAACGGTGGGTTGCTCTCAGGGTCATTTCTGAACCCCAACAGTTTCTGCTGCGTTACACATGCTTTAAAACCTTGATCCCTAGAGCAAAGGTTCAGAAGATCAGTGCCTCACCAAAGCACTCAAGAAGCCAGATAAAAATCAATAAAATGAACCCAGGGAAAGAAGAAGGAAGGAATCAACGAAATAAAAACAGAAAATAATTAATTAGGGGCGGGCTGTGGCTCACGCCTGTAATCTCAGTGCTTTGAAAGGCTGAGGTCAGGAGTTCAAGACCAGCCTTGCTAATATATATATATATATATATAAATTAGTCAGGCGTGATGGCACACGCCTATAATCTCAACTACTCGGGAGGCTGAGGCAGGAGAATCGCTTGAACCTAAGTGGTGGAGGTTGCAGTGAGCTGAGATGGCACCACTGCACTTCAGCCTGGGAGACAGAGTGAGATTCCATTCAAAAAAAGGAAAGAGGCCGGGCGCGGTGGCTCAAGCCTGTAATCCCAGCACTTTGGGAGGCCGAGACGGGCGGATCACGAGGTCAGGAGATCGAGACCATCCTGGCTAACATGGTGAAACCCCGTCTCTACTAAAAAAATACAAAAAAACTAGTCGGGCGAGGTGGTGGGCGCCTGGAGTCCCAGCTACTGAGGAGGCTGAGGCAGGAGAATGGCGTAAACCCGGGAGGCGGAGCTTGCAGTGAGCTGAGATCCGGCCACTGCACCCCAGCCTGGGCGACAGAGCGAGACTCCGTCTCAAAAAAAAAAAAAAAAAAAAAGGAAAGAAAAGAATGAATTAGGAAACAGAAAAGCAGATGACAATACATCAGCCAATAATTGTTATTTGAAAAGAACAATAACATAGACAAGTCTATCAAGATTCAAAAAAAGCACAGATAATCAAGATAAGGAATGAGGAGACATTATAACCAGAGATGATATTTTAAAACATAAAGAAACATGCTCCACATGAATGAATGTAGAAATCTCAACAAAGGGTACAATTTTCTAGGAAAATATGAATTGCTAAAAGTGATTCAAGAAGAGTCACAGAATACCAACATCCCAATAATCTTGGAAGAAATAGAAAGTGTTTAAAAAAAAAAAATAAGTGCCTCATCCATTTAGCTTCTTGGGAAAGTTTTTGTTTGTTATTCTTTTTGGCAAGTTCTTTAAACCTTCAAGAGACACATACCTCTGTTATTAAACTGTTCCAGGATATAAAAAACTAAGGAAATCTTCCCAATTCATTTTTCCAAGCTAGCATAATCCTGATCTAAAAACTTAACAAAGTCAGCACAAAAAAAATTAAAGACTAGTCTCATGATTTGTTAATATACATGTAAAAAGTCTACTATCATACTGATTGGGCAATATTACAGAAATAATAGTATACCATGACCAAAAAAGGTTCATTCTATGTATTCAAGGATGGTTCAATATTATAGCATTGTTCAGGACATCATATTAATGTATTAAAGGAGGAAAATCATATGATTATATAAAATATGTGGAAAAGGCATTGGCTACAATTCAATATTAATTCCTTATGATACCTCTTAGTAAATAAGAATTGAAGTATACTTCCTTGTTCTTATATTGATACTAAATCTGAAGTTAATATCTTAAAAAATACTTAATTGGTGAGATACTTAGAGAATTCCTGTTAATGTCAAGAACATGTCAAGGAAACCTATTATCAATGTTATCACTGAAAATTGTTCTGAAAGTTTTAGCCAGTACAATACAATAAGACAGAGACGTAAGAGGAATAAACACTGGGGGGTGGGGGGAAACCCAAGATTATAATTAGCTGGATAAATCTTAGGCTTGGGAAATCATAAGAAAATTGGTTTATCTCCTAGAACCAATGGAAAAATTTGGTGAAATAGCCAGGTAATGGACTGTGTCGACTCCAGCCTTGTGCAGGACTTGAGCAGCCATCATGCTGGGGGCTCATTCCATTCTTAGGTCCCCCTGTCCCAGCCCACCAGGATGGCAGTATGCTCTCAGAGGAGCTGGCACATGGCCACATACACTCTACACATCACTCTGCCTCTGAGTTCCCGTTACAGAGGAGCTCTTTTGCCTTGTCCATGGCTTCAGTTTTATGCAGGCAAAGTCGCTAGAACCAGAGGCTTCGCCTGTGGCTGCACTTACTCTCCTTGGACTAGTCATGAAAGCAAAGGGCTGGGTTGTCGCTTGCAAGGAAGGCAGAGAAGCTGACAGCTTTCTGTGTCCTCTCAACCTCCTGAATTGCTCCAGTGTGCCAGGCACTGGTGTGGGCTGTTGAGCAGCATTATTCCACTGAAGCCTCATAGCTTACACAATTCCCAGCGCAAACCTTATGACACTGTGTGGGGAGGAGTCAGGGAGGCTGCAGCTCACCACAGAAAGGAAGACAGCAGAGCACAGTGACAAAGCATGTCAAGTCTGCCCAGGCTCAGATCCTTGATTTGCCATTTATTAGTTGTGTGACCTTGAGAGAGTCCCTTAATCATTCTGAGCCTCGGTTTCCTTATCTATAAAACGGGAAGGATAACAGCCAACACTTACAGAGAGTGAACTGTGAGTTAAGCACACACATCTTCACTTATTCCTCACAACAGCCCTATCAGAGAGCTACTATGTTCCCTATTTTACTGAGGGGGAAACTGGGGCACAGAGAGTTTAAGTGACTTGCTCACAGTCACACAGCTAGAAGATTAAAAAGCAAGGTTTCAAACCCAGCCAGTCTGGCCTGCAAGCCTGCCATCTCCACCCTGCCCTGTGCCATCTCTGCAGCCACACAGAAGCATGCCTTCTTCATGAGGCTGTGGTAAGGAGGCAGAGGGAAGACGTGTGACAAGCACACGTCACAGTGTGGAAGGTAATCCTTTATCCCACCCTCACCACCATCACCTTGAAAAAGAAATAGTAATTTAACACCAAAAAGTAGGAAGGACATATATTAAACTGGTTTTAAAACCAAATACATTCAGTTTTATGAAAACCGAAAGGAACCCTTTGCAGCTCTTCCTGCTAGAGCACAGTGGCCTCCTCTGACCCTTATGTTTAGGTTCAGCCGTGTGCCTTGCTCTGGCCAATGGGATGGGAGCACTTGGCAAGCAGAAGCTTGATGTGTGCTTGTGTGGCTGGGTGCCCTTCTCCCTTACTCTGAGAATATGTCCTGGCTAGCCTGCAGGTCCAAGGAGGAGGGGACACATGTGGAGCAGAGATGGACCCAAACTGTGACTGGAACCCAGCCCAGCCTGGTGCAGCCAATCCCCAGCCAACCCCAAGTGCACCAGTAAGAATAAATGATTACTGTGTTAAGCCTGAGTTTGGGGAGCATTTGCTAAGCAGCAATGTGGTGGAAATTACTGATTGACACAAGATTTAGTAAGTGTCATCACTGTTCTCTACTTAAAAGCTCACTGCCTAGAACCTCTAAGAATACCTATCCAAATCGAGCCAGAGGCTGGTCCCCGTGCCCGGTTGGGAAACCCACTCTTATGAATTCAAGCCTCAAATCTGCTCTGAGGCCCATCAGAACTCTCCTGGCACCAAGCTGAGGAGTCTGTGACCTTGGAGGGCACAGGCAGTTTCACCTTCTCAGTCCCTTCCCTAACATGTCTCAGGCATGTCGCCAGGGTTGGAGTTTACAACCTGTCAACACAAGGCAGCTAAGGAGACACTACTGCCCCTTCTTAGCTCTAGTTCAAGCCTCTGGACTGGGATGGGAAACCAGATTTAATGCTTCTAAACATGCTGTGACCTCAAAGCACACATTTCTTTCATTTTTTTTTTCAACCAAGGAAGAAATTATTTGTATCATTTGCAATGGCACTGAATGTTATTGATGGCCTATAATAAGTTTGCAAATAACTAACTAAAATGAATCGATTTGCGTTCCTAACATAATTCCTCCTATTAATGGCACGTAAGTACATCTTGTCTAACTCATGCGCGGCCTTCTCTTACCAGGTAGAATAACCAAGACTTGGCTTTGCTTACTATCAGCAGGGAGTCCAGGCAGAACTGCGAAACTCAAGACAAAGCCCACTCCTCCAGAAAAGACGCATTTGGTTTGAAATAACTCACTCTTTGCAATCCTGAGAGGAAGGGGAAGAACAGGAACCTGCCCCCGAGGAAACTGAGGCTCAGGGATGAGGTTTGACTGGCCCAAAGTCACAGAGTAAGCGGTAGAACAGGGACTTCAACTCAGATCTCATGATTTCTACTTAAATGCTATTCTTGCAGGATTATTAAAAATGTTTCCCCTCGAGGGGACTAGCCCTCCCAGATGCTAAAACATTCTACAAAGTCTTTATAATTAATATTATGATACCAGCACCTGAAGAAAAAAACCAATGAAATAGAATGAAAATTTAAAAAACAATAGGCTCAAAAGATCCAATCCATATTGGGATTATGGACCCAATAATTCAATGCACAGAATTCAATGCATTGAATTCAATAATTCAATGCTAGATATGGAAATCTAGCATACGATGAAGGTAGAATCTCAAATCACTGGGGCAAATATGGACTTTTTATAAATGGTGTTAGGACAATTGGAGAGCCATCTGGGAAAAAAAGATAAAATAGATCAATTCTTCCCACCATGTATAAGAATAAGCTACAAATAAAACTGAGAAATAAATGTAAAAAAATAAAACTATACAAGTACTAGAAGAAAACGCAGGTGAACTCCTCTCTAATGCAGGTGCAGAAAGACTTTCTAATTATGCCTCGAAACCAGATGCACATACCACTACAAAAATTAACTCAAAAACAATCAAAGCCGGGCGCGGTGACTCATGCCTGTAATCCCAGCACTTTGGGAGGCTGAGGCGGGCGGATCACGAGGTCAGGAGATCGAGACCATCCTGGCTAAAATGGTGAAATCCCATCTCTACTAAAAATACAAAAAGTAGCCAGGCCTGGTGGCGGGCGCCTATAGTCCCAGCTGCTGGGGAGGCTGAGCCAGGAGAATGGCATAAACCCAGGAGGCGGAGCTTGCAGTGAGCCGAGATCATGCCACTGCACTCCAGCCTGGGCGACAGAGTGAGACTCCGTCTCAAAAAAAAAAAAAAAGGAAAAGAAAAAGAAAAAAAAAAATGAATCAAAGACCTAAATGTAGGAGTTAAAAATACAAAATTCTTAGAAGGAAAGATGGGCATAAATCTTCATGACCTTGGATTTGGCAATGGCTTATTGGATATGACACAAACAAAAAAGTAGACACACTGGACTTCATCAAAATGAAAAGCTTTTGTGCTTCAAAAGATACTACCAAGAAAGTGAAAAGATGACCCATAGAATGGGAGAAAATATTTGCAAATCGTATGTCTGATAAAGGACTTGTATTTAGAATATATAAAGAACACTTGTAGCTCAATAATAAAAAGACAAATAACCCAATTTTAAAATGAGCAAAGCATCTGAATAGTCATTTGTCTAAAGAAGAATAAATGAAATGGCTAACAAGCACATGAAAAGATGTTCAACATCATTAGCTCTCAGGGAAATGCAAATCAAAACCACAATGAAACACCACTTCATACCCACTGGGAAGGTTACAGTCAAAAAGACATATTGTCACAATCATTGGCAAAGATGGGGAAAACTGGAACCCTCAAACGCTGCTGGTAGGAATGTAAAACGGTACAGCCGCTTTGGAAACGTCTGGCAGTTCTTAGACATAGAGTTACCATGTGACCCAGCAATTCCCACTCCTAGGTGTATACCCCAGAGAAATAAGAACATATGTCCACATGAAAACTTGTACACAAATGCTCATGGCAGCATTATTCATGATAGCCAAAAAGTGGAAACAGCTCAAATATCCATCAATTGATGAATGCATAAAGAAAATGTAGTATGTCCATACAATGGAATATTTGGCAATAAAACAGAGTGAAATACCAATACATACTACAGTAGTAACATTCATAATGAACTTGAAATGACTATGCTACGTGAAAGAAGCCAGCCACAAAAGACTATGTATTGTATGAATATATCCATACAAATGTCCAAGATAGGCAAATCTACCGACAAAAAGTAGATTAGTGATTGCCTAGCGCTGGGGCTGGCAAAGAAATAGGCAAAGAAATAGGCAAAGAAATAAAGGGAAGGTATAAAGTCTCAGGCTGCATCTGGGGAGAGGGCGGGCTGGGCAGAGGCAAGCTATGGCTGACACTAGTGACCTCTGGCCTCCAGAGGGCAGACCTGACCCCAGGGAGGAGACCTCCAGCCAGTTCTGCAGGCGGCAGGCTTGAGGGGGCATGAAGCCACCCACATCTGCTCTCCCTTTCACACAGGCTGCCCCGTTGCCTCCAGAGCCAAATCTAGGCCCCTGAGCCTGGCAGGGAGGGGTGAAGTTTGAGTCACACAGTCCTGTCTTCAAATCTCAGCTCCACCACTTACAGGCTATGTGACCTCTGGCAGGTAATACAATGATCTGAGCCTTGGGCTTTCTTTGATAATTGGAAAAAGATGGGTATTTATTGGGAATGTAACAACGGTATTCTCTGTAATAGGATTAAAATATGTCTGCAAATTCTTTGTTACCCTTCTCAGGGAGAAGTGAGGTCTATGACCCCTTAACCCGAACCTGGGCCACCTTGGTGACTGGTCAACCCACAGAGCTCCAGCCTCCTTGGAGGTTCCCACAAGCCAGGCCCTGGCCAGGCACTTCCATGTCTTACCTCATTCAATACAACAACCCCATAAGGTTGTGGTTATAACCCCCATTTTACAAACGGGGAAATGAAGGCTCCCAAGTAGTTGATGTACCCAAGGTTGCACAGCTGATAATAACAATAATAATGGCTAATATTTTTGTAGAATTTACTGTACGCCAGACAAGGCTCTACATCAGGCAGTGTTCTAAACGCTATTCACTGCGCTTCATAGATATTGATTCATTTCATCCTCAAAAACTCTCTAAGGTGAGCCCTATTGTTATCCCCATTTTACAGATGTGGAAACTAAACCACAGCGAGATTAGGCACCTGCCCAAGTTCCCAAGGCTGGTCAGAAATGGAGCCTTATCCAAACAGAGGCGTTCTGGCACCAGATGCCTTCACATTCCCCCAGCATTGGGCACCCATCCTTCTCCTGCTTCTAGACTGCAAGTCCCCGGAGATCAAGAACTGCTCTCATCCCTCTTTCCCTTGCACTGGCCTGGCACACAGTAGATGCTCAGAAAATGTTTGCCGAGATTAAATTAATCATGTGACGTTGGTTCTGCTCTTCTGAAGGAACTATGCTTCCCGTCGCATCAACATCTCAGAAAGTCCTTCATTACAAACTCCACAAAATAACCAGGCCTGATTTATCAGTTTTTGCTTAGATGCAACTTTTTCTTTTACATAGAGCCCATTTCTAGGTAGGCGCTCTCTATGTACACTAATGGGGGGGAATGTGAATCCAATTAACTTCAAATTTAGCTCATAATGAACTTATCTCATTTTGCTACCAGCTCGGTTCTCATCGTGTGGCAGTAATTAACCACTGGGGGTTGTCACTCCCAGACACATGACACAGAAATCCTCCCAGTCCTTCGCTTCAAACCCTTGCAGAATTCATTACCCTGACAGTGTGAAAACCCTTCACTTTGAAAACCATAGGGCACCAACCAAACTCCCCCTCTATCTACCTGACTGTGTGTGAGAGTGAGAGAAAGAAGGAAGCAAGCCATCGAGCAGCCATTAATTATTGTGAACAAGATGGGAGGTGGGGGCAGGATCCTGGCAATGGCTTGATGGCCCGAGAGGGTCTGCCAGCCTTGACAGCCCTGGGGCAAGAGGTCCTGCCCGGAGGAGGGAGATCTTAGCACACAAGGCCCAAACTAGAAGTGAACACGGTGGAACTGGCTGGGAAAGGCAGAGCCCTTTGCTAACTGGCAACTCTATCTTCTGGACACTCTTAAGGTCCAGGAAGCCTGCACACTCCAGGTAACATGGATTGCTGTGTGACCTCAGGTAAACTTCACCCCCTCTCTGAGCCTTGGTTTCTGGGCCTTAGTTATCTGAATACTCAAGCAGTGGGAACAGATGGCCTCTGAGGGTTTTTTCCACGGCAACATTCCATAAGTCGGCAGTATCATTTCACCTCCATGTTGATGGAAAAGAAGGTGGGTGTCAATTCCTACAGAGAAGGATATGGCAGTGCCTGCTCGCCGTGGCCTCCACACTCTCGCCCACAGCATCAGACTCCCTGGAACCCCTGAATTAAACCTGAGTGAAAGGAGGCTAAGCATAAGGAACTTACAGAAGGAGATGGGAGTGGTCAGTCGGCAAATAAAGCAAAATCTTCATTTTAGGCCAGGCGCAGTGGCTCACACTTGTAATCCCAGAACTTTGGGAGGCCAAGGCAGGAGGATCACCCGAGGTCAGGAGTTTGAGACCAGCCTGTCCAACATGGCAAAACCCCGTCTCTACTAAAAATACAAAAATTAGCTGGGCATGATGGTGCATGCCTGTAGTCCCAGCTAGTCAGGAGGCTAAGGCAGGAGAATTGCTTGAACCCGGCAGGTGGAGGTTGCAGTGAGCCGAGATCACACCACTGCACTCCAGCCTGGGCGACAGAGCGAGACTTCATATCCAAAAAACAAAAAGACTTCATTTTACATATTTTTCACTTTATATTTGTACAAGAGTTATGCTTTTAACTTTTTCTGAAGTATATTTTGACACCTGTTGTAGGAAAAGGTGAACAATGCCAGAGACAATGACATGAGCTGAAGATTTTCAACAAACTCCAAAGCAGATGACAGTGAACAAGTGCCACCTTAGGGAGAGGGGGAGAAACAGCTCGATACCCAGGACTTGGGGCGGGGATTCATCCTGCTACACACATGTCGGTGCGTGTGTACACGTAGTGCATACGCCGCCAGGCCCGTTCATTCCAGCTGATGTTTGAAATGTGTGACAGTTTGAACAGGGCTGCTCTGGAGTCTCCCTTTGTCCAGACCTGCCATGAGTGGAGGGTGTGCTGCTGACGGTAGATGCGGAGGGGGAATATTTCACCCGGAGGGGAGGGGCACTGGGAATGGTGATGTAACAGCCTACCTCTGCCTACAGACAATGGATGTGCTAATTGCAGATGAGCTGTATCCAGTCATTAAGCGGATCTGGCAGGCTCCTAACGACAGGCTTATTAGCCATTAGTTTGGGTGGTGTTATTGACTTAGAAATAATAACCCTAAATTTCTTTTCCCAAAATTAAGTAATCCCCACTTTTAACTAATTCTGACTGACCTCCCTCTAACTGCCCTGGCTAAAGATCTAATCTGGATTTGTAGAGCCAGGAAGACAATCTGAGAATCCACTAACCAGGGAACTGTTTACTTTGCTAACCCTCCTCATTCCTTCCTCTGAACTGACCTTGTCCATCTCCCTGGAATCTCTGGAACTATCAGACTCCAACACTGTGTTTCAATTTTGGGAGTGTGTTTGAGTTTCATCTGCCTGACATGTCAGAACAGACCCTGGGACTCAGTCTATATTTCCATGCACATGTATGACACAAGCCCCCTGGAACCAGCAACTGTTGATCCAACTTAATGAAATGACAAAGTCAGGGTTCTAATTAGGAAAGCAGCAAAGCAGCTCTACCACACTGATGGCTCTGGGCCTCCCTGCCAGGACGGGCACTGCTCCAGAGACAGCAGGAAGGCGGTATTTATGGCGCGAGAATTCCCAGGGCAAAGTGGGCTAGCTCATGACTTTATTCATTCATTCACTCATTCATGCATTATCTGACACTAAGTTCTAGACAGCATCCTGAGTGCTCTAGAGGATGCAAAGATGATAACAGTAACCAAAACAACCGCAACAGTAGCAACTATCCTTTATACAGCTCTTAGCGCCAAGCACTGTTCTAAGCACTTTGTATATATTATCTCATTTAAGTACCACAGCCACTCCAGGAGATATCATCAAGCTTTACAATCCCGGCTCCGCTCGGCTCGGCTTGTAAGAGGTGAGGGGGATGCAGGCTGAGGCTGACTTCAGAGCCAGTCACTCCTGCTTCACACACACGATTATTTCAATAGGTGAATCACAAAATACAAAATGCACCCTCTCCTGTGACCAGTCAGCTTCTAGGACTTCACCTATGGAAACACACAGAAAAATACACGAAGATATTTCGTGGGAAGGAAGGAAGGCAGCAATCCTTATTGCTGGGATAAATAAATTATGATACTTGCCTGTGGTGGAGTATTTATTACACAGTTTTGAGAAACAGTGAGGTAGATTTGATTGTGGAAATTGTGGAGCGCTCTCCAAGGTACACTACTAAGTGAATAGGCGAGTGTGGAAGAACACTGTACAGTATAATTCCATCTGTGCTAGTAAAAAGAGGATAAAATCTGGAGGTGGATCGAGGAATTAAAATGTTACTGAAAATATACAGAAGACACTGTTAACTTTGGGGAGAGGAAATTACAGATGGGAAGGCTTAGGTTGGGAGTGGGAGATTTATTTTTCATTTTCTATTTTTCTGTATGACTTGAATGTTTAACCACATGCGTGTATTACTTTTTATTCCAAATTAACTTTTCGATTTAAAATTAACGTTTTCTTAAAACTAGACACAGTCTGTGCACAAGGGGCTCACTCACACTCTAGCAGTCTGGAAGAAGAGATAATAATGAACCAAGATGTGTGAAGCACAGTTGCCCCTGCCCCCACTGCAGCCGCTCTCAGGCCAGGGTGTCATGGCAGGAACTTCTTGCTTTCAAGGACAGCATCATGATGCCAGCAGCACCTTTTCCAAGTCACATATTCAGAGCTCATGGTCCCACCAGGCCTCTCCCAGGCCGGCATCCAGCCCTCCGTGGTGGCCTGCCCTACCCATCTGAAATGCACCATCAACAACCCCAGCCCTTGCAATCCATCTATGAGTAGCCAAAAGTGGGCACAAAGCCTGTCCCTAAGTCCTTCCTGGCACCAACTCTGGGAGGCTGGGAGGGACTTAGGGACAGGCTTTTTGCCCACTTTCATTTGCACATAGTTCCAACGAGCTCAGTGGCTTCGCTTCCCAGTCCCCAGCAAAATTAGGAGAGAGACTTCTAGGGCCAGGAAACCAACATTAGGAAAAGTGACAGGTGGCACGTGGGCAG
Source organism: Theropithecus gelada (assembly GCF_003255815.1). Classification (NCBI taxonomy): domain Eukaryota; kingdom Metazoa; phylum Chordata; class Mammalia; order Primates; family Cercopithecidae; genus Theropithecus; species Theropithecus gelada. Next base: position 45,290,093 of record NC_037683.1, on the reverse strand, counting down.
CAAGGACAGAGACAGGACAACAATATAATCAGACATAAGAAGCCCAAGCCGCAATAGTCTGGGGTACTTGGCAGAAGGATGAGCCACCCGCTTACAGACGTGCAGGGCCTTTGCTATTGTATCAGGGGAGGTTCAGTAATGCTGGTTCCCAAAGATGAACCTTTGTCATCAGAGGAAGGTGACAGTATGTCACTTCAACATGATAGTATGCACCTCTTATCCAAGAAACTGATAGGACAAACCAGTGTTTGACAAACCCATGTAATCATAATTAGCATGTGGAGAAAGCCCAACTGTCCATCTGTGTGCAGAGTGGCTCCCTGGAGAGCCCTTGCACAGTGCACAGCAACAGAAAGACCTCCAGGAGGTTAGTTGCTGATCGAGACCTGCCATGCCCCTACTCCTGGATTTGGTACATGCCTATATCAAGCCATCTCCAAACTGGCTGGTGAACATGGAAGACAAATCCAAAGATGCCTCATGCTTCAGAATCAGAGTCCCGGGGCTGGCCCGAAACTTGGCGGTCACCCCACATTCTCCTGCCCGGAGCTGGCAGTATTCCCATCACATGTTTGCCCAGCACCTCTTGCCCACCCTGGGTAGGAGCAGCTAATTCAGAACATACCTGTCAAATCTAATGGTTGGGAAAATCTCCCTTCCTGGGAGATAGATTTTATGTAAACAAGATGATTGCTAAATGAAAAAATAGAATAAATACATGAATGCACAGAAAGGATAGTTTCCCAGAATGGCCTTCTGGATTTGGGGACGTTAAATCTTTGTAAAGGGGGCCGTGTGTGATGGTAGGCAGTGTGCGATGGGACAAAAGTCACAGGGCTGGTGGTCTCCACTCAGATCCTGGCTCCACACTCACTGGCCATGTGATCTCCAGCAAATCATTTTGCCTCTCTGTGTGTCAGGTTTGCATTTATAAAATGAGGACAATCCTATCTTCCTCACAGTGCTGTCGCATGGATTAAATTAATAAATATAGGTAAGGCCCCTAGCACAGCGCCCAGCACAGAGTGAACACTCAATAAGGCCACCATTGTTAACCGTGCCTCCTTTGCTCCACAGCCACCCTCAGTCCATCCCGAGAGCAAAGCCAGGTCGGGCTTTGAAAGTGCAGCTCTGTTCACATCGAGCTGCTGTCAGAAATCCTCGATGGCTCCCCACTGCTTACACACACAGGTAAGAGCATGGGCTCTGAGGGCTCAAATCCCAGCTCTGCCACTTACCAGCTGTGTGACCTTGGGCAGGTGACCCCGCCTTCCTTTCCTCATCTGTCTAAGGGAGGAGGAAGGGGAACCCCAACAGCCCTTCTCTGATGGAGTGGTGGCAAGGGCCGAGTGAGTGAGACAGCTCTGGGAACACACATAGGGTGGTGCCCATGGCCCACTCACACTCGCTGCACCTCCTTACCACACACCTTCATTTCTGCTGAGCCTCTGCCAGCTCCGGGGTCCGAATAAAACATGGGGTCAAAATGCAGGAGACGAGAGACACAGAGGGAAGCAGGCCTGTGCACAAACGCGGAGGCCTCTGGAGCGGTTCACCCCCACGCCTGTGTGTGCCGCCAAATCCGCTGAATGCGATACATGAAGAATGGCGGCCAGCACTGTGCTCTTTCTATGTGCCAGAAACTCCTAAATGCCCTACTTGTATCACCTCATTTAGTCATCAGAACAGTCCTATGAGGTAGAAATGATCACTATTATTATTGTCATTGTTAAGAGGCTCAGCCTAGCAATGAAGGGCAAAAGGTCTGGAGCAGATTCTTTGGATTAAAATTACTAGTTGTTCTATAACCTTGGGCAAGATTACACCTCAGTGTTCTCATTTATAAAATGGAGATAATAATACCTCCTTAGACTGTTTAAAAGGATTCAATGCATGTAAAGCACTTAGGCAGCCACCAGGCCCATGTAAGTCCTCCCAAATGTCAGTTGTTACCTCCAATGCCTGTTACTGCCACCAATGTACAGAGGAGGCAACAGAGGCTGAGAGAAGGGGAGTAACTTGCCCATGGTTGCACCGGCAGAAAATGAGACAGGTTGGGGGTTCCTAGGATTAGAAACCCTAGCAGTCTGTGCTCTTAGCCACCAAGTTCCACTGGGCAAAAAGTCCTTCCTGGAGCTTGAATCTAGGATGTGTTTGCAATGAAGTCAGGCATGGTGGGAGGGACTACTGGACTTTTGAAGCCAAGGGATAAGATCAGGGCTGCGGGACCCAGTGCAAAGCCCATGGAGGCACAGCCAGCCCTGGACTAGGAATCAGAAAGCCCCACACTTCCTCACTGTGCCCTCAGGCAGGTCCCCTCTCCTCTCTAAATGTCCTCACCTGTGCACCTGATGCCCAACCCCAGGCCACCCACCAGGGAGATCAGCTAATGCTGCAGAGACAGGAGGAATCCACAGTTATTGGCTTCTCTGCCCTTTGTCCAGGTCTGGCTGACAGCTCATATTATTTTAAGAAAAAGTCAATAGGTAAGTATCCAAGCCTCTGATAGGCTTCTGATTTCTTGTAAAGGGACTGAAGCCCATCATGAATCCTCAACCATTGCTGTGGCTGGTCCAGGGGGCAACAGGATAGTCAATGTCACAGTGCCAGGCTTGGAACCAAGAAAGTCTAACCAGACAACGCTGATATTTTGCAACACCAGCTCCTACACCTCCAATTGTTTCCTCAAACCAAGCAGCAAGGAGGCCCATACGAGACAGGCAGGCTGAGAAGGTGCACTGCTTGCCAAGGAAAACCAAGCCCATCCCACAGAGGCACCTCCCAGGGTGCACAGCAAATTAATGTGCTGCTGAGAACATGCATTAAATTGTGCTGCTGGGCTGGCGCTGCAGGCTACCGAAGTGCCAGCCCATCCCTCTCCAGCCCTCCCTTCCCTGAGAAGCAGATCAGGTGCCAGGGCTGAACTATCTCACAGAATCACCGGCTGCTTTTGCTTGCCACCAGCCTAGCTCAGGCTCTTGCTTGCAAACCACTGCTGGTTCTGGGTCTCGGTTTCCCCTTCGTAAAACATGACTGATCGCCCCTGCCCTGACTTCCTTGTGGGCAATCAGAGCCCAGAATGGATCACGGAAGTGAAAGTGCTTTGTACTGTGCAGGGGTAGGGATGCCGCTAAATAGGGAACTCCACGTGGGGACAGGTACAAGAGCCAATCAGGCCTGGGTTCAATTTGTCCATAGATGGGGAAACTTAGGCTCCAAGAGGCGAAGGGTCCTGCTCAAGCTCTCACATGTAGCAAAGAGCAGATCTGAGAATCGGTTCCTGCAGTCAGACTGCAGACCTTCTGGAGGAGGAGGCACTGAAACAGGGCCTCAGTGAGTAGGGTGCCTTCAGGGCCTAGAAGGAGATTCGGGCTGAGTTGGGGCAGGGTAGGCAGTGCAGTGGGCCTCTGACCGCTGCCTCCTGTGAGCCTCGAGGGGCAGATGTGCCTGGACTCAGTCTAAGCTTCCTCGGGCCCAGGCAGCAGCTGTGGGTAAGGTGTGAGGGCTGTGGGCCCAGAGGTAGGAACTGAGAGCTGGACTGAGCAGAGGGCATGCAACTGTGAGCTGCCTTCACGCTGACTCGAAAACTGCTGTGCAATCAGGGAGCACCGGAGCTCGAAGGATGCTAAAGGTCAACCAGTTTGGGGGAGGGGTAGATCTATTCCCCTGAGCCTCCAGGGGGACCTCAGGGACCTCTGGAGCTCCCACTCTTTCAACCAGTGAACCTCACTTCTAACTAGCTTCCCAGGAAGATTCATCTGAATAAAGGTTTCTTCACACACACACACACACACACACACACACACACACACACACAAAAGCAAGAAAAACACAAAACCTTAACAGTTGTTAAAAAAAAAAAATCACTAATTGCCTATTTGGCAGGTGAGAAGAAACTCCCGCAAGGGCAGGGTCTTGCCCAGAGGGCTGTGCACAGCCAGATCTGGGTCCTGGACCCAGCATGGATCCCGATCCAGGTTTCCTTTCCCAGGTTTTCTCTGTTGCTTTCCTGCCCTTCCCTCTGTCTTCACAGAACACCTCTCAAGCTCCAGAAACTGATTCTCAATTTTCTTCCAGTAGTCCAGGGTGCTCATGTCCCTGATGAAGAGAATTACAACACTTTCTTTTGTGAGTAGATCTAAGAATGCCAGCATCTTCTTGGGCTCTGCAGACTTGGCCAGAGTCAGCTGTGTCTCTGGAGCCCAGGAGATGGAGCTGAGCCGTCCTTGAGCCTGCCAGTCAGGGGAACACACACAGAAATCCGACTTACAGAATTTGACACTAACTTTCTCCTTCTGTGCTACCAGCAAATGCCTGTGCCTCAATGAGTCTCACTTTACAAACCTGAAAATAGGAACAATGCCCGTTGCGCTGCCTCCCATGATTTGTTCCTGGGTTTGGAAATGGAGGATGGAGAGAGGAAAGGAAAGAGAATGAGAAAGAGGAATAAGGCAGTCTTCTCTGGTTAAAACAAAAGAAAAGAAAGAAAATAGAAACATTCAAACATGCAATCCAACTTAGTATGAGCTTTAGTTTTAAAGTTCCACAGGCCAGTGCTTGCCAGCCCAGCCAACTGCATATTATTTTTGTGGCCTCAGGCAGGTTAATTTCTGCTCCTCAGTTTTCTTGTCTACAAATTGGGGCTAGTGGCGCTGTCTTCACAGGGTTGTCTGAGGTCTGAGCCACATCACCTGGAGAAGGAGGCGCGTGGGGTCTGCATTCACATGTGTAAAGGGTCTCTCTTCTTCCCTCTGGCCTCCGGGCCCCAGGACCCCAGCAACCCCTCCCATCACAGGCTCCTTCTGCCCCAGCCACCCCCACCAAATTGAAGCTCACTGGGCAGGAGGACTAGGAGAATTAAAACATGCAATCAAACAGCTTCTTGACGGGAAATGCTTCGGAAATTTTCGGCTCCATTTACTTCTCAATCTAATTTTGTCCTCGGATGCACATTATGCGCGAGATGGGATCTCATGTGGTTTGCCTGCTCTCCGCACACCAGCAGGAGGCACCCGGCATCTTGATTGCAGCTCCCGGCTCTCCTCGCCACATGAGGGGCATAATGAGGGCAACCAGCAGGCTGTGGGGGCGCCCCTGGGCAAGAAGGCCTGACCCGAACATCCAGGCACCCACTGGCCCAGCCTCTCCCACTAACACTCCTGGGGCAGGGTGTGGGGGTGTCATCCACAGCCAACTCCAGCCGCACTGCAGACACCCATCGCCACTGCAGCCCAACTGAACCACTGCCTGGCTCCAGCCACCTCTGATCCATGGGACCCTGCACTCCTCAGCTCCCCATCCCCTCTGGATCAAGTCCAGATCCCTCATGCCCTCTCCTCCTGCCTTTTCCCAAGCATCTCTACTAGGGTGGTATAGGTTCCAGCACCCCCAGCAGTACCACAGCCCTAAATGGCTTGCTCTCCCCCAACTGGCCTCCATGCCTTAGCAAATGTTGCCACAGTCTCCTGGCGGGCGCTGGGCAAACGCTACCAATGTCATCTCCTGTGAAAGATCCCCCAAATGCCCTGGTCCTGTCCCCCACCGTCCCATGCTCCCTCTTCAGTGCTCTCAGAGCCACGCTGCACACAGCTCCACAGCCCAGCACGTGTCAGACTGCTGGGACAGCTGTCTAGTAGAAGACACTAGACCTAACCCTTCTGGTGCAGGGACTATGTCCTGCTCACCTCTGTTTCCCTGTGGTGCCCATCACCATGTTTAGCACAGAGCTGAAGCTAAACAAATGCCTAGGCTCATTCTTTCTTTCACTCAGAAAACATCTACCAGGCTACTCCTCTGAGTCCAGCCTGCACTCAGTGCTAGGGATTTTGTGCCCATAAGGACAGGAGGCTTTTTCTTTGAGCCCAGTCGGTGTTAGTTTCCATCCTCTCCACTGAGAAAAGCCACCAGCCAAAGGCCAGAAGCTACCCAAGGGCTAGCCAAAGGGAAATGCCTGCCAGCCAACCCCCAGGACTATAGGGTTGGGGCTGGGCCACCAGGTCCTTGCTTCATTCTTCTCCCTTACTGTTTCCCTAGTCCAGGCATCCACTGCAACTCACTGAAGTCCTGAAGGACAGCCCCCACCCCATGGCCTCCTGGTCCAGCTCATTAGGTCCAGCTCGTCCTCTCCTCATTAGGGCTTTCTTGGAGCTTCAGGGCTCAACTGCTGCAAGCCCCATCCCAAATCCAGTGCAACCATCTCCTCCTTTTTTCAGGTGGTTTCTGGCCCATGTACAGATGCCCTTGGGCTTTCATTTAATGCTGCCTCAAATCCTGTGGAAACGATGGGCTGTGGGAGATAACTGGCTGGAAGAACGAGGCCCTCCTAACTACCAAAGCCAATGGATTCTTTCCAGCCTTGTTACCTTGGATCTCTCTGCTCACTCTCTAAATCTTCAAACATTTTTGGCTTCCTGACATCACCGAACATCCTTCTTTTGTTTGGGGCATTTTCCACTTTAAGAGTTCAGGCTTCTTGAGGCTGAAGTCAGAGATGTGATTTCCCAGACTCCCTTGCAGCAAGGGCGCAGGCATATTTCTGGGTCCCCCAAGTAGACATGTGTGTGAGTCTTTAATTCAGAAGCTGGCGACAAAAAGAAGCAGGCACCACATGGAGTCCATCTGCTGAGGCCAAGGTCCTAGTGGTGACATCCGGTGTCCAGCGAAGGTTGTGTGAGCCAAAGGGTCTGCGTCCACGGGCCACGGCATGGTTGCTCCACAGTGTAGTCATGTAGCATGGGCCAGGCAAGCCTCCAAGCCTGGTTCTGTGGCCCTCATGGAGACCCTGAGCGTCCTAACATCCTTAGAAAATCCCTTTTCCACTTAACCAGCCAGAGAGAATTCTGTTGTTTACAATGAAGTCCTGTGACTGCCACAGCCTCCAAGATGGAGCACACCTGTGGTGGGCGTGTCAATCACCATTCACTCCCCTGCTCCGGGTTTCTCCATGGCGTCCTCCTCCATGGCGTCGTCCTCCTCAGCCACCCTGGTTTCCCAGAGTCCCTCTCCAGCTCTGCTCCTCCCAATCATCCTTGTCTAAAGCTCTCTAATGAGTGATCACATCCTTCCACCACCTGTGTCCATGCCTCCAGCCCTGACCCCGCCCCCACTGCCCTCCGGACATTCCACCTGAGCGTCCCTGGGGTATCCCAAGGTCAAATATTCAAACCAGCTCTTCCATGGTCTTCATCTCACCCACTGGCTCCATTATCTCCATTATCTCCCAGGTCCCCCAAACTCCAACAAGGGGAGCCATTGTTGATGGCCTCCCACCTGTTCCCTAGAAGTGACTATTACCAGTTCCGCCCCTCAAAACGTTTCCTCCATCCCCCTTTCCACAGCCTGGGTCCAGGTCCTCATCCGTTCTCTCCTGGGCTTTTATAGCCACCTGGAGCAGGTCATGTCTTCCAGCGAGTCTCATTCTTACGTCCACCCTCTGTCAGGACCCCACAGAGATTCCCTTGGGGATTCCAGTTCCCTCACAGCACCTGCAGGGTCTGCCCCCATGTCTTTGGCAGTCTCGGGGACCTGACCCCTCCCTCATCTCCAGCTGCTTTCCTCACTCACCCTTTATCATGCTGTTCCTTCTGCCTGGAATGCTCTTCCTGGCCTGTTTCCCCAGCCTGGCTAATTCCTGCTCACTTCCATGTGCTCAGATGTCACCTCCCTCAGGAAGCCTTCCCACCCAGCCTTGGGAAGTGGCCCCTGTTGTGCGCCTGTGACATCTGTCACATGCCTCTCCTTATCGTTTCACCTTTTAAAAACATTTACTGAGCACTTTTGATGAGCCACGAACCTAGCTTAGAAACCCATGTGCATGATTTCATTTGACCCTCAGAACAACCCAATGAGGAGAGTGTTCGTCTCACTTCCAGGTGAGGAAATGGAGTATCAGAAAACGTAAGTGGCCTTCCCAGGGTCAACTACTAAAAGGTAGGGGGGGTCTGACACTGGAGCCCAGGGCTGTCTGACCCCACACCCTGAACGCCTAATGGTGATGCTCCGTTGCTTCAACCCAGGGAGCTTCTCTCATCAGCCCAGGTGGCATAACCCTGGCCAAGGCACATCACCTTGCTGAGCCTCAGTTTCCTCTTTTTTTTTTTTTTTTTTTTTGAGACAGAGTCTTGCTCTGTCGCTCAGGCTGGAGTGCAGTGGCGCAATCTCGGCTTACTGCAAGCTCCGCCTCCCGGGTTCACGCCATTCTCCTGCCTCAGCCTCGCGAGCAGCTGGGACTACAGGCGCCCGCCCCCGCGCCCGGCTAATTTTTTGTATTTTTAGTAGAGACGGGGTTTCACTGTGGTCTCGATCTCTTGACCTCGTGATCCGCCCGCCTCGGCCTCCCAAAGTGCTGGGATTACAGGCGTGAGCCACCGCGCCCGGCAATTTCCTCTTTTGTAAAATGAGGGTCAAGTCTTTCCCTGCTGCCCTCCCAAGATGGTAGGAGGGTCTCAAAAATAACTGATGTAAAATCACTTGGTAAACTGTAGAGAGTGGTGCACATGCAAGAACGCATTAGCATACTTTGAGGGGTTTGTCTCACCAAACAATTTCCTTGCTCACAGTGGAATCAAAGGCCTTCCATCTGCTCCCTCTTTCAGAGTAAGGGTGAGGGAGGGCTCCCATCTCCTCCCGAGACCAGGGTGTCCCTGCGATTTTTAAATTCACTATCTAGCTGTCCCCATCCCCCCTCCCAAAACACAATTGTGATAGTCAAGCAACGAAAGGCCAGAGAAAGGAGAAAATCCATAAAGGCTCGGCAAAGCGGTGGCTGGTGGAATTCTCCAGCTCCTGACCACCAGTTAGTGACGTCAGGATTTATAACTGTATTAAATGGTGTGACAGGCAGCCTTGATATATCAGTTCCCCCTTCTTCCCAAATCACAGACAATAAAAGCTTTGGCAGTGAAAGTCATTCATCATCATAAAGACCTGAGACATCCCAGTCATCAATTTCACTCACATCCTTAATACACTGGAGAGAGTGCAGGAGTTGAGCACCTCAAAAAGGGAGGAGGAAGAAAACACGAAGGAAGATTGAACAGGAATAATTACAAAGGTCAAAGAAGGGATTCATCCAGGAGGGTGCCGTGGGCAGAGCCTGTCCCTGCTGGAAGTGTGCTCAGGCCACAGAGAAACGAGGCCATTGATGGACCCAGCCCTTAGAGGCCCTGTGGGCCCAGGTGGAGAGGAGCCAAAATGGGGCTGCGGGACCCAGGTAGAGAGTATCGGGGGGATGCAGAGCCTTAAGCTGGGTTCCACCAGGGCCTTTTACTCCATCGGCCTTATTAGCACAAGAAGGATTTTAAAATAATGAAGCCACAGGTATCTGTTAGAAATCCACCCCCACCCACGTTGGCACAGATGGCTATTTGTGCCAACCATAGTTCTCTTTCGGGCAACACCTTTTGAGCAACGACAACATCCAGGGCTGATATTACTGGTTGTGAAAGACCCCATAAGGCTGCCTGTCCAGCTAGAAAAGAGTCGCTGCCCAGAGCCCTAAGTGCAGCCTCTGGCCCCGCCCCTCCCCTTCCCCCAAATCCAGCCACCTGGATCATACCTGGATCACACCTGCTGGCCTGCCCCAGGGCCTGGCCTGAGGTTTCCCACCCCTCACCACCAGGACTTGGCATCTTTCCTCCTCTCAGGCAGGCCAGGCAATAGAGGATAAGAAAGTAGGAACCCTGTGGGGTGCGGGTGTGAAGAACTGGGGACTTCACAACTTGTTCCTGAAGAGAACCAGACCTAAATGGCATGACCCTTACCCTGGCACTTGGCCTTCTCTCTCCCAGACCAGGGAAGGAGGAAGAAAGTTTATTTAAGAAAAGCAGTTGGCTGGGCAGGGTGGCTCACATCTGTGGTCCTAGCTACCCAGGAGGCTGAGGTGGGAGCATCACTTGAGCCCAGGAATTTGAGACCAGCCTGGGCAACATAGTGAGACCCCATCTCTAAAATATTTGTTTTTAAGTAGTGACAGTTATCTTTCTTATGCTTTTATTTTTTGCTGGAAAGCAAAAGAACAGAAGAAAGCTTTGGTCTAGGTGGGGAGTTCCTTGAAGCACAGGGCTCCCCACAATGGACAACACACAGCCTGGGGGCTGGGAGGCTGCACTGCAGGGGCTGAGAGCCCTGAGGCTGCTCGGACGTGTCCAGGTGGCCTGGCCCAGGCAGGAACATGCGAGAATACACAGCATGTTTCCCAAGAAAGAACAATCGTACCTGCTGTGTCTGCCCATTCACCCACCAAACCTTCACCCAGGGCCTGCTGAGGCCTGGTCAGGCTGCATCAGGTCTGTCTGAGCAGGAGGCTAACCCAAGGGGATGCCAACTTTTCAGGGTTGAGTCAACCCACTGCCCTTCAACCAGATATCACCCAAGAAGCCCCATCAGTCCCGGCCCCCACACATGGCCTAAGATCCACCTATCAGTTCTGTTCTTCAGATAGGGGTCTGTCCAACTCAGACTTTCTTTGGCACCCTTCCAGGCTGCCATGACTCACCAGGCTTTATGAGAACAGTGTGGCTCAGGGGTCAAGTGCGTGGTCTCTGGAGTCCAACTGCCTGCATTTGAAACCTGGCTACACCACTTACAAGCTGTGTGACCTTGAGCAAGTTTCTATGTGTCTCTGTGCCTCAGTTATTGCACCAGTAAAATGAAGATGAGAAGAGTGACTCCCACAAAGGGTTGTTAATGCAGATTAGACAAGCTATTAATAAGTCAAGTGCTTAGAACAATGCATAGTGCAGAGGGAGTGGATGGGAGCATCAGCTATGACTCCTGCTGGTGACTCTTGGCTCGTGGGAGTCTAGCTTGGGCCTGCCTTTCTGGCTGTTCAGGATTGAAACCAGCTCTGGGGGAAGAGCCCCCTAAACCCCTATCCTACAACCCCCTCAATAGGCTGCTTGGCCACACTATCCTTAAGATGGGCATGTGACCCCATCCTGAACCTGGGTTCACAGAGGCATACAAAAGGAACCAATGGGTCTGAAAAGGCAAACACTTTTCTGGACAGGTTCATCCAGACAGGCAGCAGGTGCCCCCAAGCATTCATGCCAGAAACAGCCTTACCAAACATTTATAGATGATCTCAGGGTGGGAGTAGAAGTTCTATGGCCTCACAGATAATGAAAATAAAAGCTAATAGAGATATATTAGAGAGAGATTTTTTTTCCTGAGCTGTGAACATGGCCAAGAAAAAAAAAAAAAAGGCAGCAGACTGGTAGAAGCTAATGCAGTTGGGAAGAAATAATAATTATGATAATATCTTGAATTCAAATGTGCCTTTATGCTAATCAAAGATGTGTATGTAAGTGTCTGAATCATGTCAATAACCTTGACAATGACCTAGAAGGGTGGAGTGCAGGGCAATTAGTAATGACCAATCATAACAGGCAGCGCACTGGTTTATTAATTCATCCATCATCCATTCATCCATCCATTCATTCAATAAATACTTCCTGAGTACCTACTGTATTCCAAGTTCCACACTAGGCTGTGCTGGAGAAGGCAGAGACAATTCAGAATCTTGTAGACTAAGGAGAAATTTAGGCTGGACACAAAGAATTACAAATCAAGGCACAATGGGCTAACAGGCATAATGGTGGGCTGATCAAGGGCAATATGACTTCTGACTGTAGGGTAATTGCGGAGGACTTCCTGGAGGAGGCAGCACTTGGGGACTGCTCCAGGGAGACATGCACTGAAGGCACATGGGCAGGGACTGTCAGGCCTCCTGATTCTTACATCCCTCAGCAGTGTTGTGAGATCCTTTTACAGGCAAAGCCCTGGACCAGCTCATCTTTACCTTCCTGCCGGGCAGGCAGGACCCCGGCACAGTCAAGGTGGCTGGCTGTCCGTGAGCTCACGAGAGAGGACCCAGCCCCTTACAGCTTCTGGGCCATTACCACACATTTTCTTTCATGTGAGCTTCACCGTAGTCCTGCAAGGTAAGAATGAGCCAGGATTTATAATTCCCACTGGGCAGATGGGAAAACTGAGGTTCACAGAGGGGAAGGGAATTCTCAAAGTTACCAGGAGTTATGGCAGAGCTGGGATGAAGATCTGTGATCCTGACTCCAAGTCAGACCCCCCTCTCCCTTTCGCAGGAAACTGCTGCCACCCCTGGGCAAATGACAGAAGCATCCAAAGTACAGGAACCAGCAAGACCAAAGGCTGGGAGTCAGGGACTCAGCATGGCTGAGTTGAAAGATAGCAAAAAGACGGGCCTGGATAAAGGGTTCCACTGGGCAGCTTCATAGATAGGCAGATAGAGGGCAGTGGATCAACCAGGCTGAGAAAGGAGAATAGGAGAGGGAAAAAAAAGTCCCATTCTGCAAGGACAAAGGCTGAGTTCAAAATGGAGGAGAGAGCACTAGAATAGGAGTCAAGGGGTATGGGTTCCAGAGGCATCTGACTTTGGGAGAACTTGAGTTCTCAGTGCTCAGCATCCCCATCTGTTCAATGACAGAGTTGTGCTTGGTGATCTCTAGGGTTTATCCAGCACCAATACTCCAGTCTCTCGACTCTGGGCACCTGGGGAGGGCACAGCTTGTCTCGGCATTGGGGCAGATGGAGGAGACAGAGTGAGAATCAGCCAATGCTCACGGAGAGAGTGGAGAAAGAACAGGCAGAAATGGAGCAAAAGAGCTGCCCAGTCCCTCACAGATGATGGGTCATCTGGGGAACTATGGGTCGCAGGGTGCTCAAGGAGGCTTTTATATTTGGCCCTGGAGACGTGGTAGACAGAAGAATATCCTCCCCCCTGCCCAGGATGTCTACATCCTAATTCCCAGAACCTGTGACTATGTGACCTTACATGGCAAAAGGGATTTTGCAGATGTGATTAAATTAAGGTCTGTGCACTGTGGAGAGCATCTGGCTCATCCATGTGGGCCCAATGGAACCACAAGGGTCCTTAGAAACGGGGGCAAGGGGGTCAGAGGCACAGAGAGAAGATGTGACCGCAGAATCAGAGGCCAAGGAGGAGAGAAGATGCTACTCTGCTGGCTTCGAAGATGGAGGAAGGGGCCATGAGCCAAGGAATTCATGTGTCCTCTAGAAGCTAGAAAAGGCAAGGAAAGGAATTTTACCCCAGGGCGTCCAGAAGGAATGCAGCCCACCACTCTTTGATTTTAGGACTTCTGACCTCCAGAACTTTACAATAATACATTTGTATTGTTTTAGCCCCTGGGATTGGGGTAGTTTGTTAGAGCAGCAACTGGAAACTGCAGGAGGTCAATGGAACATCCAAGACGGGCAGCCGTCAGACCTGCTACACGCTGGACAGATCCCCCCCCCCCCCGACCCCGGCCCAAGCTCTCCCACCAGCCCCTCTGAAGGGGACCCCTAAGTCTGACTCTCTGACTCAGGTTGTTTTCCCCAGCTCCAGATTTTCAAAGCCCAGGCAGGGCTTTTAGCACTTTGCAAGTTATCCACTCACTTCATCTACATAGCGAGTTCTATCCCCATTTTATAGATGAGGAGACTGAGGTGCGCGCACATACACGCCCACACATGTTGAGAAACCGAGGTCACCAATTCATAAGTGGCAGAGCTGGGATTCAAAGCCAGGCAGTCTGATCCAGCATCCGTACACAGGACTGCACGTTTGACCAGCTTCCCAGACCCCAGTGGACACCGGCCTCTCTGTGCTACCGGTGAGCGGGAAAGAGCTCTGCTTGAGGGGCTTGCTACGAAGGGAGGCAGGACCATAGAGGAGTTAGGAGAAAACCATACCACCACTTACTAGCTGTGTGAACTCACGAGGTTTCTTTAACTGTTACTTGGGACCAAAATAGTGCCTATGTTTTAAAGAGTAAAAGATTAAATGAACCAAAGTACATAACAAATGCTTATTATTAAACATTAGCTATCATTGTTATTATCTCCTGAGGCAGCCTATTCAGCTTTCAGAGAGTTCAAACTGCTCAGAAGTGCTTCTTCTCACTAAACTAAAGCTTCCTCCCCATGGCTTCCCCTTGTCCTCCTGGCAGCCCCCCTCCCCGCACAGCACGCGGGAGGCCACAGCCAGGCTCCAAGTCAGCTGTCTGTATGCCAACAACCCTGGGCCTCCTGTGGACATCAGGGTGCCCTGCCCTCTGCCCTTCTTGGGCCTGTTCACCTCTGAAGTCCTGCATATCAAATACTGAGAGAGATTCGCCCCCTGGCCCTGAGGATCGGGGCTGGTCAGCCACACGGCTAGAGAAAAGTCCATGCTGGTTCATCCAGTTCACTAGACAGGGTAGAAGCTCTTACCTACAGACAGCTAGAGTGTCCTTAAAACATGAATAACCTTAAAATAATGAAACAACAATGCAGAGAGTTTGAACCCATTTATAGGAAATAAACTGTATGTGTACATACTGATATGTTTCTTTATGCACAGCAAAGGTTCTTGAAGAATACATACCAAATCGTCAACTCTGATGACATCTACAGAATGGATTAGGAATAGACTGAGGAGACGTGGGGACACATTGCTGTACATACTTCTGTGACATTTGAATTTATTTTACAGTGAACTTGTATTACTTTGCAATTAAAAAGGAATTATTCACTTTGTGAGGTCAAGGTGGGAGGATTGCTCGAACCCAGGAGTTTGAGACCAGCCTGGGCAACATGGTGAAACGCTGTCTCTACAAAAAAATACAAAAATTAGGCTGGGCGCAGTGGCTCAAGCCTGTAATCCCAGCACGTTGGGAGGCCGAGACGGGTGGATCACGAGATCAGGAGATCGAGACCATCCTGGCTAACCCGGTGAAACCCCGTCTCTACTAAAAAATACAAAAAAAAAAAAAAAAACTAGCCAGGTGGCGGGCGCCTGTAGTCCCAGCTACTCAGGAGGCTGAGGCAGGAGAATGGCGTAAACCCGGGAGGCGGAGCTTGCAGTGAGCTGAGATCCGGCCACTGCACTCCAGCCTGGGCGACAGAGCGAGACTCCTTCTCAAAAAAAAAACGAAAAAAAAATTAGCCAGCATAGTGGTGTGCGCCTGTAGTCCCCGCTACTTGAAAGACTGGGGTGGGAGGATCCCTTGAGGTTGGGAGGATGAGGGTGCAGTGAGCTGTGATCACACCGCTGCACTCCAGCCTGGGCCACAGGGTAAACCCTGTTTCCAAAAAAAAAAAAAAAAGATTTGTTTTCTTTTAAGAGAATGGTGAGATATTAAACCAAACTTCAGAGCAGAGAAGCCAAGGGTGGATGGTTTCCCTGGAGCAGCTTAGATGTTGCTTCCTCCATAAAACCTTCCCCAGACCCCACAAAGAGAAGCGACTGTTCCCTCCTTCATATTGTCAAAAGCACTTGGCTTCTCCCACAGTATTTCCCTTTCTTTTTCATTTTTGTTTTGCTTTGCTTTGCTGTGTATCCCCCATCAGACTGTGGGTTGGTTGAGGGCAGGAACTCTAAAACCCTCAGGACCTAGACTAGGCTGACGTCTGATGTGAAGGAGGAGTTCACTTTTAATGGAGAGATGAGTGAATGGGTGATGAATGGCAGAAACTCTGCAAATTGCCCAGGCGCTGTCCTTCGCACCTTTTCTCCTCCAGACAATGACAAGGCAGTGGGGATCTCTGACCACAAGAACAAGCTAATGAAATCGCTATTTTAGGAAGACGGATCACAGCAGGGTGGGCTGGATGCTGGAGGCCCAGAGACCTGCTTGCAGGCTCTTTGGAAGGGTCGGCTCCCAAGCCACTCACAAGTATAAAAATCTATGAGAGCATTACCAGAAGGGCTGTCCAGCTTCGTTTGTTTTTTATTCTATAAAATATAAGGTCAGAAACAACTGGAGTACTTTCCACTGAAATTATTTGTTTAATTGATGCTGCACTTTACACAAATATTAATTCATTTTATTCAACAAATATTTCTTGGGAACACTGAGCTAACCTAAAAGCAAACCATATTTTTCTTCTACATGCATTTTAATTACGAAGATGCTTGAGTTTCATTTCGGCTTTAAAATGATCAGACCTCTGCCATCTCTGAACCTCTGAGTAGCCTTCCAAAAACTAAGATTCCAAAATTCTAGGCTTCTAGGAATCCAAGAATCTATAATTGTGAGTCTATTTACCAGTGAAAAAACAAATACTTTAAATTTCAATAGAATTCACCCCCAAATCGTTCTGGAATGCAAATAGCCCTGTATCTCTGGAGAGAGTCCAATTTGGATATGGAGTTTTCATGCTGCAGCCACTGCTACTGCAAAGGGCCCACAACACTGAGTCTGGAGAGAGCGTGATGTCACTACACTGAGATGAAACGCTGGGTTGCCGCACATTCTTGAGAACTTTGCACTCGCTGCTCCAGGCCCTCCCCGGTGGATGGTTTGCACACTGACCTGATACTGGGGAAAGCCATCCCAAGCAGGCAGAATAGCCTGAGCAGAGGCCTGAGGTCAGGGACAGGGAAGGCTAGCTGGAGAGCCTGTGGGCTGCCCTTCCTGGCTTGAGAGAGGGGGTTCTATTGGGCAGGAATGAGGGTAAGAGGACACAGGAAGGATGGGGTGACGGGTTAGAACAGGGTTGAAAACCCAGTGCCCACAGGGGCCAGGAGGTAAGGCAAGTGGATTAAGCTGCCAGGTGGGGTCTGGGGTAAACAGGAGCCTGCTGCTTCAGCTACAGGGGCAACCACTTCTCAACTCTCCCCAAGTGTGGCTACATGGGAATGTCCACCCAAGGTGGCCAAGTCTTCCGTTTTTCCAAAAGAAGCTAGACATTTTAATTCTTTTTTTTTTTAGATATAGGGTCTCGATCCTTCACCCAGGCTGGAGTGCAGTGGCACGATCGTGGCTCACTGCAGCCTTGACCTCCTGGGCTCAGGTGATCCTCCTGCCTCAGCCTCCCGAGTAGCTGGGACTATAGGTGCGCACCATCACATCCGGCTAATTTTTGCAGTTTTTTGTAGAGACGGAGTTTCACCATGTTACTCAGGCTGGTCTTGAACTCCTCAGCTCAAGCAATCCACCCTCTTTATGTTAAATCTCCTGATTTTTTTTTTTTTTTTTTTTTTGAGACGGAGTCTCGCTCTATTGCCCAGGCTGGAGTGCAGTGGCTGGATCTCAGCTCACTGCAAGCTCCGCCTCCCGGGTTTACGCCATTCTCCTGCCTCAGCCTCCCGAGTAGCTGGGACTACAGGTGCCCGCCACCTCGCCCGGCTAGTTTTTTGTATTCTTTTTTTTTTGTAGAGACGGGGTTTCACCGTGTTAGCCAGGATGGTCTCGATCGTCTGACCTCGTGATCCACCCGTCTCGGCCTCCCAAAGTGCTGGGATTACAGGCTTGAGCCACCGCGCCCGGCCCAAATCTCCTGATTTTTAAGGCACTTTTAAATGTAACTTTTTGATAGCTGATATGTTAAGGTTCAAAAAATTAAAATGTAAATAGCACTCAGTAAAAAGTGCTCTCCCCATACCCTCTGCTTAAACATGGTTAAGTCCTGAGCACCTTTCCAGAGTTTCTTTAACTCTCACAAACACAAATATGCATTCCCATTGTCCCTTTTTTACACAAAGGCAGCATGCTGTATACACTCTTCTTTACCTTGCTTTTTTCATAAATAACGTATCTCAAAGATACATTATTTACATCCCCTATGACGATATGAAGAGCTTCCTCCTTCTTTCGCACTCCGTTGTGTGGATGAGCTATTCTGTCTGTAACAGGGCCCCCATGGATGGACATTGGGGTGTATTTCCTCTGGTTGTTAAAATGTTAGGTCTAATTTTTTTTAAGTTTAAAAAAACTCTATGCAAATCAAAGCACCTTTGGGCTGGACCTCGGGGGCACACACCAGGCTGAGGGACGTGTTGGGCAGTGCCTGGTCTATGAGTTCAAAGCATAGATGTCTGCCTGGACTTTATAAATACCTCAGTTTCTGGCCTGACAGTGGAAAAGGAAATCACTTCAACTGAGAACAGCTCCGGGTAAGTACTGCTGGAAGAGACTTCGCCTTTGAGGCAGGGAAATCCCCAACACCAGAGGTGACCAAGCCCTGATGTGGAACTGACCCCGGGCTGTGTGAAGAATCAGGCTGCCTAACCTCTGTGCTTTTCTCTAACTCCAGGAGCCCTTGAGGCCTGATTTATGGGCTGAGCCTAGCTGTCAGCAGAGAAAGAACTGAGAAATCTGCCCCATCCTTTAGGGTATGCATGTCATTCATTCATTCATTCACTTGTACATTTAAAAGGCTGAAGCTGTAATTTCTGCCAGAATGCCTTTCCCGCAGCTCCCCACAAAGCTTCTCAACACTTAGATCTCAGATCAAACACCACCATTTCACAGAGACCCACCCCGCTGGGCACCACTCCCTGAGTCTCTCTCTTCTCTCCCACTTATTTTCTTCAGAGCACATGCCGTGGTAAAATTACATTGCAAATTTATTCTGTGTTTACTGTAAATTGCCTGGCTCTGCCCCACAGGTAAGCCCAGTGAGGGCAGGGATTGTCCACCAGGGACACATGGTACTCCCAGCCGGGCACAGAGCAAGAGCCCAGTGAGCTCTAAGTGTTGATATTATCTCCTTTCCAATGCACAAAACAGTTTTTTATTTTTTGAGATGGGGGGGGTCTCCCTTTGTTGCCCAGGCTAGTCTCGAACTCCTGGGCTCAAGTGATCCTCCCGCCTTGACCTATCAAAGTGCTGGGATTACAGGCATGAGCCGCATGCCTGGCCCACAGAACAACTCTGATAGCCAGCGTAGCATCTTCCGAGGACGGCTCCGTGGCCGACACTCAGTTGCAGGGTATCATGCTGCACTGTAGCTCTTGTAATTTTTCACAGCACCTTTTGGCAGCCTGGATACACAAGGCGTTTCTTGTATTTTTGCTTTCATTATTCATTATGATTCCACTCTGAGAGAAGAGGTATTTAGTTACATCTGATGAGCCTCAAAAAGGCTCATAAAAAGTGGGTCAAAGGAGGCACGCCCCATGGAAATATGGACAAATGGCTGTTGGGAGTGGCCTGGCACTCGGCCAGAGGGGAGAGTGACAGAGGAGGCAGAACATATTTCCCGAGGAGGAAAACCCCACAGTCACTCAGCCCAGCAGAGGGCCTCCACCATGCACAGAAACCAGCCTGGGCTCCCCAGCCCCCGAGACGCCCCAGGTCCGGAGTCCGTGGGTTCACAGGCTGAAAGCAACGCCATGCACTGTTTACTGTTTCCCCCAAATCCCCAAACCCACAGTGGATGTCCCTGCTTCTGATGATAGACACCGGGACTCTAAACAAGTGGAAAAAATTCAGAGCTCTGCATCCCTGCCCCTCAGTCAGACGTCCTGATGGCGTCTCCAAGACTCCACCACCTTCTGTGGATTTCTGCAGGATCAGGACCCTTCTGAGAGCATCCCCACGTAGAGAGCTGTCACTGGGCATATGTCTCTTTGTCTTACGCCCCCAGGGCAGAGATAAGGGACTCTGGACAAGAGCTCAGACACATAGTAATAACTACCATTTATGGGGTGTTTACCCTGTGCTAAGCACTCCGCAAGGACCACTCATATAATCCTTGCCAGAAGCTGTGAGAAAACTCTAGTGCTGTCCCATTTTACAGATGGGGAACTTGGGCCCAGAGGTTAGTAACTTGCCTGAGATTACCCAGCTAGAATGCAGTGAAGTGGGCTTCCAGCTCCGGCAATCTGGCTTCCCTGCTGACATTCTCAATTGCGCACTAAAAGAGATGCCTCCAGGAAATTTGAACTGGGATTTTTTTAGTCCATTCAATCATATAATGTCAGCAGGCTGTGGAAGCGAGGGCCCTCGGGGAGCTGGAACTGGGGCTCCAGCTCTCACTCACTGAATGTAGCCTTGAGCAGGTCACTTCCCTCTCTTGTCCTCAGTCTCCCCAGCTGTGGAGTGAGGAGTGGGACCACAGTATCCTCCCACCCTGCCCGGGTATGGTCAGAACATCTGCTCTGAGGAAGGTTGGGACTCGCCAATGCTGGATCCTGAACCCCTCCAAGCCTCCTTCTCCACAACTGCCCACATACACTCAGATGCCCCTTTGGTGGCTCTTCATCCCCCTCCTCCCACTGGCTCATTTTATCCTTGAAACAGTCAAGGGAGGCAGGGGCAGAATTACCACCCCTATTTCATAGATAGGAAAACAAGCTTGGAGAGAAGAGGATGATCAATGTGTCCAAAGATAGAACTAGTTAGGTGCAAAGTCCAGACAGAAACCTGTTCCTCTGACTCCTGTTCAGTGCTCTTTCCCTCAGCCCCTGGCTGTTGCTCAGATGAAAAGCCAGAAGAGGGTGGACTTTCTTGGGCTGCCAAGGTTTGGGTATTGAGGCTCCAAACATTGAACCTGAGGTATGCTGCAAATCAGAGCAGGTGGACTCAGGGACTCGGCAGCCATTCTGTCTGTCTTTGTGGGTATTTCCGCTACTAAAAAGGGGCAGTGTCCAGTGGGAGCCTCAGTCTCCAGGGCCCAGATCACCTACCAGGCTAGTGTTTCCCAAACTTGTTGGCCCACAAGAGGCCTCTCTCTGTCTCCTCCTGACATGCCAGCTTACTGATGCAAAGAGATGGTCCTCAGGGAAAGAGGCCGGCGAGATACAGTCTGGCCCCATTCCTTTGCTCTCTCAGGCAAAAGGTCAGGTGGACCCAGCTAGGGGCAAGTCTGCCAGGTCCTTCACCAGTAGAGAGGTGAGCAGAAGTGGGGAGCCTGGTGCCCTACCCGCTGTCCTCTCCGGCAGGTAAGCACGGTGGCTCCCCCATCAGCAGGCCTGTGGCCCAATGACACACCTGCAGATAATTAGTCCCAATCAGGACAGGCCCAAACTGCTCACAGTGCAGTAACAGGCTGGCCATGTCACCAGTTTGCAAATGGTGAGCAGTTTCGGAACTGTGGCCCTGTGCTCTAGCTGGTAGAGCAGGTGTTTAACTTAATATTTAATGTGGCATATATATCCTTCTCGAATGAGATCTTCCCTGAGCAGCCCGGAGTGTGAGGGCTAAGATAGAGCAGCACAGAAGCCATCTGTCCCCCAGACCCCAGGTAGAGCCCTGGGCTGGGTTCACCATCCAGCTGGGCACCTACAGTGCTCTGGGCTTTGTGGGGAGGGGAAAAGGAGAGAGGTGGGGCCGGAAGGCTCCGACTGTCCCTTGAAGAGTTCTGCATTGTGTCAGCAATCCACTAACACAGGTGGAATTAGATAAATGCCACGTGGTAAAACAGAGCCCCCTAGCCCCCAACAGCTCCTGGGGGCATTCCTTCAAGGTGTTTAACAGTTCTTGATGGGGTCGGTAACTGCACCTACAGAGGGTGTTTTGAAAAATCTGTGGGGGCGTCTCCCTGCCTGAGGGGTGTTACTGCCTTGCAGTGCAACAATCCCACACAGCAAAGAATTTTTCTCCATCCTTCACAACTCTCCTGTCCTGCCAAACATTCAGGTAGGTGAGAAATCAGTTTATAAGTATTTGAATCTGGAACTGAACTTCATTTACATATAAATGTGAACTTCCAATTTCCATGGTCTTAATATACCCTGAATTTTCTAGGAATGCAACTACCGTGTAAATGGAGCAAAGCCTATACTTTGTTTTACTTGGAACTTTGCCAAGGGTTCCTCACCTATTTGTAAAATCACGCTGGCAGGATAAGTCAGTATTAGTCCCTAGTCTATACCTGTGTGTAAGGCTATATCTGGGGCTGTTGCATTCGCTGTGATTCTAGCACGGGGAAAGCCCTGGACACCTTCATTATGTCTTGCAGTTTAAACATACAGAGTATTTACATATCAAAGTACATATTATTTAATTATACATAACTTTGCCTTTATCTCATTTGCCTCCTAGGGCATTGTTTTGATTTTATTTGAAATTAGATGTGAAGACAGACCTACATTCTTAATGGATGTAATTTCAGGAGAGTAAAGGGGCACTGTGAATACTTGCTATCCCAAGGGGATGCTGGGTGGATCTGGGTGGAGATCTCAA
The DNA here is from genome assembly GCF_003255815.1 of Theropithecus gelada. NCBI lineage: Eukaryota > Metazoa > Chordata > Mammalia > Primates > Cercopithecidae > Theropithecus > Theropithecus gelada. The sequence goes on along the minus strand of NC_037683.1, from coordinate 45,268,161 downwards.
CTGCAGTGCATCCCTACCACAGCACCATAATGCCCCCAAAAGCAGAGGAAAGGGCTCAAAGCTCTGCCACTGGATCTTCATATACAAGCTTCTGATGTGTGTGTGTGTGCACACGTGCACGTGCATCTGTGTGTCCACCCTTTATATTTTCTCACACAAATGAAAAACTTTCATTGTTCATATAAATGAAATACTTAAATACTTAATATTTCTTGAAAGTATATCTTAGACACTTATTTACATCAGTACAGATAGTTCTATTTAATTCTTTTTAGTGGCTGCATAGTATTTTATTGTGTGAAAGAGCCATCATTTATTTAGCCAGCTCCTATTGATGGATGTTTCGTTGTTTGCATTTATTTACTATTATAAATAATTCTGTAAGGATTATACATAAATAGATATCATTGTGCATCTATGTGAATATACCTGTGACATAAATTCCTAAAAGTGCATATACAAGTTCTGAGTCAAGCAAGCTAACATGTGCATTTAAAACTTTGATAGATCCTATTCCAGTTCATGTAGCTCTAAAAAAAAAGAAAAAGTGATTGATATTGCCAAGTTTCCCTCCAAAAGAGATTGCATCAATGTATGCTCTTATAACAGTGTTTCAAAATATATGTTTCTCATGCCATCTTCAACACTGAACTTTAATCTTTGTTAAGATGTTTTTAAGTATCTCATGATTGTTTTAATTTTCAGTTTTAAAGTTATGAGTCAGGTGAACGTGTTTTCATATACTGTTGGGCATCCGCATTTTTTCCCAATGAAAAGATGTTCAGGTTGAAAGAAACTTTAAGAAAAAAAAATCAGTAGAGAAAAATGGGCAAAGGATTTTTTTCTTATTCGTTTTTAAAAGCTCTTTATATATTGAGAACATTAGCTTTTTGTCATCTGTGTTCTACACCTTTTTTTTTTTTCATTTTGTTCTTTGCCTTTTGGATGTTCTTCCATATACATACAAAAGATTTAAATGTTTAATACTTAAATTTATTTGTCTTGTCTTTTGTATTTGGAATTTAGTTTAAAAAAGACTTTTCCCACTCTAAAATTATAAAAAATTTTCCAGGCCAGGCACAGTTGCTCACTTCTGTAATCCCAGAACTTTGGGAGGCCGAGGTGGGAGGATTGCTTGAGCCTAGGAGTTTGAGAACAGACTGGGAAACATATAAAAACCCTGCCCCTACAAAAAAATTAAAAATTAGCCGGGCATGGTGGTGCATGCCTATAGTTCCTGCTACTCAGGAGGCTGAGGTAGGAGAATTGCTTGGGTCCAGGAGGTCAAGACCAGTGAGCCATGATTGCACCACTGCACTCCAACCTGGGTGACAGAGTGAGACCCTGTCTCAAGAAAAAGAAGAAGATGATCAAACCAGTCACAATATTCCCTTTAACAAAAGCCTAATCCAGAGTAAGGCATTAACTCTCTTTAATTCTAGGAAGGCTGGGAGAGGTAAGGAAGCTGCGGAAGAAAAGTTAGAAGCTAGCAGAGATTGGTTCATGAGTTTTATGGAAAGAAGCCATCTCCATAACATGAAAGTGCAAGGTGAAGCAGCAAGTGCTGATGTAGAGGCTAAGATCGAGCTAAGATCACTGATGGAGGTGACTACACTAAGCAACAGATTTTCAATATAAACCAAACAGTCTTATACTGAAAAAAGATGCCATCTAGGACTTTCATAACTAGAGAGGAGAAGTCAATGCCTGGCTTCAAGAGCTTCAAAGAACAGTCTGACTCTCTTGTTAGGGGCTAATATAGCTGGCGACTTTAAGTTAGAGCTGGTGCCCCTTTACCATTCCAAAAATTCTTGAGTCCTTGAGAATTATGCTAAATCTACTCTCCCTGTGATCTATAAACGGAAAAACAAAGCCTGGATAACAGCACATCTGGTTATAGCGTGGTTTACTGAATATTTTAAGCCTACCATTGAGACCTACTGCTCAGAAAAAAACATTCCTTTCAAAATATTACTGCTGATTGACACTGTTCCTGGTCACCCAAGAGCTCTGCTGGTGATGTACAAGGAGATGAATGTTGTTTTCATGCCTGCTAACTCAACATCCATTCCGTGGCCCATGGATCAAGGAGTAATTTCAACTTTCAAGTTCTCTTATTTAAGAAATACGTTTTGTGAGGCTATATCTGCCATAGAGAGTGATTCTTCTGATGGATCTGGGCAAAGAACATTAAAAACATTCTGGAAAGAATTCACTATTCTAGATGCCATTAAGAACATTTGTGATTCAGCTGGGCACGGTGGCTCACGCCTGTAATCCCAGCACTTTGGAAGGCTGAGGCAGGTGGATCACGAGGTCAGGAGTTCAAGATCAGCCTGGTCAAGATGGTGAAACCCTGTCTCTAACAAAAATACAAAAATTAGCCGGGTGTGGTGGTGGGTGCCTGTAATCCCAGCTACTCGGGAGGCTGAGGCAGAGAATTGCTTGAACCCGGGAGGCGGAGGTTGCAGTGAGCCCAGTTCATGCCACTGCACTCAAGCCTGGGTGACAGAGCAAGACTCTGTCTAAAAAAAAAAAAAGAATATTCGTGATTCAAGGGAAAAGGTAAAAATATCCACATTTATAGGAGTTGGGAAGAGGTTGATTTCAGCCCTCATGGATGACTTTGAGGGCTGAAAATGACTCGCTTCAGTGGAGGAAGTAACTGCAGATATGGTGGAAACAGCGAGAGAACAAGAATTAGAAGTGGAGCCTGAAGATATACTGAATTGCTGCCATCTCATGATGAAACTTTAGTGAATAAGGAATTGCTTCTTATGGATAAGCAAAGAAAGTGGTTTCTCAAGATGAAATCTACTCCTGGTAAAGATACTGTGAACATTGTTGAAATGCCAACAAAGGATTTAGAATATTCCATAAACTTAGTTGGTAGGGCAGTGGCAGGGTTTGAGAGAGCTGATTCCAGTTTTGAAAGAAATTCTATGGTGGATAAAATGCCATCAAAGAGCATCCCCTGCTGCAGAAAAGTCTTTCATGAAAAGAAGAGTCAACTGATGTAGCAAACTTCATCGTTGTCTATTTTAAGAAATTGCCACAGCCACCCCAATCTTCAGCAACCACCGTCCTGATCACTCATCAGCCACCAACATCGAGGCAAGACCCTCCACCAGCAAAAAGACGACTCACTGAAGGCTCAGATGATTATGAGCATTTTTAAGCAATAACTATTTTTAAATTAAGGTATGTGTCTTTTAAAAAGACACAATGCACACTTACTGGACTACAGTACTGATTGAGTATCCCTTATCCAAAATGCGTGGGACCAGAACTGTTTCAGATTTTGGACCATTTTGGATTTTGGAATATTTGCTTTATATTTACCAGTTCTACTCCTAATCTGAACATCCAAAATTTGAAATGCCTCAGTGAGCATTTCCTGTGAGCATCATGTCATACTCAAAAAGTTTCAGATATTGGAGCATTTCAGATGCTCAACCTGGATAGCATAGACATATCTTTTTTCTTTTTTCTTTTTTTTTTTTTGAGATGGAGTTTGGCTCTTATTGCCCAGGCTGGAGTGCTATGGCGCAATCTTGGCTCACTGCAACTTCCACATCCCAGGTTCAAGCAATTCTCCTGCCTCAGCCTCCCAAGTAGCTGGGATTACAGGCATGCATCACCACGCCCAGCTAATTTTGTATTTTTAGTAGAGACAGAGTTTCACCATGTTGGCCAGGCTGGTCTTGAACTCCTGACCTCAGGTGATCTACCCACCTCAGCCTCCCAAAGTGTTGGGATTACAGGCGTGAGCCACCACGCCCAGCCAGACATAGCTTTTATATGCACTGGGAAACCAAAAAATGTGTGTGACTCACTTCACTGAGATATTTGCTTTATTGCAGTGTTCTGGAACCAAACCCACAATGTCTCCGAGGTAACCCTATAACATCTTCTTGTGATCCACCTACCCAATCTTCTATAAACTGGAATCCCAGTAACAAGCCCTCCTTTCTGCAGAACAGTCTCCTCTTGGATCTCATTTGATCCTTACCTGGACACTGAGAGACCAGGACCCTTTTACAGGTGGAGAAACGGAGGCTCAGAGATGTGTCCAGAGTTAGACAGCAAGGCGGTGACCACGCTGGATGAGCCCCAGCTGATCTGCGTGGCAGCGTGGCCAGCAGCACAGGCCCTGGCATTCAACTGCAACTCCACTGCTCACCAGCCGTGATCTCAACAAGCCACTCAACTGCCCCAAGCCTCAGTTTCTCTATTTGTGAAATGGACATGATCATAATGGTCCCACCTCCCAGGGTTCCTCTGAAGGTAAAGTGAGTTCACTTAGCACAATGCCTGCTTCTCCATAAGCGTGCAGTGAAGTGCCAATTGCTATTATTGTTCACTAATCCAGGCTTCTTTGCACTCTGCCATGCCCACCTCTATAATTACTTGTAGTTCCTTGAAAAAAAGGAAAAAGGGCTCAGGATCTAGGAGCCAGAGGGCCAGCTCTAACTCCCCCTTACCCCTTATGTTGGGCAAGCCACTGCCCCTCCCTGAGACTTGGTTTCTGCATCTGTGAAATGGGAGTGCCTTCAGAGGTCTTGTCATGGATTCTTGTGACACCAGGAGAGGGGACCTCCTCGGACACCTGTGGGGTCAGCAAAGGCTCACTCCTGCTGGGGCTCCCCGGCTCCCTGCCCGTCACTAACATCTCCCACCTCAGACCTGGGTGCACTCCAAGCTCTTGGCCCACCTCAGGTGGATGGTGGACAAAGTCGCTCTTGCCACCTGACTGGCCCTCACGTGGTGCTCAGAGCTGCAAATAGGGCCCCGCTCTTCCGCCTGAGCCTCAGTGCTGACCCGTTAGCCCAGGTCTCGGCGCTGGGCCCTCCCTGTCTTGCTGCTTTGGCCTAAGTGACACCCTCCACTGTTCTGACCGAGTCTAACCCAGCTTCCCTGATGCACCCACAGGGAAGTGACATGTCACTGTCACTATTCACTGTGCCCTACCTATCAGTCCACATGGGCATCCTGCTATCTCAAACTGGACCCACGGCTCTGGCCCAAGTGTGGCCCACCAGCCCCTTGTCTATTTGTACAGTATCCAAGAGGGCCTCCTGCCTGCCCGGTTGGACAACCAAGAGCTGGCAGCTGAGTCTGTCCATATGGAGTCGGCTCCACGTTATCCCAGCACAGCTGGGCCAGGGGTCTGCCCGTCCTGGCCCGCGCATCCAGCCCTTCTGCAGCAGCAAGCCAGCAAGCCCCATGGTGACCTGCCACAGGGAGAGGGTTCTGAGAAGAATCCTAACAGCTGCATGTATTGGGTACTTACTGTGTACCAGATGAGAGTCCAAGCACCTTCCACATACGAACCCATTAATGCTCACAACAGCCCCCGGGACAGGTGCTAGCACTAGTCCCGCTGTGCAGCTTAAAGTCACAGCCCAGAACGTATACATGGCTCACCCAAGACTGCACAGTTAGTAAATGGCAAGATCAAACACCACAGTGCACCTCCAGGACCCACACTCCCAATCTCTACAAAGACAGCTAAACAGTCTGGCCCTGGGACTTCCAGAGGGTGGCTGCTTTGCATCCACCAAGCACCTTCCAGCCTACGCCGCCTGCCGTTCTTGACTCAGTTTCTGCCTGCCAACAGCAATCTGCAAAGAATCCCGTTCCTCCTTGAGGCTGGTGCCCACCAGGGTGGCCTTTCTCATGAAAGCAATAAACCTTAGGCCTCTGAACACTCAGCCCCACCCACAGGGGCCCCTCTGGCAGGAGGTTTCCTGCCTCCCACCCCAAGTCCCCTCCAGCCCACAGTCCATTTGGCATTTGTTCTCCCCGGCTTTGTTGGAACCATATCCAGCCATGTCTCATCACAGCTGCAACCCTGGCCCTAGCATCTGACCTGTTCCCAGACCTCATAACCTCGTTAAAACAAAATTGGCCAATCACATCCAAACACACCAAGAAGCCACTCTTCCCACCATACACTCCTCTCTCTCTCTTCCTCCCTCACTCATCCCCCACGCCCCAGGTGCCCTCACCTGTCACAATGGGGTAGGACTGCGGGCCTGGCACACTGCTCCCGATGTCAGCAGGCGTGGGGCTGGCCAGATTGGCCTTCATGTCGTCCAGCCCACCAGCCAGCGAGGCCATGGCTGAATACTCTGTGGTCTGAAAGAAGAAACAGAGATGTCTCAGCACCAAGACTCCACAGTATCTTAGTCAAATGCCAACTCCACGTTCTGAGCTCAGCCACCAAGCCAGATTAGTCCATGCCTGTGCCAAAGCCCACAAGGGGCTCATGAACACCTCCAATGTTGAAAAGGCAGAGTCAGCTTGGTGGAACAAGACAGTTGTCCAGAATCAACAATCTTCCCAGGACAGAAGGTGGGCAGGACTCAGTGCAACTTCACGAGAATCCAAACTTGGCTCCCTCTGGCCTTCATGTTGCCCTCGCCCAGCTCCAGTCGGCCAGAGACCCCACACTCCTCAGTGCAGGGATGGAGGGTCCGTAACCAAAAGCAAGGCAGAAATAAGTGTCTTCTTGCCAAGAGAATGGAAAGAATGGTTTCTGATTTCTGTGCTCTTAAACCACAAAGGTGGAATCACAGAAACAAGGGTTAAGAGGAATCTGGGAGATCATCCAGTCCAAATCCTCATTTCACAGATGAATAAAGTGAGGCTCAAGGGGAGGAGGGCTTCACCCACCATCAACAGGGAAGAATACCAGTTGGGGTGGGTCACCATGAATTCCCACCCTAATCCAATATGTCAAACCAACTGAGCCACCATTTGGCAAGTGTTTTTGAATTCTGGAAGCAGGTAAACACCTGTATGCTGAAAACCACGGGGTGCACATATCTAATTTAGCAAGCCACACCAACCATGTGTATTTAGCCCATGAGTCATGCTCCTTTCTTTAAGCCATTTCAGGAAATCAGAGTTTGCAATGAGTCATTTCCTTGTCATCCAAGCCATTGTCAGAATGGTCTCCAGAGAAGGCAGCAAAGGCACCAACCTGGATCTTTCAACTGAAGGATAGACTAAATTATAAGCACGAGTGACAAGTCTTTTCCTCCCACCCCACCCCAGGGCCTATTTTCAGGTAAAGAAAATATATGTGACTGGGTGCAGTGGCTCATGCATGTAATCCCAACATTTTGGGAGGCCAAAGCGGGTGGATTGTTTGAGCCCAGGAGTTCAAGACCACCTTGGGAAACGTGGCGAAACCCTGTCTCCACAAAAAATACAAAAATTAGCCAGGTGTAGTGGCTTTCACCTGTAGTCCCAGCTACTCGGGAAGCTGAGTCGGGAAGACTGACTGAGCCCAGGAGATCAAGGCTACAGTGAGCCCTGATCATGCCACTGTACTCCAGCTTGGGTGACGGAGCAAGACTCTGTCAAAAAAAGAAAGAAAGGGAAGGAAGGAAGGAAGGGAGGAAGGAAGGAAGGAAGGAAGGGAGGAAGGAAGGGAGGGAGGGAGGGAGGGAGGGAGGGAGGGAGGGAGGGAGGAAGGAAGGAAGGGAATTTGCAAACATTAAGCCAACAAATTTGTTTGTCCATGTGAAGATTTGATATGGGGAGTTTTCCTCCAGGACCCCGGCTGATGGAGGACACACCCATGTTGGTCCAGGGTTATGTCCTTGTCAGGCAGGGACACGGAAGCACACAGTCTTCTGGAAGGAGCTGCAGGCACCCTGAGCAAAATGACGAGGACTGAGCCACTGGGAGGGAAACCAAAGGAGCCCCTGGGCACGTGGCAGGCAGAAGGGGCTCAGACCCAGGCACATTCCTGGTGTCTTTCCCTTCAAATCAGAGATTACTTCCTGGGCAGCTAAAGTTTCAACTGGGGGTGATGGTAGCAGGGAGTTGAGGAGGTGCTGCAGGCCCAGGCTCTAGATGATTCGTGCTGAGGACAGCATGTCCAGAGTTCCCCAGGGCTCTTCGATCCTCACCCATCAAAGGCTGGTTCTGAAACATGTAGAGAAGAGCACAGGCCCAAAGCAAGCCCAGGTCCTTCTAAGGGAGAAGAACAAGGCCAGGGGGACAGGCTTACCAGGCATCAGGAATCGCTATAGAGCTACAGTAATTAAGACAGGGTGGTATTGGCACAGGGGTAGATAAATAGACCAATGAAACAGAATCCAGTCCAGACCCTGATCCGTGCACATATGGAACCGTGATATATGAAGGAGATGGTGTACAAATCAGCAGGAAAGGATGGACTTTTTAATAAACAGAGCAGGGGTAACTGGTTATCCATTCAGAAACGGGGGGAAAAAAGAAATTGGATCTTTACACCAGACACAAAAATCAATTCCAGGTGGATTAGAGACCTAAATGTGGAAGGCAAAGGCATCTAACGTGGTCAGCTCTAGGTCCAGCCAAAAATCCTTGGGAACAAGTCCGCCCTTCGTGGAAGGAGGAGTGCCTTTTCTGGCCTGGGATGCTCACACAGGGTTCCTGCTCACTGTGGGGATAGTGGTGGGACCCAGTCATCCTGCTGCCCTGTCTCAGTGCCTCCTCCTCCAAGAAGTCTTTCCTGACCACCATTCCGCAGGAGTGTGAGTCCCACCCTCATTCTGCTTGCCCCGCCAAGTGGTGCCAGAACAATGACAACCACAGTCTTCACAATTGCATCAAAATCTCACACTCATTGAGTGTTCACTCTGTACCAGGATCCTCACAGTCACCCCTTGAAGCAGGCTCTATGACATCCGCATCTTACAGATGAAGAAACTGAGGCTTTTATGATACAGCAGGAATGACTTGCCTAGGTTCATACAGCTTCTAGGTGCCCAAACCAGGATTCAAACCTGGGTCCCTCTGACTCCAAAACCTCGACAATGACCCTAATGATGTTTATACTGTGAGTACCTGATTCATTAAAACACAGTGAAATCAACTGGCTGGTCCCAACATTTTTATAAATGAAATTGAAAAAAAAAAATCCAAGTGTCTCCCACATAGAAAGGATAAGTCCTGTTTTGTGAATCTTTGTTTCCCATGTCAGTGGGTATGTGTGTATGAGGTAGAGATTAAGATGTATTTCTTGCTATAGGTCACAGCCAGCAAAGTTTGGAAAATACTGCCTTCATTCCATGCAGCAGGAGCTATTGGAAAAAGGTTGCTGTCTAGACTTCTTCTGTAGAATGAGACTTTGTCGCGGCATTAACCTCCTAATTTTCTGAGAATGAAGTGGGCATGAATTTAGAATTCCACTCAGCAGAATCAACTCCTTCAGTTCATTGCTGTGTGTAAAGATGGCAGGTCAAAATGTCTCTGACAAGGGTCTTTTCCTAGATGGCATCTTCTAGAGTTTTTGGTCCCCAGGGATAGGTCCCAGTTCCTCCCTCTTCTCTGTGTTCCCGAATGCCCTAGTGAAGGCCTGAGCATAGCGGGCATGCATTCATTCAACCTTTACTGAGCCCTGTTTTGTGCAATATGATGTGTGAAGACCAGACACACTTTAACCCTCACCCACAAACCCCAAGAAATTCCATCCAAGAGGGACAAAAGCAGAGTCATTAATGTATATGGGGTGTGAAGTGGTCAGAAAGGGTTTCTTGATGCAGGCTGTATTTAACCTGGGGCTGAACAATCCCTAACTCTTAAGACTGAGAACAGCTGAAGGCAGGCTCAGAGGTGATAGGACAGGAGTGACCCAGAAACAGGCACATGCAATAGTTAGAGGGGGTGCAAGTGTAAAGGGGAAAGATGGAACGGTAGACTCGCTGGAACTTGATTGTGAAGGGCTTGCACTATGAACGGTGAACCAAGGAAGGAGTGCTCTTCCTAAGGCCAGGCAGCATCCCAGCCAAGAGTCAGCATCCCCACGTCCCTCCCCAGCCCACCCTGGGGCTTGGCCCATTCCTAGACCTCAGCCTCTTCTCTTTGACATGGACTGGGCTGCTGGGTCTGCAAGGGAAAGCCTTTATTTCCCCCAAGAAAGCAGAGCCAACCTGGGTTTAAGAGAACCACAAAAAGGGTTGTCAACAGGGATATATCCTGCCTTTTAACATATTTAATTTCCAGATGGAAGAGGTTTGTTTTGCTATTTGATTTTTGTTTTAGTCAACAAATTCAGTATCAAACAAAGCTCATCCAGCCACTTCAAAAGCTGGGTTTGGATCATCTTTTTAAGACAAGAAATCTTCAACTTATGTTATGCACGCAGTGGGAGGTCCGAAAATCCAGGTGTCCAACCACCATTGGCTCCCAGAAAGCAAAGCAAACCTGGGGGACAGTGGGACACTCAGAAACGAGTCCTTAGCTGCACTTCACCATCTGTGCCTTTCCTTTTCTTTTTTTTTTTGAGACAAAGTCTTGCTCTGTCACCCAGGCTGGAGTGCAGTGGCACGATATTGGCTCACTGCAACCTCTGACCCCCAGGTTCCAGTGATTCTCCTGTCTCAGCCTCCCAAGTAGCTGGGATTACAGGCGCACGCCACCACACTTGGTTAATTTTTTGTATTTTTAGTAGAGACAGGGTTTTGCCATGTTGGCCAGGCTGGTCTTGAACTTCTGGCCTCAAGTGATCCACCTGCCTCGGCCTCCCAAAGTGCTGGGATTACAGGCATGAGCCACTGCGCCCAGCCATCTATGCCTTTCACCATCACCACTTTGCAGGGCTTGCCCAGAGCCCAGCCTCTCTTCTTTGGCGGGATTCCCTCAGTTCTTACTCTGCTCCCGCATGAGCCAGGGGAAGCTGTCATTTAGTTTTGGTGTTTAATAGTTCCCTAAGTCCATCACTTAGGTGATGTGGTGTCTGTGATTTTTAAAGGCAACTGCATTCTCCCCAATCTCTTGGGTTCCCTGGAACATTGCTACACCACAGCTCCTCAGCCATTGCAGACACTGTCCTACCTCCACCTGGAGGGCCCATCTCACTTTGTCACTTAGAGAACTCTTACATTATCCACAAGACCCAGTTCACATGTCACCTCCTTGGTGAAGCCATTCCTGAGCTCCACACTCCTGCAAAGAAACAATCTCTCCCTTGTCTATGCTTCCATACTTGGTGGTTTTTTGTACAGACCTCCATTATCACAATGCAGAGTGGCTGTTTGTCTATCTCCCTCCAGGTTGCCTTGAGAGTGTGGAACATGGAATATCCCTAGTGCCCCCTAAGTGCTTGTTGAATGAATGAATAAATGAATAATGGTCCAGTAGCATGTTATGAGCTACAACATTCAAAAATTAACTGGGAAGTATTTGAACAAGAACACTAAGGGATACGCTAACATCCCCTGCCCTCCTTCCACCTCTACCCCACATCAAGTCAGGTCACCAGAAAGCCACATCCCTGCCCAACATGTTAAAGCCCCTGTGTGGTGCTTTTTCACCAGTCTCTGATGGAATATCAGGCATTTAACACTTTTATGAGGCAAAAAAAGAAAACAGCCATAAAAGAAAATTATTTAAAACCTCTGGAGACACTGCCCACTAGAATATTCAAATTCCTTGTCAATCCCTCCTACAATTCAACACCAGTAAAGTTTTCCACTGGTGAGTCATGAATCTGCCTCTGACTAACAACAAGAACACTGGAAACCACTTCATATCTCTTTTTGCTTTGACTGCCAGGAAACTCGGTCAAATTCAGTGTTCAACCACCAAAGCCACTTCATTGCTGGCTCCTGGTACAATGATCTTCCCCTTTTTTCTACGTAATTTCTGAGCTTTTTTCCCAAACTTAACTTAGATACACATAATTGCTTATTTTGCAGGCCACCTCAAGTTCTTTGTGAAAGTGAAGGCTGGGAAAGCTGAACTGACAGAAAAAGAAAGATAGGAAGGAAGGAAGGAAGGAAGGAAGGAAGGAAGGAAGGAAGGAAGGAAGGAAGGAAGGAAGGAAGGAAGGAAGGAAGGAAGGGGAATGAGAGAGAGAAAGAGAAAGAAAGAGAAGAGGAAAGGCATTCCTGGTGCCTCTTTGCCTGGTAACAATGGCATTCTACTTCCATTTCTCATAGTTTTTGGAAGCCAAAGGCTGAGTGGTGGGGTGCAGAGGTGTGCACACAGTCACAGATGTGTAAGTGTGTTGGTGCACCTACATACTTGGGTACATTGCCACCCCCCAACCCCAGCCCCTGAGAATCACAGGCAAGAGCTGTGTTCTACATTTCCTACTTTTCTGAGCCCTTGGGGTTCTTTCTTAAGATGTCATTTTAGGCTTCTTCTCCCTCTTCATCAGGGCCCCCTGGTGCTGTCCTTGACTATGACCCCGGAACAGAAATGAACTGAAGTCAGCATTTCACAGTTTCCTGCTGCAATGCAACCAATTGGGATAAAACTTCCTCTGCCTGCTGCCATAGAATCTTTTTCTTTTTGAGACAGAATCTCGCACTGTTGCCCAGGCTGGAGTGAAATGATGCAATCTCTGCTCACTACAACCTCCACCTCCCTGGTTCAAGTGATTCTCCTGTCTCAACCTCCTGAGTAGCTGGGATCACAGGCACCCGCCACCACACGTGGCTAATTTTTGTATTTTGAGTAGAGATGGGGTTTCACCATGTTGGTCAGGTTGGTCTCGAACTTCTGACCTCAGGTGATCCACTCGCCTCAGCCTCCCAAAGTGCTGGGATTTACAGGCATGAGACAGCACGCCTAGCCACCACAGACTCTTATAAGACCTCAAGGTCAAGACCACCAGCCCAAGGTGTGTGGACCATCCTCACAGACACCATGCTCCAGATGATGGAACAGCTTGTCCTCTCAAACATCAGAACTATAATAGAAGGACAGTCAGGGTCATCCTTCCCAACATAGAAAAACTGAGGTACAGGGATAGGGATGGACTTCCTTAGTTAATTTTTTTTTTTTTTTTGAGACAAGGTCTTGCTCTCTCACCCAGGCTGGAGTGCAGTGTCACAATCATGGCTCACTGCTGCCTCAACCTCCCAGGCCCAGGCGATTCTCCCACCTCAGCCTCCCAAGTAGATGGGACTACAGGCACAGCAGCTAATTATTTAATTTTTTGTAGAGATGGGGTTTCACCATGTTGCTCAGGCTGGTCTTGAACTCCTGAGCTCAAGTGATCCACCCACCTCAACCTCCCAAAGTGCCGGGATTACAGGCGTGAGCCACTGCACCTGGCCCTTAGTTCATTTTTAACTGCATCATTGATAACCTTTGACCCGGTGGTGGAAAAAAGACTGAACTAGGAGTGATAACACAAGGTTCTTGTCCCAGCTCTGCCCCTTTCTCACTTGTGTGGCTGTAGGTGAGCTGGGCCAGTTCTGTGAACCTCATTTTCACCGTGAGTAAAATGAAATTTTAATTCTAGTCCCTAGCTGCCTGCCTACCTCGACAATCATGAGAATCTGAGGGACAAGGAGAGGGACAGCACTTTGGAAACTAAGCAATATGAGAGGTTCAGGAATTCTAGCAGAGACTCAAGGAGGCACATGCCCCAGGAGAGCGTGCACTGGGCATCACAAGGGTCCCTAGGAAATTACCTGGAAAAGGACTGCCCGGGGCTGCACCAAGTATTGTCTCATCAGCATGGGGCACCACTGCCATAGCATGGAGGAGAAAAGAAACACAGACACGTGAGAAGGAGGGCAGCGCGAAGAGGGGCAGCGCATGGGGCAAGGCTGCAGGGCTGGTCACCTCAGATGGCCACCTGGCGCCAGGAGGCCTCCCCGTCACCTGCTAGGCTCCTGTAGCCTCACTGCCAGGCCACAGGTGTCCCTTGGGAGCTGGGCCAGAGCCAGGCCAACCACTCCCATTCTTAAGGACCAGACACCTGCCCACCTCTACATCTACTCAGAGGGAGGACAGAAGCTGGAGTGGGTGAGACGTGTCTCTGGGGCCTGGCTCCAGGGACTGAGGCCAAGCAGGCAGAGGGGCCTCCAAGCCCCTCCTTTCACTGGCCTCTGCTTCCCCACCTGTCTGAGGACTTTCACTGGAGGATTTCTAAGTCTCCTTCCACTGCTGATGCTCTTTGCCTCTATCACTGGCCACATGACAAAGTCTAGCGTCCCTCTTCAACAAATGAATGGCAAATCAAGAACAGAGAGATGGTGAACCTATAGGTTAAAGGAGGCTTAGAGACAAATCAATAAGTCACAATGTGGACCCTGATTCAGACAAACTGTAAAAGAAATAATAAAAAAAAACACGGCCAGGCACGGTGGCTCACGACTTTAATTACAGCACTTTGGGAGGCTGAGGCAGGCAGATCACCTGAGGTCAGGAGTTCGAGATCAGCCTGGCCAACACAGTAAAACCCTGTCTCTACTGTAAATTTAAAAATTAGCTGGCTGTGGTGGCGTGTGCCTGTAATCCCAGCTACTCGGGAGGCTGAGGCAGGAGAATTGCTTGAACTCAGGAGGCGGAGGCTGTGCTGAGCCGAGATCGAGCCACTGCATTCTAGCCTGGGCAACAGAGTGAGACTCTGTCTCAAAAAAAAAAAACCAAAAATCATAACATATAATGAAACAATTGGAAATGTAAGCACTAATTGGGTATTTGATGACATGAAAGGGTGTGCTAACTTTGTGGATGTGGTAATGGTGCAGTTATGCTTTCTAAAAGGTCTTGTCTGGCTAGGTACTGTGATTCACACCAGTAATTCAAGCATTTTGGGAGGCTGAGGCAGGAGGATAGCTTGAGGCCAGGAGTTTGAGACCAGCCTAGGCAACATAACAAGACCCCATCTCCATAAAAAAATTAAAAATTAGCTGAGCATAGTGGCATGCACCTGTAGTCCCAGTTATTTTGGAGAAAGGGGCAGGAGGATCACTTGAGCCCAGGAGGTTGAGGCCACAGTGAGCCTTGATCACACCACTGCACTCCAGTCTGGGCGACCTTGTCTCAAATAAATAAATTAATAAAAGATCGTGTCTTTTAAAGATTCTTTCTAGAATATTTACAGGTGAAGTGACATAATGTCTGAAGTTTGTTGAAAAATAAAGTGCATTTAATAAAATGTGGTATATCTACACAATGGAATACTATTCAACAGTGAAAAGGAGTGGAGTGCTGATACATGTTACAACATGGATGAACCTCAAAAGCATTATGCTAGGTGAAAAAATCCAGACATAAAGGATAGTCCATAGAAATGCTAGAAGTGGCAAATCTACAGGCACAGAGCACAGATCCATGATTGGCTGGAGAAGGGGGTGGGATCAGGGATTAACTTTAAATCAGCATGAGGGGAGTGATGAAACGATTCTAAAACCAAACTGTGGCGATAGTTGCATAACTCCTTAAATCTACTAAAAACTATTGACTCATGCACTTACAATGAGTAAATTTTATGGTATAAAAATTATATTTCAATAAAACCATTAAAAGATAAGTGGAGTGTGTCGGGTGAAGGATGTCCATGCAACAATTGTCATGAGTTGAATCTGGGGGAGGGGTGCTTGGAGGCTGATTAAATTATTCCAAGTCTACTTTGAAAGTCTCCATAATTATGGCTGGGCATGGTGGCTCACACCTGTAATTCCAGCACTTTGGGAGGCTGAGGCAGGTGGAGTACCTGAGGTCAGGAGTTTGAGACCAGCCGGACCAATATGGTGAAACCCCATCTCTACTAAAAATACAAAAATTAGTCAGGCTGTGGTGGTGAGCATCTGTAATCCCAGTTACTCAGGAGGCTGAAGTGGGAGAATTGCTTGAACCCTGGAGGCGGAGCTTGCAGTGAGCCAAGATCGCACCACTGCACTCCAGCCTGGGTGACAGAGGGAGACCCTGTCCCAAAAAAAAAAGAAAGAAGAAAAAAAAAAAGAGAAAGTCTCCACAGTTAAAATAAATAAAGTAAAACAACACATATTTGACTCATGGCACCGCCTGTCACCGCTCATCAGCCATCCGACAAATACCTGTGGAATAACGAGAGACCACAAGAGGCCAAGGACAGCCAGGAGCTTGCTCTCTCGCCTCCTCTTCCTGGCGCCCTGCCCTGCTCCTTGAAGGCCATCATCCCTGCATCATGCCAAAGTTCCAAACACAAGAAGTCTAAGTCCTCTTGACTGCCTAGCACTTTCCAATTTGCAAAGTCCTTGCAGGTCCGTGGTGCCCCGGGAGTCCCGGGATGTGGACAGATGCAGAACTAGAGTGCAGAGAGGGGAGCCCTGCTGCCCACCCCGTTTGCAGCACTGGTCCCCTATCCAGAAGCAGAGTTAGAGTTGGAGGGGACTTCACTGCCACCCCTGAAGGTACAGCTCAGACACTCCTCCGTGAAGGGCCCTGGCCACACACCCACAATCCTCCTCCAGCTGGGGAAAGAGCGCTGAATCTGCAAGGAGGAATGCCCTGCATTCTTTAAACCTGGATATACAAAACTCCACCTGGTGAAGTGTATGTTAAGGAGTAGTTCTGCCTTGATTACAATAGATCTGACGGGCTGGCAGTGGACCTGGAGACCTGGCTCTGCCCTGGACTCCCATGCAGCTGGGGCCAGACCCTCCACTTGCCAGGCCTCAGTGACTCCATCTGTCATGAGGGAGATGGACCAAATCCACTGGGGCCCTTCTGGCTCACTAAAGTCTGTGCCCACCAAGATGAGGTCCTCACTCTGTGGAATGGGGTTCTCCTTGATATGGCCCCAGGAAGGGCTTAGGTTCCCTCTGTGGGATGGTGAAGATGTTGCCCATTTGACCCCAGGTCCCCAAATCCAGAGGCCTGACAGCCACCAAGGGAGGCAGCGTGGCTGAGGAATTCCACCAGGCCTGGGGCCAGGAGGACAGACTTCAAGCCTGACACGGCCAACTCTGTGCTGTGTGAAACTAGGCTGGGCACCTCTCACTCTTGGCACCTTTTCTCATTTGTAAGGGGGATATGTGACCTACCTCACAAGTTGTGAGGAAACCCAGAGGGGAGATAGGAATAAAACCCTGGAGGGCAGGCCTTTTGCGTTTCAGTTTTTGAGTCCCCAGTGCCAGACTCATAAATAAATACTTAGAAAATGTCTACTGAAAAAACAGCAGGACAAATCCTTGCAGTGGCAGAAATAATCTGTATCTTGACTCAATGTCTGTAATTGTCAATTTATTGTACTATAGTTTTACAAGATGTTACTGCGGAGGGAAACTCAGTAAAGGGTGTATAGGCGCCCTCTGCAGTATTTCTTACAACTGCATATGAATCCATATGAATCCACAATTATCTCAAAATAAAATGTTTAATTGAATGATGCTTGCAAAAGTACTCCACAATCTACAAAGTGCTACCATTAATATTAACTAGGGGGAAGGACTACAAAGGATGTTGAAGGGCCTTCCTCTTCCAGGAAGCCCTCACTGATTTCCCCTTCTCTGTGTTCCTAAAACAGCTGAGTGTGCTTCTTTCTGCCACAGCACTTATTATTCTGCATTATACATTTAACTGTTTAGGGACGTCATCCCCCAGCTAGAGTGTGAGCTTCATAAGGATGAGACTGTGTCTCCCTCATCTTTGTGGCAGCAGCTTCTGGCCCAGTGCCCAGCTCTGAACAGATGTGACATAAATGCCTGTGGAACCAAATGAACTGGGACAGGTACCATGACCTGGCTCTTCCAACAGTGCCAGAGGTGCTTCCCAGGGTCACTGAGAGGATGAGTGATGTCAAGGTGCTTTTATTCATCAGAGGTTGCCACGGACATGGGTCAAACACGCTCTTTAGTCATTTGTTTCTTCAGAACTGTGCTCGTGGCCTGGGTCAAAATGGTTTGCAGCAGGCCAAGCATGGTGGCTCACACCTGTAATCCCAGACCTTTGGGAGGCCGAGGTGGGCAGATCACCTGAGGTTGTGAGTTTGAGACCAGCCTGACCAACATGGAGAAACCCCATGTCTACTAAAAACACAAAATTAGCCAGACGTGGTGGCACATGCCTATAATCCCAGCTACTTGGGAGGCTGAGGCAGGAGAATCGCTTGAACCCGGGAGGCGGAGGTTGTGGTGAGCGGAGATTGCGCCATTGCACTCCAGCCTGGG
The DNA here is from genome assembly GCF_003255815.1 of Theropithecus gelada. Taxonomy (NCBI): domain Eukaryota; kingdom Metazoa; phylum Chordata; class Mammalia; order Primates; family Cercopithecidae; genus Theropithecus; species Theropithecus gelada. The sequence continues at coordinate 45,250,264 of NC_037683.1, read as the reverse complement.
CAAGAAGAGCGAAACTCCATGTCCAAAAAAAAGAAAAAGAAAAAAATAAAAAAAGATTTGCAGCAGAATTGAGGGGCTTCCAAGAAGAGACCTATAAAGTTTCAGTGACTCATCTCCCCCTGTTCTGTTTACAGCCTTCCAGGCACCCCTGAGGCACACACCCAGACAAGTTTCCATGTGGTGGTGGGTACCAGCAGGGGAAGTCCAGGGAGGCCACCAAAGTCAGACATTGTAACTTCTGTCTGAGAGCAACTTTTCAGCAATGACTAATCAGAAGGCCCTTTTCTTCCCCTGTCCTCTTACAGAATTTTAGTAAGCCCCAAATCTCAGGGCCTAATGGAACTCAGGAGTGCTGTAGGCTTATCTTTACCTGGCACTTGAAATCCACCAAATGGGTATCTCCAGTGATGGGAACTCACTACTTTCCGAGGCAGCCACACAACTCCGGTGTAAGAAGGTGCTAAATGTTGGTCTCCCTACATTGGTCCTGGGTGTGCTCGCTGGAACTCCAGTTCCAACAAAGGTCCTGCAGGTGCCAGTGCCCTCCCTGCCTGGATCCAGCCCGGGGCCCCAGGGCCTCCACTCCTCCACCGGACATGCTGTCAGACTGGGGTGTATGACGCTTGCTTCTGCTTTCCTGGTAGCCTAAAACCTGACTGATTCATACTGTTCTCACAGTCAAGTCAGGGCTCACTCTAAGTTCATTAGAAATGGAAAGTGATTAGGTATTTTCTCCTTCCCTTAACCAGTGTGCTATTTGCAAGCTCACAGGTCTTCCCAAATACGTGGACAGAAAGGTTATCCTGACAAGGCTTAGAGCACAAAGCTCCACTTCTGGAGAATGAGAACTGGGACCCAGTGGCCCAGGACCCAGTAGTCAAAGCCTCCTAAACAGGAAGATCCCAGTAGCGTTGACTCCTGTGGGGAAGGGGGATGGGGACTCCCTGTCTGGGGAACCTCTGCACCTGCCACAGCTCTGCCTGGCTGGGTCATGAGCAGCTCCAGAGCCTGATGTGGACAAAGGGAAGGAAAGTTCCAGGGACAAAGCTCCATCTCCAGGTGGCCAAGTTCCACAGGCTTCTTCCAGGCAGTCCATGATGGGGCCCAGCTGCCCTTCCCACTACATGGCTAGTAATGGGAAGGGAGGCCATTACCTCCAAGGGAGTACAGGACTCTTGGCCACAAAGGAGCCTGAATGAGGGGTACAAAGGGAGGATCCCCATCTTCAAGTACCTGGAATGGGAGGAGAGGGAGCACCCCAAGATCCTCATAGTTCACATTCTTTGGCATGACTTTCCAGCTACAAGGAAGACAGAGGTTATGTTGGGGCATAAAGAAATGAAAAGAGAAAAGTTCCCTCTGCACGGCCAGATCAATAGGGTGGCGGGGTGGGGACAGGGAGGTGAGCCTGGATGCCCCTCCCCACCACCACCACCTCTGGCCATGTGGGAACCTGCATGCACACACACACAAGCACACACGCACACACACATGCACACACGTGCACACACACTCCTCAGGCCAAAGGCCACCTCTCTGCCCTTCCACTCTCTGTCAGAAGGAACTTCCTAACACGTGATGCTCTGCAAAGCCATGCCCAGCCAGCCTCAGGAGGGAGCGCCCTCTTGGTCACCAAGGAGTCCTAGAGCCAAGCAGAAACTGTGCAAAGGAACTACCAGAAAGGGAAGGCTGCGAAGGCCAGGCCTCTCATGGTGAATTCAGACTCCCTGATTTGCCATTCAGAAGACTCTACCAGCTCTCCCTAGACCCTCACGCACCTTTACTAAGAGGCTGAATAACTTGCATTGACTGGATGCTTACTGTGTACTAGGTACTGTTCTAGGTGTTATAATGTATTATTAATAATTCATTTAATCCTTGCAACAACCCTACAGGGTATTACTACCCTCCCTTTACAGATGATGAAAATGAGACACAGGGTGCCAAAATAATGTGTCCAATTCACCCCCCAGCAGTGCGACTCCAAAGTCCAAGCTCTGAAACACCACTCTAAACCCCCTCTGCCACTGTTACTAATCCCGTCAAGTTGCAGATGGGAACACCGAGGTTGAGAGAAGTTGAGTAAGTTGTAGAGCGGGGGTTTAAACTCAGTTTCTGTCTGACTCCAAAGCCTGTGTTCTTTACGCTGATTGTAAACTGCTCCAGGATGCGCCGGAGCCCCGACGGGGACACCACCTGCTAGGCCAGGCTCATCTTCCTGTGTTTGGTGACCTCTTTAGACAACCCACCTGACTGCACATTTGACATGGCCATGTTTTTCCTGCCGGGCGCCCTCTCCCTTTCTCTCCTCCAGTTCTTGTCTATCTGCCCCTTCAAATCCTGGCTGAAGAATGACCTCCTACGGAAAAGGTTTCCAGATAGGTTTAGCCGCAGATTAGGTTAACTTTATCCTTTATTCTCCTCGTTCAGACAGAAAGCTCCTACACTGTCAACTCAGAGGACAGCAGTGCTCCCGTTTAATGCCAACATTAGCAATTCATCTTAACATTAGTGCAAAACAATAGAGAAATAAACAGTCACACGTGGCACTGTTAGCGCCATTAAGGAAAAACCAGGCATCTGACCGTTGGCTTAGTTCAAACCCTCTCTGTTCTTTACTGAAGGTGATATTCTGGCTTCTAGAAAGATCAGAAACTAAAGGAAGGAGACACTAGGCTTAGGATTTGGCTATGATGCATACGCCCAAATTTTAGCTAATGTTAACAATCTAGACAAAACTAGCACAGTGATGATGGTGTTTCTGCTTATATGCCTTTTTATCAGGGTTAACGTTACTTAAGAGCCTCTGCTTTTAATTAAGGAAATATATTTGCATTTTGCGGTTATGTGTTAATTCCATGAATCTTGCATTTCATACCTAGAAACAAAGCATATAATTATTTTTTTGTGCTAATACTATAATTTACTTAGACAAGCAAGCCATTTGCCTTGAGGCTAGACATGTAAACAAACACATGTCTAAAGGCTTGGTCTGAGTTGGATTTTTTAAATAATTTCTTCTTCTCCCTCACGCACACATACATTAATTTAAACTCCTGATTTTATTTCCTTCACCTCTTTCCCACAAATCAAACCTCAAATAACATAAAACTGCTGGCTAGAAATAGGCTTCACACAAACAAACAAAAGCTTTCAAGCCAAAAGCAACTGAGATGTTCACATCTCCCCATCCAACCGTCTCTACCTCCTCTGCCTGGTCCAACAAAACAGCCTCTCTCTGCCCAATTGCCCTGGAAAACCCTGGAATATCTCATTTTTATTTCCAGGAAAGGAAGAGGTTTTATCCCCAAATAAAAGTTCAGTAATAACAGTAGGCTGGGAAAACCCAGGCAGGATCCTTCCTGCCACCCTCTGTCAAGCTCACAAAGAGAAAAATCGCACCATCCGACATGGTTGGGAGAGTTTAATCCAAAGCAGTGCTAATTAATATCCCCAGCTTTCCAGAAGCCAGTGCCACATACAGCTGCGAGGGCAACAAGGCTGTTCTCCCTTCAATTTTATGGGAAGAACATTTTCATTACAAAGCCTCCTCCCAGACCCTCCTCTCTCAGCCAGATTAGCCTCGAGAAGGAAGCGGATGATCCATATATCAGAACTCCTTCTCTCCCCATTAATTTTATTATTTATATCCCATTTTAAAAGTTTATTGGTGCAACTCCCTATGCACCTGGCCAGGGCCTTTCTGACAAGCAGCGGCCCATTCCTGAGTCCCCTTCTCAGCAGGAGTGTGTACATTCTGTCACCAGAAAGGGCCAACTTTTTGAAATTTGCCCTGGAGAAAAAGCTCCAATGGTAGTTGCCCCAGCACCCTTTCTTTCTTAAAATAAGTGTGGAAGGTTCTAAACTGGCCCTTTCGTGAAATATGTGTGGATTTTACTGCTCATTATGCGCTGTGGGTGATCCTCAGAGACTCTTAAAGCCCTGGGGGATGCCCTACATGTACCCCATCCCCAGTCAAGCACCCTTAGCCATCTGGGCAGGGCTGGCCCATTTTTAACCCAAACCACCAGACCCCAGGTAGGCCTGCTGAGACCATGTGTCTTGCCATTTTGTTCTGAAACCCCACGTGCTCAAGGCTGTCTCTTTCCAGCCTCCTAAAGGGACCCCAAATCCAATCTAAATGTCTTGAATTTACCTGTTTGTCTTTTATACATATAAATAGCTGCATTTCCATTCCCTCTTTGTTTCTCATTTTCATTTGGTTCTAATATCTGCATGTAAATGTCGGAAAATAGCATCTGTAATTGGAGATTATGAAGTATGGCCAGCTCCTGACAGGCTGCTAAGGAAGATGGATTATCCTCATTTTTCTGTAAATTTTGTCAATTTTGGAATTCATAAGCTATCAACACTGATCAAAATGGGACTTCACAGCTGTGTCAAAAAAAAAAGAGAGGGAGAGAGAGAAAGAGCAAGAGAAAGAGAGAGAGAGTGAGAGAGCGCTCACGGGCGGGTGCATGCTGGCGTCGTGTGGGCGCAGCAGATTGGATGCCCAGCATCATCGTGGCCACCCTCCTCCTGTCACCCTCCCCTCTAAGCGGGCCCTCACTGGAACTCGGGCTGGGGCTGCCTAGTCCCCTGGCTAAATCAAATAGCTAAATCACAGGGCTGGAAGGCTGCAAATCCTGCAAGGCACCCACTCCAGCCAGGGCTTAATTTATTGCCCGGCGCTGCCTTCCTTATTTATCCTGAGGAGTGAGGCTCCCCTGCTCAGCCTCCGAGATGTTCTACTCCTTCCAGACCATCACGGCCCACTTGAGGCAATTGCGTTGGTCTCTCTCTCTCAATTTTCCCATTACTGGGAGTAAGTACTGTTGGGACTCTGTAATGGCCCGACTGCAGCCCATATCAATAACAGATGAGGTTTAATCGTCCAACACAAAAATTATTTAGGCGCAGTAAGGACATTCAATGTCATTTGCATAATGGCATTTCTATCGCACGCACCTAACCCGTCTTGCATAAACAAGGCCTTGGGACCATAAATAATAATAAATCATGACGTCTGCACGCCTCTTGCGGTAATAGGAGCCACTCTTTGTGGAAATTATTTCAGCAGGAAATGGGCACTGTAATTTTAAAGACATGTGGCGCGGTGAGGCGCGGTAAATCAGGTGCCTGCGCACACGACCCCCAGGAGCAGCCCTGGGACCTGCCCTGAGCCCACGACCACATCCCCAGGGCGCCTGGAGGAGGAGGTCAGGTCTCCAGGGGAAAACAGGCCCTCTAGAAGTGGACACCAGGATGTGCCGCTGTCCCAGGAACAGCAGGTAGGAGAAGGCAGGGCTCTCAGCGCACAGCACCGGGGAGAATCAAATTTGGGTCTGGAGAGGGACCCAGGCCTCAGGGTCAGAAACCATCTCTGTCCAGGGGACTAGAAGCTCCACAAGAGCAGTGATTTTCATCTGCTTTGTTCTCTGCTGAATCTCCAGGTACCTAGAGCAGTGCCTGGCACCCGGCAGGTACTCGGAAAATATCCTAAAGAAATGCAATGAGAGGAGAAGATTCTGGGCCCAGGTACAGAGTGGATAATTAGAGCCCTAAAAACAGGTTAAGTGGGATAGACAGAGGCCCAGGCACAAGGGGGAATGAAGGCAGGAACTGGCCCAGAAGCGCTGGAACTGCTGCTGGTGAGCAACAGAGTGAAAATGCCCAGTAAACGCTAAACCATATTGGAAGGCAGCTGTAGGGTAAGAGAAAGCACAGATTAGGGAACAAGGGCATGGCCTGCACAGCGGCTAAACCAGCAGGCTCAGGAAGCAAACAGAGCTGGGTTAGAACCCCAGCACCACCCATCACAGACTGCCGGCCTCACCCCTCTATACCTCAGCTGCCTACCTGTGGAACACACCTCATAATAGTTTTTCCCTTACAGAGTTGTTCTGAGCATTAAATGAGATAATGTGTGCCAAGTGACCAGCACTTGACGGAGCTTTGCTATCTGTTCTTTTTACTACCGCTATTATTCCTCAGGAAGTGGCAGAAGTGAATCCAAATACAAGCTTTGCCTCTTACTAGCTGTGTGATTTGAGAACGTCCATCTTGAGGGGTACCCTGTGCACCCGTGCATCACCCAGTGTGCCTGGTGTGAGTCCCCTGTCCTGGCTCCAGCTCATGCCCTGGAGGCCAAGCATAACCATTTAAAATGAGGGATAGGAAAGAACAGAAAACAGACTGGAGCCACCACCTGTGAGATACTAGGAGCCAGTCGGGTAGGCACTGGGGAGGATCTGGAGACCTCAGACTCCCCTTCTCTGCCTGGGATCCCTCCTTGGCCTGCACCCACCTCAAGGCAATGCCCCTGAGGAGGCAAACTTGGTGGACCCACAAGTCAAGGTGATTCTGGTCACGTCACAGAGAATGGGAAGGAAAGAATATGAAGCGGTGGAGGTGGGGACGGGGCTGGGACTGAGATGGAGAAATGGTTACACCTGGCCTCCAGGACATGAGACTCGTGCCAGGCTCGCTGGATGATGCAGGAGTGCACAGGGTACCTCCCAAGACAGACCCTTTCCAATCACACAGCTAGTAAGAAAAAGAGCTTGTACTTGAACTCACTTCTGCTTCCTGAAGAATAATAGCCGTAGTAAAAATAATGATAGCAGCGCTCCATCAAGTGCTAGTCACTTTGCACATGTTATCTCATTATCTCATTTAATACCCTGGCAGTGTGCCCAGGCAGCTGATGGCTGAAACATGAACTCGTGTGCCCACCTTCGTGTCCAGGAGCCTGACCCTCTCCTCGGCTCAGGGAAAGGACCCAGGCCTCCTAGGTCAGGCCCATAGCTCTAGGTAGCATCTGAGTTGAAAGGGATTTGTGGTATCCCCGTTCCCATCCCCTCAATTTTCAGATGGAAGCTGAGGGGGAAAGACTTGCTCAGGAGGACACTGTTATAAGACAGGAGGCCTCAAATCAGAGCCCAGGTCTCAGGAAAAGCAACACTTGGAGTTAGGAAGAGCAAAGAAATTGTGTTTCCCTGGCTTACACTTGCTTCACAGACAAAATGGGAATCATAGCATCTGCCTGCCTTCATATCACAGAAGCATTCATAGCGATCAAACAAGGCTACAGATGTGAAAGTAGTCAGGTAATTTCACAGCACCTTTTACACACAGAGTCCCCCTCCATGTGCTAGGTGGGCTTGAGGGGGACCCAGGGGTGGGACGTCTGCAAGTCCCTGCTCTGTTGTAAGAGTCATGCTCAGCTGCTGACACAGCTTTCACATTGGGCTTCATTCTGCTTCTACCAGAGGGGTGTGGTTCTCATTTTTCTTCCTTTTTGCAGATGCAGAAACTGAGGCACAGAGAGATGAAGTGAGTTTCCCACGATCATGCAATTAATAAAATTTTAACCTAGATTAGGCAGCTACAAGTGATGATGTTGGAAGCAGAGCTTTTAGCAGAGGAGTTGCTAGAGGTTGTGGAGCCCAGCTTTTTCCTGCAAGAGAGTGAGCCCAGGAGGAGCAGTGACATGAAAGGGCAGGGCTTGGTGGCCAGGCAACGGCCTTCAGCACAGCTGATGCTACCCTACACGGCTGCAAGTGCCTCCGCCTTTAACCATGGAGCGTAACACCCACTGACCCTTGTCTTCCAGCTCTCCTTCTCTGCCCCCAGCCCTCAGTTTCCCCACCCAGGGCCTGCTAGGTCCTTGTGCTTACCCTTCTTCAATGCAGGCCCACCCTAGCGCTGCCAAATCCATATATTTTCCATCTCAGTCCCACCACCACCCACCTCCACCGCTTCACATTCTTTTGTTCCTATTCCCTGTGACATGACCAGAATCACCTTGACTTATGTGTTCACCAAGTTTGCCTCCCCAGGGACATTGCCTTGAGGTGGGTGCAGGCCAAGGGGGGAGCCCAAGCAAAGAGGGGGAGTCTGAGGTCCCCAAATCTCATTAGTGCCTACCTGGCTGGCTCTTAACATCCCATAGGTGGTGGCTCCAATCTGTTTCCCATTCTTTCCTATACCTCTTTTCAAATGGCTACGCTTGGCCTCCAGGACATGAGACTGGAGTTTGACACACCCCACGTTACTTTCGAAAATCAGAACTTCACGGTACAATAAAGCTGATCTTACTTGCTAACTTCAGTTCTCCTAAAGATATTGCTGAGGATTTGTGGATTAGTTCAACATTCACACACACACACACACACACACACACAGAGCGCTACATCTTTGCAAACTACTTAATACCAGAAAAGAAGGCCTAAGGATCACTGTGTAAGAATTCTGGGTAAATTAATGTTGCAAGAGAATTTTCATAATAAAATAAGAAAAGACACATGGAAGACTTTGAGAAGAATAGGCACAGGTTCCAAAGAACCTACACCTATTAGCCGTTGTTACATTCATTAACTGTATTAGTTCACTGATTTTTTCATACCTCACTACTTTCCAGAAAAGATATAAGCAGCTCACAAGGATGCAAAAAATATATGGAGGTATGGAGGGAAGAAAGGACAGAAAAAGGGAGAACATAAAATGGACCCAATAATAAGTGACTAGAGCTGGGCTCAGTGGCTCACACCTGTAATCTTAGGGACTCGGGAGGCTGAGGCAGGAGGATCACTGGAGGCCAGGAGTTTGAGACCAGCCTGGACAACATAGCAAGACCACATCCCTACAAAAATAAAAAATTAGCCAGGTACACTGGTGCACACCTGTAGTCGCACCTACTCAGAAGGCTGAGGCAGGAAGATTGCTTGTGCTCTGGAGTTCAAGGTTACAATGAACTATGATTGCACCACTGCACTCGAGCCTGGGTGACAAAAAGAGACTCTGTCTCGAAAATATAAAAGTTGATTGAAAAGTAATAATAATTGGACCCAACAACAAACACATAGGACATGCTCATGTCAACATGTGCCACATGTCACAGGAACCTTATTGAAACCTCTAACAGCCCTATAAGGCAAGCACTCATTATCCCCATTTTATAGATGAAGAAACTGTGACTTAGCAAGGCCAAGTAACCTGCCCAAACGGTGCAACTGGTAGGTGATGGAGCCGGGATGGCACCCAGACAGCCTGACCCTAGTGCCCACTCTCAACCACCATGCTCTTCACACCCTCAAAGCCGGGAGATGAGGCTGGAGGCTTTTAAACTCACTCCAGGAAGGACTGCATGTGGCCCTCCTCACTGCCAGCTGGAGAAGGGAAGCTGGTTCACGACCTCACAGGGTCCATGAGATGCAGACCGCCCATTACTCAGAGGGTCTCCGACTAACTCTCACACCAGGCGGAATTTCTCCCCAAGACCCCTAAAGAGCAAGCTGAGAAAGCACCGAATGCGCTTCAGATCCAGGGGTGGTTTTCAAACGTGATTTCTTAGGGTGTCCCCATATGGGTTTAGTATAAGTAACTCTAAGGGCACCATACTGGCGGGTCAGTTACCCAATTGAATGGCTTTATCCGGGAGTGATTTTAAAATAAATGAAAGGCACATAAATTAAATGTTCTCCAAGCATTTTTATTTCCATCTGGGGACAGGAGGAATGCTGCTCTGTGCCCATAGTTAAACACAGACTGAGCTGGGAGTGGCACTGACCACCCTCCTGTGAAAACTCAGTGACCTGACAGGAACCCAGGCCTGAAGCCACACAGAGTGAGCCTTGCAACTACCCACAGACAGGGACAGGAATCCCCTCAGAAGACTGCTTTAGGAAGAATCACAGATCTCCAACGCACAGATCTACAGATGACGGAGATGCCGAAGTTCCTCTCTATATAACACAGTCACAAGGGCTATGAACTGGAAGATATTTGGGACAGGTACAGCCACACTCCTGTCTTTATGGTAAAAAACACAACTCCCTTTGGACAACTATTTTTTTTTTTAATTTTTTGTTTGTTTGTTTGAGACAGGCTCTCACTTTCTCACCCAGGAAGGGCTGGAGTACAGTGACACAATCATGACTCAGTGCAGCCTCCACTTCCTGTACTCAATCAGTCCTCCTGCCTCAGCCTCCCTAGTAGCCGAGACTACAGGCATGCACCACCATGCCCAGCTAATTTTTCAATTTTTTGTAGGGATGAGGTCTTACTATGTTACCCAGGCTGTCTCAAACTCCTGGGTTCAAGTGATCTTTCCACGTTGGCCTCCCAAAGTGCTGGGATAACAGGTGTAAGCCACTGCACCCGTACCTTCCAAGATGAAATCTATGCCAAGATAACCAAATCAGGTAACCTATCAAAGGGCATTGCTATTTATAAATCTGTTTAACACAAGAAGCAGATCCTAAAAATAGTAACTATTATTTTAGAATGCTTGATCCACAGCTATTGTTTCTGGCAAATTGGATCAGCCGGTCCAATTGTTTGGGCCACTCTTTGAATGAAATAGAGAAGCTGCTCTTCAAATCCCAGCACAACTTACCAGCTGCAGGCCTTGGAAAAGTTACTTAACTATTTTGTTCTTCAGTTTCCTTTTCTGTAAAATTAAAATAAAGTCTCCGCCTCACAGGGATGTTGAGAGAACTTAATGAGTTAATACAGGCAAAGTGCCCAGATCAGTGCCTGGCACATCATTTGCACTGCATTGTTACAAAGCAGCATGGTCAGGGACTAGAAAGTGTTCAGCTTTGAGTTCTCTACACCAAGATGCACACATACACCTCCCCCTAAAGGAACAGCATGCAGGAAACTGCAGTGCTCCATCAGGAAGCGACCTCCTGAGGAGTGCTCCATCAGGATGCAGTGCTCCATCAGGAAGCGACCCCCTGAGGAGTGCTCCATCAGGATGCAGTGCTCCATCAGGAAGTGACTCCCTGAGGCTCGCAGAGGGGCCACGGCCCAGCTGCCCCTGAGCTTCACAACTCTGCAATGCCAAGCAGCGCTGCCTCGAGCATTTCCGTGTGTTTCTCCCGGTGCACAGATGGACAGCTTGAATTTTTAAATCAGAGAACTCTTCATGGGAACCAGTCAGAGATCTAGAGAAACCCAAGCAGTTGACCTCAGTGTGTAGTGCTGGAAAATAAGATTCCCCAGAACCAGCCAAAACCTGGGCCACATTCATCAGGTTGAAACATCTGGAGATTTTGACCTCAAACCTGCCTATGAGGGGATCTAATGGCCAATTTCAGTTGTCCTGTAAGATTTTCCTGTAGCTAAGCTTCTCCAAAGCAATGAGAGGTTCATCTCTCAAGGCCACGTGTGAACATGTCTGAGTTGTTTTGCCCACAGCATAGATGCAGCTTTCTGACTACCAGTAATGGAAGGGAAAACTACATGCTAGAGATAGGTTACAGTCACCGGGACCCTTTGCAGTTTAAGTCCATTCTGAGTTACTTGAAATCCACAGGTGAGCTAGCTGGGAAGCATCCCCAGGAGACACTGGAGGCAACTTCTTTGCCAACCACCAGCAGGCAGGGCCCAACCAAATTGGAAAGCCCCATGGCCACTTCCTGCTCCTCAGCTCCTAACCCCCGAGCCACAGTGTAAAACGATAACTCGGCCACGCCCAGGGCCAAAACAGGAGGGAAGTGGTTACTTTTTCCAAATCCCAAAAAGCCATTCTGAACAGGATCAGAAGCCCAGAAAAAGGATAACAGCAAGAGAATGAGTAGTGCTGCCCCCAGGGCGCATATATCATAGGATTTCTCCAGATTTATTCCATGTGCTATAATTTTACATCCAGATTCTATTCATGAATGAATTTGTTCAGAGGAACCCATATAAATGAATATGCCTATTCCTAAAATGGTGTCCCATAGGGAAGCAACATTCCCCTTCCCAGCAACTCCAGAGGCTGTGCCATCAGGCCCACCACTGATCTTCATCCTCCAACACCCAAAGTGACAAGCCCTGATGTTTAAAAGACACGAAAAATTACACTGTGGCTCCAAACCTACCATAAATGTCCTGTCAGGCTAATGCAATGTAAAAATTTTCAACCTTGCTTTGGATCAAGTGCCATTTCCTCAGTTTCCTCAAATTTTATGTATTCATTTGTTTATTTATTTTTCATTTTTTTAAAGTCAGGGTCTCACTCTGTCACCCAGGCTGGAGTCTAGTGGCACGATCATGGCTCACTACAGCCTTGAACTCCTGGGTTCAAGTGATCCTCCCACCTCAGCCTCCCAAGTGGCTATCACACCTGGTTAACTTTTAGTTTTTTTGTAGAGACAGGGTCTCGCTATGTTTCCCAGGCTAGTCTCAAATGACCTCAAGTAAAGGTATTTAAGGATATGCACTGTCCAGATATTACATTACTCTATTACATATTATATTATGTTTCATTATATTATATTTGAGCGTACATATGTGTGTGAACATTTACATATATTTTTTAATAGAATTTCCAAAACTATCACCCATGCCCCCACCATACCTCACAATTTGGCCACCTGAAACTACTCTCCCTTTCCCAGACTGAACACATATGCATACGTCTCCATGCTTTTGTTCTTTCTCTTCTTCCTGTTTCCACTTCCCTACCTGGCACCCTCTTCCTCACCCACTCTCTGTGCACCCCACCCCCATTGCCCCTTATGAAAGGCAGAGCCTTTCTATATCATTGACACATTCCCTGAGAATGTAAATGATAATAAATAACATTCTTTGAATGTCTTCCATGTGCCAGGTGCTATCCAAGACTTTGGAGACACACGGGAGCCTCACACCAGCTCTGTGCCAGCATATTGGCATGGCCACCCTCCTCTTGTGGATGGAGAAACCAAGGCTAAGTGAGGGGAAGCAAACTGTCCCAATCACACAGCCAGCAGTTACGCATGCCAGGTTCCAGGACCAGGGGCTCCAGAGCCCTGGCTTTTACCGCCTTGTCATGTGGCCGGCACAGGGGCAGCCCGACCATAAGTGGGAGTGGCAAGTGTCCCTGAGAACAAGGTTACCAAGGTTGGCAGTCCATCCCTTCCTCTGAGAAGGACGCGACACATTCTGTCAGGCAGTTTCCTTAGAAGTATCACAGTCTGGGTTAAATACCTCCTCCCTCCTTTTGAGGCAGATCTAGGAGACCAGAGAACTCGTCCTCTGTTGCACCAAAAAGGAAATATTAAATTGTTTGTTTGTAGGGGAAAATCCTTGCAGTACAACCCAGAATTAATAATTTAGTACAAAGATTTCTTAGCTCCTCAGGCAGAAGCTCTAAAAGTGCTACAAATTGTTATTTTGATTGCTTTAATGGAATATTTCCCTGGAAGCCTGGGCTTATTTGCCTGTGTAATCTGTAGCCAAGCAAACAGTAAAAACAGAGAAAGCCTAGGGAAGAAAAAGTTCCCAGCAACTCCCCAGCGCAAATGCTGCATCACTGCAGGTCAGATAAGGCCTTCTGGTCTGTCTCTCATCCCTCCCACCAAGACCATTCTTAGCCACTCTGTCTCCCTGCGCAAACTCCCTCCTGCCTCCTCTCCAACTCCTTTCCTGCCCAACCCAGCCCTCCCCACCTGAGCTTTCCTGATCCCTTTCCCACCATGACCCTGACTCTCTGCCCTGCAGAACCTCTGATGTGGCAGAACGCTCCTTAATAATGATAACAATGATAATAAAGGAACATTTGGAGTACCTACTATGGGCTGAACCTTCTGCCAAACCTCTTTATGTGCATCTCGTTTAATCAGTATAACCATCTACAACACAAGTTGTTGTTGTTTTTTTTGTTTGTTTGTTTGTTTTTTGAGACGCAGTCTCACTCTGTCACCTAGGCTGAAGTGCAGTGGCGCAATCTTCGCTCACTGCAAGCTATGCCTCCACCTCCCGCGTTCACGCCATTCTCCTGCCTCAGCCTCCCGAGTAGCTGGGACTACAGGCACCCGCCACTGCGCCTGGCTAATTTTTTGTATTTTTAGTAGAGATGGGGTTTCACTGTGTTAGCCAGGATGGTCTTGATCTCCTGACCTCGTGATCCGCCCGTCTTGGCCTCCCAAAGTGCTGGGATTACAGGCATGAGCCTCCATGCCTGGCCAACACAAGCATTGTTATTATCCCCATGTTATGTATGAGAAACCTGAGGATAAAGCAGTGGTAAAGCCAAGTAGGTTGGAAATAATAACTTTGTACACAAAGGAAGAAAAGCTCATGTTTGTTTGAGATGTGATGGTAACCATTGTTCTCAAAGCTAGGAATAAAGGAAAAATCACATAGACTCCAGAGGTAAGCCTACGTTCACTTTTATTACCACAATCTCCCAAGAGATTACGTGAGCTCAAAACTAACATAATAGGTTGCAAAGTCATAAGCAGGTGCTTCTGAAGCTTGTGCTCTTAACCATGACACTATACTACTTCCAGCAGTCCTCCAGGCATGGGTCCCTGACGCACTCCCCAGTAGAAAGCACACCTCCATCCTCTCCCCAGGCCTTTCTGGGCCAGGCATGGGGTCTGCACAATTCCATGCCATTGCTCACCACACCATCCTACCACAGCATCTCCTCAGAATTCCACATTATCTGCCCAAGCCAATCCCCTCATACTGTGAGTGAAATGCAGCCATTCCTCCTGGCAGATTCCCCCTTCCTCGGGACCTCCCACCACTATCTTCACCTACCCTCAACATCCCTAAGCAACACCTCTTTGACTCCACTGGCCTTAGTTTCTATTCCACAGCTCCAGCCCCATGGATGGCCACAGATAGGACCTTAACCTGAAATTTAGAACTCGTCTAAGTCCCTAAACTCCTTCTGAAAACTTGTTTGTCATCATATTCCTTTCATGCTCTCATCCTGATGAGCCGGCTCTTGCCAGGAACCCTTGAACTACTATAATCAATAGGTAGATAAAGTTATCTGTCCTCTTGCTGAGCCTGAAATGAAAACATCACCAATTCTGTTGCCCTGACCCAAGAATGGTCTGCACCTTCTTAAAAGAATTGACACTGAGCTGTACTATGTGATGGTCTTCAATAAAGTCATCCCATTTTGTTTCACAGCCAAGACATCGGGAAAGAATCAACAAATTTATCTTTTCTCCAAAATAAAAGAGAGGAAATGCAACCACACACATCACAGGATGCCAAAACTCAGAGCTGGAAGGGACCCTAGTGGTTACCTCTTCCAAGTCCCAATCTGACACTGGAAACCCCTCTTCAGTCTTCCTCCCAAGAGGCCTCACTGCCCACAGCAGACACTCTCAGTGACAGAAGATTCACAGCCCAATCCGCATTTAGGCAGCTCGTTGCTTGGAAGGCTTCCTTCAACTGAGACGAGAGCTGCCTCTCTCCAATTTCCACCTAAATCCTGGGTCTGCCCCTTGGAACTACAAAGAAGTCTGCTTCTGTTCCTTCTCCACAGGAGCCCTTTTAGATCAGATCACATTCTTGTGTATCCACTGAGTTTTCTTTTTTTTTTTGAGATGGAGTCTTGCCCTGTTGTCCAGGCTGGAATGCAATGCCGTGATCTCGGCTCACTGCAATCTCCACCTTTCAGGTTCAAGTCATTCTCCTGCCTCAGCCTCCCAGGTAGCTGGGATTACAGGTACGTGCCACCATGCCTGGTTGATGTTTTGTATCTTTAGTAGAAATGGGGTTTCACCATGTTGGCCAGGCTGGTCTCGAACTCCTGACCTTGTGATCCGCCCACTTCGGTCTCCCAAAATGCTGGGATTACAGGCGTGAACCACTGCGCCCAGCCATGAGTTTTCTTTTCTATAGGCCAGCCAGTTCCACTTCCTCTACAAGTTCCTTATAAGACATATTTGGGGGTAGGGAAGTAGGGTGGTAGGGTGGTATAAGTAAGGGGCAGGATAAATGGGCACTCATGGAAGTATTCCTTCCATGTGTTCAAAAAGCAAATGTATTCTCTAACTGTTGTCCTTTCATATGTCTATTTTATTAAACTTGTTAATTATGTTGTGCATATCTTCCAAATATCCTTGCCAATGTTTTGTCAGCTTTATTTATTCATTAACAAGAGGGGCATTTTAGTCTCCCCAAAATATCATGGGATTTGTTCATTTGTTCATTGACTTTTTTTGCTTTAAATATTTGAACACTCTGTTGCTAAGTGAATACAGATTCAGGAGTGTTATATTTTCCTATAAATTGTTCTTGTTATCATTAAGCAATAATCCTCTTCGTCTTTGAGCATACTTTGGGCCTTAAAGTTTATATCATCTGATAATGGATTAATCTATCACATTTTACTTGGTTAGTATTGCCTGGTCCGTATTTTCCTGTCTCAGTCCTTGCAACCTTTCAGGACCATTTTGTTTTAGGTTAATTAGTAAAAATATCACATTTCTGGCTCTTGGTTATTTTACATGTCTTCTATTTATCTTGCAAATCCAATCTATTTATCGAGACTACTCAAATATTTTTATTTATTTCTATCCTCTATTGTGTAATTTTATATTTTTAATTTACCTTTTTTCTCCCTTACCTTCTATTGGATCCACTAAGTATTCTAAATATTTCTTTTTGCTTCTTCTGGTTTGCACATTATGCATTCTATTACCATATTGGTTACCCTTTAATTGTTATCTTTAATTTGCTCACCTGCATCCTTGACCTAACCCAGCCTAAGTTTATCAATATATCTATCTTCCTCCTATGAAATGCAAAAATCTTAGAATGTTTTAACTTAGATCAGCATCTTCCCAATCTTACATATTATTGTTGCCTTTTTTTCTACTTTGCTTAAAACCTCCGAAACTATTAATTATTTTTACAGGTGATATTATTTATTGGACAAACCTATTTAGATTATTGTTCATTTATCTATGTATTTGGTTACCATCACTTCTTAAATCCCATTCTCTCCTCTTGTATTTCATATAATTCTTGTAGGCAACATATGGATGAGTCCTTTTGTTTTTTAAATATGCTCTGACAATCTCCCCCTTTTTTTTTTTTTTTTTTTTTTGAGACAGAGTCTTGCTCTGTCAGCCAGGCTGGAGCACAATGGCGAGATCTCAGCTCATTGCAACCTCCGCCTCCCGAGTTCAAGTAATTCTCCTGTCTTGGCCTCCCAAGTAGCTGGGATTACAGGCACACGCCACCAGGCCTGGCTAATTTTTTGTATTTTAGTAGAGACAGGGTTTCAATCTTTCCAATGGTATAGTTAGACCATTCACATTCAAAGTGATTATTGATATAATTGGATTCATATATACTATGTTTGTAACTTTTCTACTTGTTGAACTTGTTCTTTGTTTCTTTACCTCCCCTCTTCTTCCTTCTCTGGTTTCAACTGAACGTGCCATACAATTCCATTTTATCTCTTCTGTTAGCATTTCAACTATATTTCTTTTTTTTAGTATTAGTACTTTCCCTAGAGTCTGCAATATACATTTATATCTAATCTAAGTTCACCTTCAAATGATACTATTCCTCTTCAATCGTGTACCTTCTGATAGAATATTCTCAGTTCCTCAATCCTGTCCCTTAGGACATTGCTGCCATTCATTTCACTTATGCATATGTAATAAATCACTCCATACATTGTTATTACTTTACACAAACAGTTACCTTTTAGATCAATTAAGAATAGAAAAATCAAAGGTCTAATTTTACCTTCATTAATTCTTTCTCCAACTCCCTTCTTTCCTTTATGTAAATCTGAGTTTCTGAACTGTATCATTTTTCTTCCTCTGGAGAAACTTCTTTCAACATTTCTTCTAGGCCAGGTCTGCTGGTGATGAATTTTCTCCATTTTTGTTTAACTGAGAAAGTCTTTATTTTGTCCTTTACTTTTGAAGTAGAATTCCCCATGACATAAAATTCTAGGTTGGTGAGTTTTTTCTTTCAACACTTGTAATATGTCCCTCCACTCTCTTCTGGTATGCATGGTTTCTGACAAGAAATCCACTATAATTTTTATTCTTGTTTCCCTATAAGTAAGGTGATTTTTACCTCTGGCTTCTTTCAAGATTTTCTCTTTGTCTTTGATATTCTGACATTTGAATATTATATGCCTAATGTAGATATTTTGGTGTTCTCTGAGTTTTCTGCATTTGTGGTTAGCATCTGTCACTAATTTTTAAAAATTCCCAGCCATTGTTATTTCAAATATTTCTTCTTCTTCCTTCTCTCTTCTCCTTCCGGCAACCTAATTATAAATATGCTATGCCTCTTAAAATTACCCCACAATTCTTAGATGTTCTGTTCTGGTTTTCTGGTTTGGTTTTGTTTTTTCATCCTTTTTTCTCTTTGCTTTTCAGTGTGGGAAAGTTTCTATTGTCTTATCTTCAAGCTCCCTAATTCTTGGTTTGGCTGTGTCCAGTCTAGTGATGAGCCCATCAAAGAAAATCTTTATTTCTGTTACTGTGTTTTTTATTTTTCTTTTGATTCTTTCTTAGAGTTTCCATTTCTCTGCTTACATTACTCATCCGTTCATGTATTTTGTTTACTTTTTCCATTACAGTCCTTAACATATTAATTATAGTCATTTTAAATTCCCTATCTTGGCCGGGCACAGTAGCTCACACCTGTAATCCCAGCACTTTGGGAGGCCAACGCAGGCTGAATACCTGGGCTCAGGAGTTCAAGACCAGCCTGGGCAACATGGTGAAACCTGGTCTCTACAAAAAATACAAAAATTAGCCAGATGTGGTGGTGCTGCCTGCAGTCCCAGCTACTTGGGGGGCTGAGAGGGAAGAATCACTGAAGCCTGGGAGGTTGAGGTTACAGTGAGCTGAGATCGTGCCACTGTACTCCAGCTTCGGTGACAGAGCAAGATCCCATCTCAAAAAAAAAAAAGAAAAAAGAAAAAATTACCTGTCTAATAATTCCAAAGTCTGAGTCTGGTTCTCATGCTTACTTTGTCTCTTCTTACTTTTTTTTTTCTTGCCTAATATTTTGTTGAAAGTTGTACATGATACATGAAGTAATTAGACATATTAAGGTTTCATGTTAATCTGGCAGATCTCAGTTGTAACTCTGTACTCTTACGACTTTCTAGATTTGGGAGTAGCTGTTTGCTCTGTGACCTCAGTTCTCTGATAAGCCAAGAAAACATGTTGATTTTCCTTTTGTTCAGCTTTACTTCTTATTGTAAAGATCAGAGTGATGGTGTCAAAACTTCACTTGTCAGAGCTGAAACTGCAAGTCTCTCGTATCTTTCTTATTGAAGTACATGATTTAGCAATTCAGCAAGAGTCTGTGAGTGGTAAACTCTCCCTGCCATTATCTGAAAATGTCTTTATTTGCCTTCACTATTAAATGATCATTTATCTGAGTACAAGGTAATTGTTACTATCTCTGAACACTCGAAGATATTTTCTGTTGTCTTCTGACTTTTAACAATGCTAAAAAAAGTGCCCTGTCAGTCTAAAAGTTATACTGTCTCTCTGGTTGCTTGCATAATTTTCTTTTTGTCTTTGATGTTCTTCAGTTTCACTGAAGTGTTGCTTAGATGTCTGTTTATTTTTATTTAACTTGCTTGGGATTTAGCATGCTTCTTCAATCTAATGATACATGTCTTGCAACAGTTTTGTTCCATAAAGTCTTAGCTATTATTTCTTCAAATATTGCCTCTTTTCTCTGTTTTTATTTTTCCATACCAACTATTAGGTGTATGTTGGACTTTCGCATGATATTTTGGTTTATCTCTTACCTTTTTCTCTCATATTTCCCAACTCTTTAGCTTTCTATGTTGTGTTCCTGAGAATTTCCTCAGCTCTGTCTCTTCCCAAATCACTAATTTTCTATTCAGCTATGTCTTATCTGGTATTTAATCCATCAGTTGAACTTTTAATTAATTCTGACCATCATAATTTTTATTTCTAGAAAATTTAATTGATTCTCTTTCTAGTCTGTTTCTTCTTTTTTCATGGCATTTTATTCTTTTATAATGGTTTCTAGTCTTTTTCATCTCTTTAATCATTTTCTAATCTCTTTCAAATTGTCTGTTATCTTGGGTTCTTGGAATACTCATTTTCCTGATTATGTCTCCTAACTTTCCCTCATTTTCTTGGGTGGTTTGACATTTTTAAATTGTGAGCTTATTTAGTAGTTATTATTTATTCTGTAGACATGTTGTACATACTAAATTGTGGAAGGATCCAGATGAAATTTTTTTATATGCATCTGCGAGGCATCTCAGGGATTTCACTAATATACATCCAGTTTTTATGTTATTTCTATTTTTGAATTTTTTAGAAAGTTTTGTTTTTCTCTGAGTCCCATGTAGAATCACGTTTCCCTACTGCCTCCTTCAGCCTATAGGTAAAACTTATCTCGTGCCCATTTCATGGAAAGTGCAGCCCTTGCCGGTTTCTAGTTTTTTGCAGGAGCTTTGGTTCCTACTCCCACATATCACACAATTCTAGGGCTACATCTTTTGTCTCAACATCAGCATCAAAACCCCAGCCCCTGTTCACTACAGCCTATATTGAGAACACATGCCCTGGGCCACCAGGACATTAGCTCATGCACTTAAAGTTCTGGTTTTGAGCTACCTTTTAAGTTCCAACCACTGAGGAGTTCCCTCTTTTTCTTTAAAAAAAAAAAAAAATATATATATATATATAAAAATATATATATATAAAAATATATATATATAATGCTTTATTGTTTTATTTGATCCAATTGTTTGCAATAGGAAAGCCTACGTAGCTCAGACTTTGTTATAAGAACCAGAAATCTATGTTCTTTTTAAAAAAATAATTCATAAAACAATAAATGTTTATTTTTATTTTTTTAAGAGTTTTATAAGTAGCCGACTTCCTTAAGTCAAACTTCCGACACACCCTCAAAACAAACATGGTGTAAGACCAGAATTATCTGTTCTTTTGTCCTTTTTTTTTTTTTTTTTTTGAATTGCAAATATTGGATAGCCTTGTTTGAGGGGAAACATCTCTACTCAAAAGTCAATTCTCACACAGTACCTTTGGCTGCATCAATTGCTGTTACTTTATGCCACATAACACAGCACAGGTGGTCCATGTCACTGACATGTCATATCTGTAAAAATTTCTTGGATGAATGAATGAATAAATGAATGAAAGAACATCCCAGCAAGGGGCAGGCAGCTCTTTGACAATTCACTTGTAATCTTTAAATCCCACAAACATAGAATTTGCCTGTCATCAAAAAGAGTAGAACAGACAGAAGGAAAAACTGTAAACAAGTCAAAATAAAAATAAGTGATGGATTTCCCATTTGTCTTATCACTCACAGAATGTTAGAGCTGGAATGGATCTCAAGGATGACCCAGGGCAATCTCACACCCCAAATGCAAAAACCATGACCCAGAGTGACTAGCCCAAGAGCCATCACTAAAGCCCAGAACCCCACGCTTTTCACTATGGCAGCTTGCCCAGGATTCCCTCAAACATCCCCCACCATTACAAAGCAGGAACGATTTTTATTGGGGAGCCGTCCCTGTGCTTGGTCCACAGGAAGACAGACTACTCAGCTGTCTAGAAAATATTTCATAAGCTACTTAGAAACAAAAGGGCATCCCCAGGCAATATTCTTGGCAGCAAAGCAAGTGAAGAAGGCTGAAGTCCCATAGAGTCCATGTAATTTTCATCCTTGGGTCACTTTGAGATGATGACAATAGAATAAATAGATTAAGGGAGAGTATGGCTGATCTAGAAGTACCTGGCACTTCTAGAGATCTAGGGAGCAACAATTCGGAATAATCCTTGTGACTATCTCATTCTGAAGGCAAAAGAGCATACAAGTTAAATCTTAAGCAGTTCAGTGTTCAGGAAGGTTTTTCTACCTCCTCTCCTCCTGCTGGGAACAACTGGGATGAGAAGCCCTGTCCCCTGCCTCCACCCTCTTATAGCTCCCTGCCATGGGAGGAGTCACTTATCCCACTGGTCAGAGCCCAAGACATGCAGTGAGCTGTGCTCCCTGGTGGGTGGCATCACTGTGCCTTGTGACTCAGAAGCCTTTCTCTGGAACTTCAAGCTTCTATATTTTTCAGGCTTCCCATAGGAAGGCCCAGTTAAGTCCCATCTCTCAGTTCCATCTTCCCCACCTGCAACTGGGTGGGTAAGCCAGGGAGGGTCTGCTCTACAGGGCAGTCAGATTGGGAAATAATGTACCAGAAGCTTCACTTAGGTCTCCTCTAAGGGGTGCTTAATTTAAAGCTAAGTGGTGCTACCCAACTCAGGTTTTCAGAGCCCCTATAAATGGTTGGGAAGGTATGGTGTGAGTATTTGGGTACTTGTTCAGTACCCAAATCAGTACCTTGTCCATTTTCGCTAGGCTGGCAACCCTACAGAGGAAGAATAAGAAAGAAGATTCAAAGCTCCAACCAAACCCCAACTCTTCCTATCCACAAAAGCAGAGCCTTACAAATAGTGTGCCAAGATATCAAACCCTCTTAGCCTTTGGATGACCAGGGGACATGTGGGAAAGCTAAAGCCTATAGGCCAGTTGCCTCTGGCCACGAGCATCCTGTTTATCCCAGTGTGTGATGCAAATTCTATGTGTACTATGGTAAATGGGAAGTCCTGAAAAAAAGCACATCCAGCCTACCATCTCCTTCTTTAATCTCTAAAACATATGACTTCTCCCTCCCCAAGCCCCTACCTACCAAGCCCCCACCAGAGAAGTCAATGCAAACTACGAAATTCTTATTCTCATCAAGAGTTGAGCTGATGCAGTTGATGGTGACCACTGGAGGCACCTTCCTATAGACTGAACCTTTTCCACCTAAGGAGGACATTTTCCCAGGGGTGCCGTTTGGGAGGCAGGAGGTCTCAAAGCCCCAAAGCGTATCTTCCCAGAGCATCAAGTTGGAAAATCTAAGAAGAGCTACCCGAGAGGGTCTGGGATTTTTCTTAGTTTAGTTGGGCTATCAGAAAGGCTGCTTTCTTGAGCCACATGGTCACAGTAGCCCTGCCCCTGTAGAAATGCACTGATTAGCCTGTGGGCATCACACTTATCCATAAGACAAGCTCTATACAACCTTCTGCAGGGCCTCTAAATGTGCTACTGAGGACCGTGATCATTGTCTCACTGGTCTACCCACTGAAAGCCCATGTGAAAATTTCCTTCCACTCTAAATGTCAGAAAAACAAAACAAAACAAAACAAAACAAAAACCATGGCTTCCATTGAGGAATTGGACTCTTCTCTACTGGCGGACAATGAGAAGAACACAACTGATTGCATTTCCCATTTTGCTTTGACCATCAGGAAGCTCAGAATCAAATTCAAGCTAATTCTAGGAACTATGGGGGCCTGGCTGGAGATTTGGGGGGTTGGTGGAGGGAAGTGGGAGGAGGTGGGGGAGCAGAAGGGAAAGGAGAGAAGTTGTGCATGATGGGGCTACATTTCCTGGGCAATACTACAGACTGGAGAGAAGCCAGCCCCAGGCAACCATCTTCAGGGGTACAGCAATGTCGCTTATACCCTAGCAACAGCCTCCTGGTCCCCCAGCCCTCCAAGTCTCCTCACAGCTGCAAGAATAATCTTCCACTCTGTGTTGGATTGGATCCTGATACTCCCTGATCTAAAATCTCATAGAGGCCTCTCTTTGCTCTCAAGATAATACAATCCAAGGCCCTGGCCCCGGCACACAAGTCCCCTCGCATGCGGGGGGACTTACACGTCCCCTCCCACCTCACTAACACCACATACCACTTTCTGCCACTGTGCTGGCCAGCCTGCCCCTCCCCCATGGGACCTAGCCCTGAACTCCTGGGCAGAGAAGGCCAGATACTGTCTGGAGGCAGCAAGGCTGACAGCAGCCACCAGTATCCTGGCCCTGGCATCTTCACCAGAACCCCAGCCCTGCTCCATGCACTAGAGAAGCTGGAATCATCCAGTGGCCTCCCAAGACCCTGCAGCTCCCACCCCTTTGCTGCTCAGGGCCATGGCTCCTTTGATGCAGACTGACCCTCTCTGTCCACCCTAATGAGAATTCCTGGGGGGAACTGCCCTCCAGTGCCCCTCCTGGTGCTTCAGTGTAAAAGGTCTTCTCTACCCCTTCCCCTCTTCCCACCAAACCCTTCTCATTCTTCTTATCTTAGAATCATTCTTTCAGGTTGGAAAGGTGTTGGCATTTAGATAATTAAGCCCTCTGGATTCTTAAACTTCTAAAACCACATATATGAAAATAGACAGATTCTACTTGCATGCCTCCAGCAACGAGAAGCTCACTACTTAACAAGGAGGCCCATTCCACTGTCAGAAAGCTTGGGCTATTACTGAGTTCTTTTAGCCTATCTTCTTCCTTGCTCACAACCTCAAGCCTTCTCTTCATCAGACCAAATGGCCCAAATTTCTCCAGTCATGCTTCCTATGTAAGAATTTTCAGTTGGCTCTTCTGCACAAACTACTTTGTCTGCAAAGAAGGAGCTTGGCCCTGAGCACAGCCCTGTGAGGAGAGAGGCAGGGTGAGAGGAACAGAACCAGCTCAGAGGAGAATGGGACAGTCACCACCCTAGACTTCTGTTTATGCTTCCTGAGACCACACTGGTTCATGTGGCAAGGCTGGCACCTCCTAACTCATGCTCAGCTCCTTGCATGAGAAAATTGAACCCCCAGGTTGCATCTCCAGGAAACTATCCATCTCTAAGAGTCAGTGGGTAGCCTGTGCTGCAACTGGGGGTATCCCAGTGGCCGGGGCTCTGGAGCCAAGGACCTGGCTTATGATCTTGGCCCCACATTTACTGTGTGCCCTTAGCTAAGTCACCGTACTCATCTCACCAAACCTCAGCTGTTCTGTCTGCACAATGGGGATGATAGGAGTTGTGACTTGGTAATGAGGTGGGGTAAGTGACGGTCTTCTCAGAACAGAGCCAGGCACACCGTAAGCAATGAATACACAGTAGCTACAGCAATTACTACAGCAATCAATAAAACCCAATGCATTTATGAGCTCAGATGAGAGACAAGTTGGTGCAGGCCAAATTGGTGCAGGGTCAGTGAAGGCCTAACAGGCCAGGCAGGACTCCTCCAGGGCCTGGACAGGGTAGGTTTTAGAAACAGGCTGAAAGAATGTTCCAGGCAGGGAAACAGTGAGCAGCAGCTTAGAGTGTGAGCCACAAAATTAAGAAAGTAATAACTGTAGTACCTGTCACCAAACGTGCTCAGAGCCTCACCTGGGATTCACACGTTCATGCACATACACACGCACACACAGGCACATGCCAGTCCTGGGAGAGGCAGGGCCATGGGCAGCAGCCCCCTTGGACACAGAAGCAGCCCAGCCTGTGTGGGCAGTGAAGGGTCAGGCCTGGCCACAGCCCAAGCGTCTCGTGAGCAAGCAGAGGGACATGGGGATGGTGAAGGGGTGTGATGGGGATGAAGGTCTGGGGTTGGGGTTTCAAGTGGTGGGAAACCATGAGGGACTTTTATGGGAGGCGGGCTTCAAGAAGAAGGAGATCCAGTGGTAGTCGCAGAAACAGGACGAGGCAAGAGGTCCCAGTGAAGGTTGCTTCCAAGGTGAGCAGAATAATCCAGGCCACAGATCCCAGGCTCTGGGACACACTGCCCTCAAAGCAGTCACACCTCACCTCTGTGTTCCAGCCCTCTGCGGTTGGGGTGCCCTCCTGTTCCTCCACCCCACTGTACCTGACTTCCTTTCACTGCCCCCCATTTCAACCATCCAGGCCCCCCTGCAGCTCTCTGCCCACACCTGCGTTCCTCCCTTTGCACAGTCCTTTGCCTGTGCTGCTCCTTCGGCCTAGAATGCCTTCTCCAGCCAGCCATCTGCTATCGCCACAGGGCCGCATTCTGCCCTTCCCTCAAGGCACCTCCTCCAGGAAGCCTTCCCCTTTCTCAGCCTGGCCCACCTGTCTCCCCACCCCCTCCTCACCTTCTCCCCTCCTCATGGTGGGACATAGATCCACAATGAAGGAAAATGAGTCCCCTGAAGAAAAAAAGCACGTCCTCTTTCTCCCCAGGGTACCCAGCTGTTTTTCTGCCTCATGGTTGAGGTTCAGGCCACCCCTGATGACCAAGCTCAATCATGCTCAGAAGCACAAACCAGCCCCTTCCCAGGAACAGGATGCCCACAGGAGAAGGCAATGCTAGAATCCTGTTCGGCCTACCAGCCTGGAGAAGTGCCACCACTGAGAGGGCAAAGCAGCTGATGACAGCAGGAGGCATTTCTAGTGGCTATCTCTGTTAGACAAGGGACAGACCTTCTCCTGGTTTAACCCCCTGTGACCTTTGAACTTCCTGGGAGGTCAGCAGCACATCCCCTTCCCCAGCTGTCTCTCTGTCTCTGGCCCAATGGGAGGGAGGGCCCTGGCCCGTTCCATTTTGCACCCGTATTGATCTGTTGGCAGCAATGGGCTGGATAATTAGCCAGGAATTAGGGTTTCTATTACAGCCAGGAGGCTGCTCCAGCTGATTTATCACCTGAATAATTTACTGTGATTGAAAGGAAATTAAAATGAACTCCATTTGACAACTGTGAGCTTTTATGGGCTTTAGTGAAGGCTCAAAAGCCAGATTAATAGCCTGGTGTTGGTTAATAGTCTGCCGAGAGTAAATACGGCAGGCTGTGCTCCACGGCCTTCCTGTGGCGGCCGGAGGAGGGACCCGCTGCCACCAGGAGCGCTGCGCCAACGACAACGTCAATGGGAGTTTTACTAAAACAGATTCCACTGCTGGAAACATACACACACACGCACGCACATACACGCGTGCGCACACACACACTCACCACCAGCAGCTTTATTTTCTTCTCTTCCTCCAACATGATTTTTACTCACTCCACGTGTAGGGAAAAGAGAATTGCTTTTTCAAAAACCATTTTGAAAAGGAAGTGTTTCACTGCTCCAGGAGTGGTCAACATTAACCCTTTCCACCCACGGCAAAGGGTTTACTACGTTTCCCTATAAAAGCCAGCAGCCTGGGCCCACCCACCCAGGTAGATCCTGGCGGGAAAAACTGCAAGGTGGGGCAGGCTCCGAGCTAACAGCAGTAACTGTCAGGACCCCTGCCTGGCCCCAGTGAGGAATGTTCTTCCCATGGGGGACAGGGTGGGAGGATCTGGGAGGATGTGGCCTCTCCAAACCTATGGCAAGTTCTGAGAGTTCTGGAATGACAGGCAGACTCTGACTGCAATAGGCCAGGTCTGGAAATCAACCAGCCAGAAAACTGGCCCCTGGAATCATCCTGGACCTGGAGGCCCATGGAACCATCTTGCATGAGATGAAGACAGAAGACCCTGAGATGAGATTCCAGCTCTGCAGTTCAACAATCTCAGAAACTCCCTGAGTAAACAATCTGTGAAAAAAAATGATCCAATCTGTATAATGGGGCTCCCAAATCGTGCCCAGCCTGTTTGGCAGGCATTTGCCTTGGGGGTCCAATGAGAGGATGGATGTGAACTGAACGCTATGGTGTATAGGTGAGGAGGATCGCTGTTGTCATGTTCGGCTTCAGTTGTTGCTGCTGTTCTTCTTGTTGTCGTCATCAAAATCATGATTACTCCTACCACAGATACGGAAACTGAGGTCCAGAAAAACAGTGACTTGCTCAGCAGGGCAGAGCCAGGACTCAAACCAAGCTTCCCGACCCTAAGGCCAGTAAGTGCTCTTTCTTCCCCACCAAGCTGCTCAACGAAAGTGACAGCAAGGCCCCCATCCAGGGCACTAGGCCACAGAGACACAAACTGAGACAGCTCGATCTGCTCGAAAATGGAAGAGAAAGCCAGCCTCCGCAGCCAGCACCTCAGGCCCCCTTCCTGTCACCACCGCCATGCCACGCTGGGGCTCACAGGCAAGGCCTGTGGAACATTCACCTCTCAGAGAGCTAGCATGAGGGGCCCAAGGAACCTGTACCCTTGACGCACATCCCTTCCCAGCCTGCGGCCCCTTGCTCGGGCATCGTTTGTCCTAAGTGATTGGGAATCGGGCGCGAGGGTATGTCATTCATAGTCCAGTGCCTGTGTGTGTGTGCAGGGCAGCCCCGCCGCCTCACCTTCCATCTCTCCTCATTAAGACACATTACAGGGAGGTGAAGCAGATTAACCAGAAAACACTGGGTCAGTCATTATCCTGCCACACAGTTCACCTGCAGTCACCGCCTCAGAGCGCACAAAGACAGGCCTGCAGGCGTGCCCGCTCATTCTGAAGGACACTGGAGATGCTGAGTCCTCACAGAGTTTGTAATCAGGTCTCCTCCCTATCAGACCCCATCTCTCCATGAGCCCAAGGGACCTGTCCTTCAAGCCCCCCATCCAACACTGCCCCCTCAGTGCCATTGTCCATAATGCTCCCAACCCAGGTAACGTCCCCCTCTCTGGCTGACACCTCATCAGGACCCTCTGAACAGTCTCTCTTGTCCTGTGGGCTCTGAGTCCACAGCACACTGCCCTTGTGAGACTGGGCAGAGCTGATGAGCACCTGGCACTGTGCCTGGCTCTCAGCCCACGATCAGGGAAGAAGTTAGAGGAGTGGTACGTGAGCAGGTGAGTGAGTGAATCAATGGGCGGCTTCCAGACCACTCAGGGATGAGGCCCTGCAGGCTGCATGGTCTTCCTGGGCACTCTGAGCTAAAGGAGCTATGGTGCAGATGCTGAGTCTCCAGGACAGTCATGTGAAACACAGAGGGAGTCTCGCACCGAGTGTCTGCGTTAATTAGGGGTTCTTAGAAACATTTGTGCTGCAGAAGCCAGGTGGAGTGCAGAGGCCTGGATCCCCTCTCTTCCCCACTCACTTGCTGGGTGACCTCAGACATGCCCTGTCCTCTCTCTGGGCCTCTAAAAAAACAAGAGGATTGAAATCTTGCCTCTGTGGTTCCTGTTACCCCTAAAATTACATGATCTTGTCAGCCATTAGAAGATAAACTTTCTGGCCGGGCGCGGTGGCTCACGCCTATAATCCCAGCACTTCGGGAGGCCAAGGCGGGTGAATCACGAGGTCAGGAGATCGAGCCCATCCTGGCTAACATGGTGAAACCCCACCTCTACTAAAAAATACAAAAAAACTAGCCAGGCATTTGTGGCGGGCACCTGTTGTCCCAGCTACTCAGAAGGCTGAGGCGGGGGAATGGTGTGAACCTGGGAGGCGGAGCTTACAGTGAGCAGAGATTGCGTCACTGCACTCCTGCCTGGGTGACAGAGTGAGACTCCATCTCAAAAAAA